>NC_034600.1:62878512-62887222 GCF_900095145.1 Mus pahari
TTGAGGGACATCTGGGTTCTTTCCAGCTTCTGGCTATTATAAATAGGGTAGCAATGAACAAAGTGGAGCATGTGTCCTTATTACCAGTTGGAACATCTTCTGGGTATATACCTAGAAGAGGTATTGTTGGTTCTTCTGGTAGTACTATGTCCAGTTTTCTGAGGAACCACCAGACTGATTTCCAGAGTGGTTATACAAGCTTGCAATCCCACCAGCAGTGGAGGAGTGTTCCTCTTTCTCCACATCCTCTCCAGGATTGGTCACAAAACAGGCCTTGGCAGATACAAAAATATTGAAATTATCCCATGCATCCTATCAGATCACCACGAACTGAGGCTGCTCTTTAATAACAGCATAAATAATAGAAAGCCAACATTCATGTGGAAAACCATCCAGTTTTAATCACAATTGCTCTGTAGTACAGTTCTAGGTCAGGCACCGTGATTTCCCCCAGAGGTTCTTTTATCATTGAGAAAAGTTTTTGCTATTCTAGTTTTTTTGTTATTCCAGATGAATTTCCAAATCACTTCCTTAGTTAGAGTCACACCAAGATATTTTATATTATTTGTGACTATTTTGAAGGGTGTNGTTTCCCTAATTTCTTTCTCAGCCTCTTTATCCTTTGTGTAGAGAAAGGCCTCTGATTTGTTTGAGTTAATTTTATATCCAGGTACTTCACTGAAGCTGTTTATCAGCTTTAGGAGTTCTCTGGTGGACTTTTTAGGATATATATATACCCTAATGATGATATATATATATATATATATATATATATATATATATATATATCATCTCATCTGAAAATAGTGTTATTTTGACTTCTTCCTTTCCAATTTGTATCTGGCCACTCCTCTTCAAAGCGTAGCCACAGCCTGCTGAGAAGACCTTTAGATGTTCCAGAGACAACATTCTCAAGGCCCTTCTAGAGGCTCTCACCCGGAGAGGCCCCAACAAGCAGGTGGTGGGGGATGGACTTTTTCCCTCTTTATAAACTCTGAACTTTATTAAACTTGTGGGCTTTGATCAGGATTCCTTGTCTTGGCCCCATTCTTTCTTGCCATCTTTTCCCCTTACAGCCCCAGTTCACCTTTCAGGACGGACCCAGTTCAAGTGTTGCCGCGGGCGGCCCTCTCATTTTATTATTTGATATTTTCTTTATTTACATTTCAAATGTTATCCCCTTTCCAGGTTTTCCCTCCAAAAAATCCTTATCCCTTCCCTCTCCCACTGCCCTCCAACCCACCCACCCCTGCTTCCTGGTCCTGGCATTCCCCTACACTGGGGCATAGATCCTTCACAGGACCAAAGGCCTCTCCTCCCACTGATGTCCAACAAGGCCATCCTCTGCTACATGTGCAGCTAAAGCCATCGGGTCAATTCATGTGTACTATTTGGTTGGTGGTTTAGTCCCTGTGAGTTCTGGGGGTAGTGGTTGATTCATTTTGTTGTTCCTCCTATGGGGCTGCAAACCGTTTCAGCTCCTTGGATCCTTTCTCTAGTTCCTCCATTGGGGACCCTGTGTTTAGTTCAATGGTTGACTGAGAGCATCCACGTCTGTCTTTGTTGAGCACTGGCAGAGTCTCTCTGGAGACAGCTTGATCAGGCTCCTGTCAGCAAGCACTTGTTGACATTCACTGTAGTGTCTGGGTTTGGTAACTATATGTGGGATAGATTGCTAGGTGGGGCAGTCTCTGGATGGTCTTTCCTTTAGTCTTTGCTCCACACTTTTTCTCTGTATCTCCTCCCATGTGTATTTGGTTCCCCCTTCTAAGAAGGATTGAAGCATCCACACTTTGCTCTTCCTTCTTTAGCTTCATAATTCATCTCTAATTATCTCAATAGGTATCCAACTCAGCAGTTGAAAGTCTGAATTTTTGTAAGTAACACATTTCTATTTGAATAGATAAGTTTCATTCCACACTGCCAAATAGTATATTTCTCTCTTATTTGAAGTACCAGCTAATTAATATTTCTATACTAATTTTGTGGACTATAAGCCTGAGTCAACCTGTACTTTTCTCATTCTGCTTTCTCCCATAAGTAATATTTTAGCAAATTTTTGAATCACCAGTGTTACATACAGGAACTTTACATTATATCATTTGGTAGAAAGCCTAAAATTTTACCTAAATTACTTATCTTCAACGTGTTCATGGTTTTTAGATTCTACCCTTACCACTTAATTTCTTCAAAATATGATTACATTAATTCATTTTCTTCATTTCTTTCTTTGAAAAAGTCCAAGAGTTGAATCTGTTTGTTCAAAACTACAATTTGATTTTGGCAGTAGTAGATTTTATAAAGACCTCCAAAAACCTACTTAGTTGAATTTATATCAACATTTTTATTGTTCTTCTATTTCCTTAATTCTTTTCTTTACATAATCTGGATCCCTTTATTTCTTCAGAAATGTCATTCATGTGCCTATTGAATGAACTAGTTTCTTTCCTTGAAATAGTGTCTTCCAAGTCTCTGTGAAAGTGATTGACCTTTCCTTCACATCTGATATAGGAAATCACTTTCTTAGTGAGAGCTTTGAAAGATAAACTTTTTAAAATTGGAACTTCAATGACTTATTTCTCGTTTCCATTTTCAAAATAAATATATGCTACACTATTCAAGATACTGTATAAAATGTTCTAATTTAATTCTTGTAATTTTGTTGTCTTCTAAAATGCTTAAACTGTCTCAGCAAAATATTCCTTATTTTTTTTCATTAAAACATCATAAGATCTTGATTATTTTCCCATGCCTTTTTTCAAAGTATCAAATAGATGACAAAGATTCAATAAAGTCCTCAATATTTATGATATCATTAATTATATTAATTTCATCTCATCCTATATTATAAATTCATATATTATAAACAAAATATCTTTGAAATCCAAAGAGAGATATACTACGATTTATGATAATTTACCCACTGCTGAAACTGAAAATTTCATCTAAACTATGATAGACAAGGACCTTTGATAAAATTAAAATGTTCTTTAAAGTGTCTTTTACAATTTTACTAAAAATTATAAATCTATCACTTCGTAAAATGATATAATATTAATATATCAATAATTTACTGTATGATATAAGATCTTAATGTAATTTTGTAGTTTGGCTTGAGAATTCTAAATACCATCTAAAAGAAAGCTACCACAAGAAAGAAATGAAACATCTTTCATTTTGCAACTGTAACAGTAATCTTATCTTTATATAAATCATTATTATTTCATACTTAAAATTAGAAAATAGGATCTGTCTTTGTTAGGGTTTTACTGCTGTAAATAGACACTACAAACAAGCCAACTCTTATAAGTACAAGATTCAATTTGAGCTTGCTTATAGGTTCATAGGTACATTATCAAGACAGGAGCATGGAAGTGACCAGGGAGGTATGGCACAGGAGGAACTGATAACTCGACATCTTGTTCTAATTGCAAAGAAGAGAAGACTGGCTTCCAGGAAGCTAGGATGAGGGCCTTAAAGCCTCTGCCCACAGTGACACACTTCCCCCAATAAGGTCACACCTACTCCAATAAGGCCACACCCCAAAGAGTGCCCCTCCCTGGGCAAATCATATTCAAACCATCACAGGCTCCAAAAAAAGTGAAAGAAACTTTATGATTTAAATAATAACTTTAGATCTTATTGTATGTGACCTGGAGACACAAGTTCTTTAAAACTATGTCATAAGTACCTCAGAGTGATATTCCACCTCATTTAATATTTTTTTCGTAGTTTGACAAGAATCATATGAGATTATACACAAAAACAAAATACTAATAAAGTCCCCCTTTTGTCAGCATTAAAAATAAATCAAGATACAGGAATCAAAGTTTGTAAATTTTATTGAAAGTTTAGGCACATTTTTCTCATAGTATATCCTACCCAAGATAATTTTATAAGCCTTTGCTACTTTAGAGATGTTTTCTAACTCAGTGAAGAATTAAGTTGGAATTTTGATGGGGATTGCATTAAATCTGTAGATTGCTTTCGGCAGGATAGCCATTTTTACTATATTAATTCTGCCAACCCATGAGCATGGGAGATCTTTCCAGCTTTTGAGATCTTCTTCAATTTCTTTCTTCAGAGACTTGAAGTTTTTGTCATACAGATCTTTCACCTCCTTAGAGTCACACTAAGGTATTTTATATTTTTTGTGACTATTGTGAAGGGTGTTGTTTCCCAAATTTCTTTCTCCTCCTGTTTATCCTTTGTGTAGAGAAAGGCCACTGATTTGTTTGAGTTAATTTTATATCCAGCTACTGCACTGAAGCTGTTTATCAGGTTTAGGAGTTCTCTGGTGGAATTTTTAAGGTCACATATATACTATCATATTATCTGCAAATAGTGATATTTTGACTTCTTTCTTTCCAATTTGTATCCCCTTGATCTCCTTTAGTTGTCGAATTGCTCTGGCTNGGACTTCAAGTACAATATTGAATAGGTAGGGAGCAAGTGGGCAGCCTTGTTTAATGTCTAAATAAGTAAATAAAAATATTGACACAAATTTTAAACCCATAGTGTTAAATAGTTTCATAACTAATAAGTATATTTTTCTTATATTTAATGTTATTATAAGAAAATTATTTATGTTAATATTTTCTTGTATATATTTTGGTATTTTCCAGAATATTCTTCCTATTAATTCTATACTATTTGCTTAAATATACTTTGTAGACTTTCAGACTCTAAAGCATATTCTTTTGGGGCCCTTTCCTTCTGTTCTTGACCTAAGAGCCATTGTTTTTATGAGATATTCCCTGGGCAAATGCAAACAAATGCCTATTCATTCACATTCATTCACGAGAGGGTGCCCACAATACATTCAAGAAAGCTTAAGTCCAGTTGAGTGACTCAGTGAATGTAGTGGGGTCATTTCAGATGCTGTAGGTGAGCAGTTACTTACAGGA
The DNA here is from genome assembly GCF_900095145.1 of Mus pahari. NCBI lineage: Eukaryota > Metazoa > Chordata > Mammalia > Rodentia > Muridae > Mus > Mus pahari. Next base: position 62,883,420 of record NC_034600.1, read on the forward strand.
GCATGGAGGACTGCAAAACATGTTGTATGACATTTTTAGGTAATTAACAAATAGTTTATTTAAAATTATGAAATTCAAAATGTGCTATTCAAATGACTTAGTCGATATTATCATGAGATAATGAATGTTCAATCTGTATACAATACTTCTTATCATATATGCTGCAAATGAAGTCACTGCTTATTTTCATCTAGTACTATAATTATAAACAATCCCAACCAAAACAAAAAAAAAAAGTCCTTGATACTAGATCATATGCTCTGGTTCTGTGTAGTACTCTAAAAGATTCTAAACATAATAGCATTAAAACTTTGTTTGCAATCCTAAAGCTTTTTCCCTCTTTCTTTCTTTGTCTCAAAACATTGTCTGATAAACCGAGTCTTTGCCGATCCTAAGCATGTGCTGAACTGAGTAAACAGCCGGGCTGTAAAAATCTGTATTATTGGCACGTAATAAAGTACCTAGCTCATATTACATGCCTTACTATGGCAGATTTAGTTTATTTAAGTTTTTAATGCATCCTGTATAACTTTAGCCTAATTGCTTAAACAATATTGATTAGCTCTCAGTAAGTAGTAAAGTAAAAGGATCTAGATGAAAATTGTGTATGTAACATGTATGGACAAATACATATGTAACAATGATAATGGACATTAAGTTTAATAGGAATATTACATGTAAAACACAGAATCCCATAACCTTAGGGATCAAAAACAGAGAAGCTTACAGTGTGCTATGAACTGACCAAGTGTGTCAGATAAGATCCCACTCTGAGCAGGTGATGCCAGGCTGCTCCCTCCACCCCTATGCCCATGAGGAATATGAGTAACCCATTATTGTCTTTTCATTTATTTTTACTCTAAATTCAAAAAATGATAAGAAACTGAGTTACAAGGAAGGGTGGCTTCTAACAAAAAGCATCCATCTATTAGACCCCACCTTATGCTGTAGACAAGGAAATGACCCTGAACACTGGTGCTAGTTCTGGGCAGCTGTGAGGAATAGATATAAAACCAGCACTTTTATTAAGAGCAACCATACAGTCCAGGTCAAATAACAAAGCCAGAGTGAGATATGTATGTGAAGAGTTCATATGGGAATGGAACCCTCCAATCATACAATCTAGGTGCACAGTAACCAACGCTGAATGAATGCTCCATGGTCATCTTGCTAGGTTGGCAGTGAGACGTGTATGGACCCTATGAGATTTCTGTTTTCACAGTCCTAAATATTCCAGAGAGCTCAGAAAGTTATCCCAGGTCTTTTGTGTCTGCCAAAAGATTATTAAACCTCAGATAAGGAAATATAATTGTCTTTTCTTCTCTCTGAAATCTCTCCCATCATTGAAGTTTTTTCAAACAGTGGTTTTTCACTTCTGTTATTTTTAATACAGCTAACTTCTTCATTATGTACTCTAAGAATATTCAGATTTAATGTAGATATATGTGCACCTATTTTAAATATATGTATACATATATGTAATATATGTAAGTATAATATTAGTTCATATGACAAGGTACTAAACTTCACAAGTAGCTAAAATATTTATTATTTGTGCCTTTTGGTATGCCTTTATTTTTCATATAGCTATAAAAGTAGTTCTGGGGGAGAACTCATGTGTGGGGACCTAGAAGTAGAGGAAGGGGAAACTGTGGTTGGGATATGTTATAAATGAGAAGAATCTGGTTTTATCAAAAAGAAAAAAATGAAAGAAGTAGTTTTACTGGGAAGACAGGTAAGAGTGGTCGTTCTTAGGGCCTCGGCAGACCACCACAGGGTGTAGGAGGCTCCTGGAGTTCCACACGGGGGTCATCAAGGTATAAGATACAGTCAAGAGATAGTCGCTGCAGTGGGAGACAAACATTAAAAATGGGGTGTGCAGCTTGGAATTTGACAGAAAGGACATAAGTATGAATTAAGTTAGTAGCTACATCTCTAGAAGGGAAGTTCCACGTCTTTGACATGAGAATACAAAATCCTACCAAAGCTTTGCTTCTGTTACAGAAAAGGCCCATAAATCCACTGTATGGCAAGTTCGGCACCTGCCTCAAAACAGGGAGATCTTTGTGACAAAGGGAGGCGCTGGGAGTCTTCACCTCTGGAAGTATGAATACCCAACTCAGCGATCAAAGAAAGATTCCGAGGGCTTGGAGATGGGAGTCGCGGGTTCCGTCAGCTTTCTGCAGAACGTGACTGTGTTTACTCAGCCCATCTCCAGCTTGGACTGGAGTCCTGACAAAAGGGGGCTCTGCGTCTGTAGTTCCTTGGACCAGACAGTGCGTGTGCTGATAGTTACAAAGCTCCAGAGCATTTGAGTCAGACTTTACACTTGACGTTGTCCAGAGGGCTACTCACTGAGCTGTAAGTTCATCTGTGTTCTGCATCCTCTGGCCTCACTGAAGACAGTTGGATTTGAGTGCTGAGTGACAGCCATGGGCACAAAGCCAGCCAGCCTCTAGTATCTTAGGGTGTTTGCTGGCCTGACTAGCATGCTGCTGCACATGAAGGTACCACACACCAGCACCAGCTTTGTTCCTTTCCCCCACGTTTCTACTCAGAAAAGTTAGAGCCTGGAGTTGTGGTATTCGCTTGTGGTGCCAGCTACTTAACAAGCTGAGGCGGGAGGATCAATGTAGTCCGTAAGATCAAGACTAGCTTGGGCAGCATAGTGAGACCCTGCCTTTAAATACAGTTGTATGCAAGCACTGAAGAGATGGCTTACTGAGGAGAAGGTCGGATGCTCTTGCTGAGGACCCAAGTTTAGTCCTCAGAACCTCTATCAGGAGGCTTACAATTCCTGTAACTCCAGTTGCAGGGCATCTTATATCATTTTTCTGGCTGTATTGGGCAGTGGTACTCACAGACACATGCATATTCTTAGAAAATTTTAAAAAATGTATTTAAATTTTAAAAAAATGTAAAAGCCAAAGTCAGTAGTTATTATTTTACTGTATTTTAAGTCTGTTCTGTATTACATAGCTCTGTGCTTTCTCTGTACACTGTACTCCTACTAGGAATCACTTCACTTGGTCTCTAAAGTGCCAGAAGAACACGGTTCGACTGGCCAGCCTGGAGCACTGTTTTCAGCAGTGTAACTGGTAAAATACTGTGACTTCCCACTGTCTCTCTTTTACTCAGATGCCAGCCTTAGTGGTCTTTTGACTGTGGTAAGTGATGACGAGCCATTGAAGATTGGAGTAATTTTTTTTTAAACCGTTCTGTCAAACCTTTAAAATATATATTTTAAAATAAACAGGTTTTTAAAAATAATAATAAAAAAAAGAGATAGAAATGGAGCTCAGGGGACTGCCAGCAACTCACACCGGTAAGCTGTGCCCTGGGTAGACCAGACTGTGAAGGGATTGGTGGAGCAGGGTTCCAAGCTGGTTAGTCTTGGGGCTTTGTAGTTCTTCACGGAGAAGGAGGATGCTCTTGAGGTCCCTCAGTGCTCCTCTGGAGTCAAGATCAATCCCTGAACTTGACAAAGGGGCTCTGCCCTGTAGGCTGACAGCTCACATCTGTAGGCTGCATCTTGGGCAAGTCCAGGTGGGGAGCCCTACTTTTCAAAGTAAAATCAAATACGGACAAAACAGGGAACTCCAGAAATATATTGTGCTGACTCTACACAAATTATGCATAGTGATCACACCAGGATAATTTTATAAATACTGTAATATTTTAATTATATGTATGTATCTCTGGGTTCTCTCTTTCTTCCACTTTCTCTCTGTCTCTGTTTCTCTCTGTCACTCTGTTCATCTGTCTCTCTGTCTCTCTCTCTCTGCCTGTGTGTCTCTGTCTCT
>NC_034600.1:62887357-62904215 GCF_900095145.1 Mus pahari
TGTGTGTGTGTGTGTGTGTGTTTAGAGTATCTGTATTCTGCCTCCTATGTGTGTTATAACTAAACACTGGTTCTCTGCTAAACTAGCAAGTGCTCTTAAATACTGTCTCACTGTTTTATTGTGAAGACATGCCATGACTAAGGTAATTTGTGTTAAAAGAACACATTTAATTGAGGATTGCTTACAATATTAGAGGTTTAGTACATTATCACAGTGGTGGGAAGTATGACAGTATAGAGGTAAACATGTTACTTCTAGAGGTGGCTGAGAGTTCTATATATGAATAATTAGATAGGCAGGAAAAGAGAGAAACAGTGGTTCTGGCTCAAGCATTTGAGATCCCAAGTCAACCCCAGGTGTCACACTTCCTTCAACAAGGCTACTCCTCAAACAATGCTGTATTTCCTAACTCCTGTCAACTAGCACCACTTCTTGATGATCAAGCATTTACGTATATGGAGTTCCTTCATGCCTCTGACCATTTATGTTTCCAGAAGAAAGGCCCATACAGAACCATATATTTTAATATGCCTTAAGCAGCATAGTAGCTGGGCAACTGCCTATCCTCCATGCTCTTAGAATCCCCTTTCTTACTGATAACTCTGAGTTACTTACTAATTTCTATGTTCCATCTTGGCTTCTCTTGACCAAATTTTACACAGTGACTCTTCCTGCCTCTGTCCTGCACATTCATTTCTATTCCATGGCTGCCATCTAAGACAGCCTAAACCCTACCTATCTCTCTTCTTCCCAGCTTCTGGCATATCTCATGAATGTATCTATCTATCTATCTATCTATCTATCTATCTATCTATCTATCTATCTATCTATCTATCTCTCTATCTATGTATCTATCCATCTATCTATCTATGTATCTATCCATCTATGTTTCTATCTATCATCTTCTATCTATCATAAAGATTCTTAATCTCCTCTTGTTTTATTTTCTTTATATATTTTTAATGTTGATTTGCTAGACATTGAACCCAGAGCCTTATACATCATAGCAATAGTAAATGTTCTACCAATGAGCTCACTCAAGTTAATTATTTTCTTGCTGATGGCAACATGATACTACACTGCATACTTAGAAAAAAAACAAAATATAGGCTACTGATATATACTTGTTTCAGTTTCTGAAGTTTTGATATTATTTCCTTAATGAACTATGGTGTCTTATCAAGAAACAATCATGTAATATGATCAAGCTTTTACTTGGCTGTTATTTATTGGATTATATTAACCTAATGAACTGATGGGAATGCTGGTCTAGTGCCACTAAGAAATAGATGTGATCTGAATACAAGAGTTGATTAGACAGCTCTAAGTATTGGTTAATAAAATAGTGGGGAAGCTATTTCCATTTCATGGTCTGTAAAATTAATTCCTTAACCTTCTAGCGATAATGAAAGAGCAAATTCTGCATTTTCCATTATTAATCTACTCTCATACTTATTATCATGGAATTATATTAAATATTCTCAACCTTTACTCATTAAAGCTTCAATGCAATAACCATTAGTTTTGTTCACTGAATAACAAATAATTTAGAAACAATGTTAAGAGTTATTTAAATGCAAATCTTTGTTAAGCGTAGGAGTGCTTAGAATATCTAAAAAGGTATGTTTAAAAATATGTTATTTCAGTTGGAACTAATAGATATAAAGTACCTGCTGTTAGTTCATACATTACAAATTAATTATTGTGATCTCTTTTTATTTTCAGCATCTTATAGGTAATTCTCCATGCTTTATTCATCTTCCATTCTAGAATAAATATGCATATCAACAGTCAACAAAAGACCTCCAATAAAGCAACAGAAGTAAAAAAGATTTATTTTTATTTTGTAGAACTGTTTTTGATAAGTTCTTGTATATGTTATGAAACAAACTCATTGTGCATGGGGAGCACGGGGGTGAATATTAGATAATTTGTATATTCTACTTACATTTGATAAAGAAAAAGCTACTTTTACAAGTTTCTATGAAAAGGACTGAGAGAAAATGCTGGTAAAGGGAAGTGATCAAAACGAAAAGCCTGGAGCTAAGAGAGAGACTAACATCCCTTAGGGACACTATAATTTTAAGAGGAAATGAAAGTCAGTTCTGAAGAAAAAGAAAGAAAGCTTATCTTACCCCACTATGCCAGGTCATGAGCAAAAAGTATGCGGTTTTTTAAATGTATCTTAAATAAAATCCATACAGGGGAAATTCAAGCTCAAGAAAAAAATTAAATTATAATCCAGTAAAAACCAAGGTGACAATACTTTAAGATGATATGCTCATAGGAATGTGTCTGTGTGCCTTCTAAGAGTGCATGTTCCTTCTAACAATACATTCTGATTCATCTAAAATGAGTAGCAAGGGAAATATTAAACAGTAAGAAAAGTGGCTGTTCTCTACTAGTTTATCTTGACTATTTCATCATTTAGGTTCATTTTTGAAAGTTTCCTTTTTTAAATATTTCAAGTGCCTGACTTTATTGGTTTTTATCAAAAACAAAGCATAGACAAAAGAAGAAACTTTCAGTTCCTCAACTGTTTATAAGTCTCACAGATAAAAATTTGTTCGCAATGACTCCATGAGACAGAGAAGCAGGCCAATGCTGCTAAAATTCTAATGGAGTGTTTCTGGATGCATCCTGAGAGCTGTGCTATATTTCTATGCAAAGAAAGCCAAAGAAAAGCTAGCTAAACTAACATTCATATAAATGCTTGATAGGTAGGTAGATAGATATGTGATTGATAGGTAGATAGTTAGATGCTCACATTTTAATCATGTGAGCAGCTTCTGACAGGCAATTTAAATGAGAGATAAATTTCTCTGTGAAAATCATTGTAAAACATAGTCATGTAGGTCTATCTCTGAGGAGCTGGAGCAAATGTATTATCTGCTTTGTTTTTTGTGGTACATTCATACATTCCTTCAGGTCTAAATTATATCCCCATCAACAGTGTATAGTAGTTCTTTTTCTGTAGTAGTGTCTGTTCATAACAGTAAAACCCTAACTGAGGCAGAAGTTGGTACGAGGGACTGGGTCATTGCTGTGATAGGCCTGATCATGCTTTGTTTGGAAGAATGTGAATTTGGGGACTTTGTTTTTGGAAAGCAGTGAAATGCTTTAGCTGGGATTTAATGGGTTTGTCTTAGTCAGGGTTTCTATTCCTGCACAAACATCATGGCCAAGATGTAAGTTGGGGAGGAGAGGATTTATTCAGTGCACATTTCCATATTTATATTTATCACTAAAGGAAGTCAGGACTGGAAGTCAAGCAGGTCAGGAAGCAGGAGCTGATGCAGAGGCCATGGAGGGATGTTCCTTCCTGGATTGCTTCCCCTGGCTTGCTCAGCTTACTTTCTCATGGAGGCATTTCCTCACCTGAAGCTCCTTACTCTGTGATAACTCCTTACTCTGGGATAACTTTTGTCAAGTCGACACACAAAACTTCAGTATAGGGCTATTTTAGTAAAAGTAGGGAAGACATTGATGCTGAGGGTGATTTGCACTCTGTGGGCCTGGTTCAAGAGTTTTCAAAGGAAAGGAATGTCATTGTGTGGTTTAGAGACTGATCTTGCAGTATTTTGGTGAAGAACTTGGCTACTTTTTTCCCTTGTCTGAAGAGTGTACCTAAAGCTAAAGTGAAGAGACTCAGATTAATTGCATTGACAAAGGATGTCTCAAAAAATACCCAGGATAGAATTGTTAAGGCTCATGAAGAGCATTTCGAACAAGCATGACAAGCTTAGAAAGAAAAATTATAAAATATTGGTTCAAGTGTTAAAGGGCACCAGGAATTGAAGTGAAGCTGAATCCTATATTCAAAGAGAAAAAAAAGATTAAGCGAGTGGTGATCTCAGGGCAAGATCCCACCAAACTAAATTTATTGTTTGTGTTGGCAGCTGAACAAGAAATAGTTTGGATTTTTAGTCTGAAGGGAACTACAGTCCAGAAATGGAGGACACACTTCTGTTCAAGATCTTGAACTTAGAAGACACAGACTTTTGATCTGAATCTTGAGGAACAGTGGCTATTGAAAACCTTAGGCCTAGGCGTAGTGGTACACACTTTTAATCCCAGGAGACAAGGCCATGCAGATCTCTGAGTTCAAGGCCAGCCTAGAACAGAGCAAGTTCTAGGTGAAGAAAAGCTTAGTCCAGGTGTGGTGGTATACACCTTTAATCCCAGGATAGAGTGTCATGCAGATTTCTGTCTCTCAATGATTATCTACAGAGCAGTTCTAGGACAGCCAAACTTAGAGAGTGAAGGAGTTGGAAAACAGAATGCTGGTGATAATGGAATAGAACAAGGGAGCCATGTTCTAGCTCCAGCAGTCAACAGAACTCATGTAGCACTGGCTTAGGAGTCAAGTATAGAAGGGACTACTGGGGCAATTGATGCTGGTGAGCTACAGCTAAGAAATTAGCAGTGATTATGATGAGATCAGAATCACTGAACTGAAATCTGGGAAGTGTTTTCTGAGAGCACAAAGAAGGTCTGTTCCAGAGATAGCCAATGTTGTACCTCCTGCTGGAGTGGAGTTGATATTGTGTAAGAATCACCTGGGTGGTGCTGGTTTTGAAAGTATGAAGGGATCATGAAGAGCAGCTGAAGCTTGGCACTGTGAGAGACCAAAGAATGCCATTGGGAAAGGTGCAGCCTCAGGTGCAGTTGACAGCACAGGACTGAAGGGGCCATGCAAAGAAGTTGAGGCTTGGCACTATAAAGAGAGTGTATGAGAGGCTATTGTGGAAGCATAGTTGCAGCAGAAGACCCCAGCATATTGGAGATGCTAGATCACCAAGAATAGCGGCAGCAGTGGAGTGGAGTGGATTCGATCAGAGCCTAGAGTGCTACTTAGGACAAAGCTGGAGAAATGAGATAAGCCCTTGTGTGTATGTGTGTGTGTGTGTGTGTGTGTGTGTGTGTGTGTGTGTGTGTATTTATATATGTGTGCATATGTTTGTGTGTTTGTGCATGTGTGTGAAAGTGTATGGGGCTATCACACGTGTAGGTATGTATTACAAGTTTCTATTTCTGAGCAATAGTAGAAGACTTGGATTTATCACAAAGTATATCAATTTTGCTAACATTCACAGGTCATATGTCCTTTTATTGACATTATTATATTTAATTAGAGAGTACACCTATACCATGAAATAGAAGTCAATTTTTATTTTATGCATGTTGTCTACTTTTCTTCTATTTTTCTAATCAAATGGTGTCAAGAAATATAAGACACAATTTTACTATATGATTTAAAAAGATCACAGTTTATGAGCATTAATTAGCTATGATTTTAAGAATTCAATAATTTTACATTTTACTATATGGTTAAAAAGATCACATTTTATGAGCATTAATTAGCTATGATTTTAAGAATTCAATAATTTCATATTTCTACAGATTTATTATAAGTTACTGCCTAGGCACTTATAGAATAATACTTTCAAAATGAGCAGCATTTTCTCACTGCAATATTTATTTGATATTGTGGATTAATTTCTGTATCTTTTTTTGTCTTCAAATAACTTGTACTAAGTAGATTCATTAATGCATATTAATGGATTAACCAGAATATTATTGTCTTTAGTTGAAACCAATCAATATTTACTCACAGAATTTTTAACTGGTGATTGAAGTGGAAGTTTCTGGATATGTTAAGTGTTGCAGACTCATGTGGTATTTTACTAATACAGTCTCAAGTGTTGTTTTTCTGAGGCAAGATTCATAGGAGGAAATGTGATGTTTGGAGAGAGTATAAATAGGATTCAACAGACAGAGAAAGCAAGCTTAAATAGCTAGCTTTGCAATGCTTCATTGGTCTCACATGGTGAAGATTATGGAGAAAAATGAAAGTTCTGAAGGGTCAAATTTCTCTGATCTTTTTAAAAAAGAATTTATTTAGGAAAACTGGCAATTTTCAACTTCTCAGTGTACAGTGGGGAGCATGGTCGTTATATCACACTTTATTCTCTATCAAGCCATACCAAACCTTAGCTGTACTTCATCGACCTTGCCATTGTTTTGTTAGTTGTGTGTATTTTCTGGTACGTGGGTCCTCTTATAGCTCAGATGAACTTTCCTTATGAGTATAATCTGTTATCCTCAAAGGGCTAATCAGGCTTGCTCAAGAAGGAGAAGGGTCAATAGGGAAGGAACAATTACTTAAGTCCTTTTGAGTTGTAGCTTCAGATTTATGCAAGTCACTTCTTCCAGAGCTCATAGGTCAATAAAATTCAGTCACATTCAGTGCACAGGAGACATGACTTTCATTTCTGGATGATATCGAGGGAATGTCTAACGTTTTTATTTTCACCTATCTTAAACACCAAGAGTAAGCACAAGGGTTGTTGAAAATATTGCATAGTACTTTCAATGTCCATCCATTGTATCTAGAACAATGAGATGTCGTGATGCTGGTCCATTGTTCTAATCAGAGAAGGGCAGAAAATAACTGCAGCTGTAATTCTAGAAGCCATGTCTACTGATTTTAAGTTTTGAAAACTTTAGTAGTTATTAAAATGGTATGTGATAATATTACAACAAAAAGTAAGGAGAACATTGACCATGATACTGTGGGGCTAAGTTTGACTCTATTTTTATTTCCTTAGCTGATCTGCCAGGCATTCAGGATTTGAGATTATGATCTTAAAAGCAAAACTTGGTCAGTATTTCCTTAACTAGTTTGTCACTTACATTCACTGATCTCATAAACAGTGTTTGCCTCATTAAATTCGCAAATATATCATGAAGAAAATCACACTGAAATACAGAGTCTGTGTGAGAGGACACAGGGTCATATAGAACATAATTTCAATTATTTTTATTATAACCATACACACTGTGATCATTGGATACATGAATGTAATGTTTGTAGATGGCATCAGGAGAGTCAATGTAACCATCTACTAAAACCTTTATCTAACTGATATATATCTAACTCTTTTACATATTAATAAGTGACAGAATATTTCAATCCATTTGTATATTAACAATCAAATGAACGTATTTATCACATCAGTTTACTTTGGATTTGGAAAGTTCCCACTCCTGTATTTTAGTAAAGAGATTTTCATAAAGGATATAAGGATTCTTGTCGCTCCTACATGTGACACCACTTCAGATCGTTTTCCTTATAACTAGGTTTAGGAGTTTGTTGTGGAAGCCCTCTCTGTCTCCGTCCCTCCTTTGCCACAGTTCATAGCTCTTACTATTCCTAATCTATACTCAGACAGATTTATTTTATCAGCAATACTTGGGTGTAAAGATAGAATATTTATCTTTTTTTACATCCGATACATTTTACCCACACACTTTCATGTGAATAAACATAAGGATATAATATTTCATTTAGCAAATTATTCAATGCATCTTATCAATCATGAATATCACAATAATATTAAAATAACCCAATAATCCAATAGAAGTGAAAAAACACATGAACAGATACTGTTGAAAAAATTCAAATGGTCTATAAAATGATGAAATATAAGTTCAAAATTATTAGCCACCAGAGAATAGCATTGAAGTGGAAACTTCTAGTTTCTTTGGAAAGTCAGTTATGTCAAATAATGTTTTGCTGGGGCACACAAGTAAAAGAATGTTTTCCTGAAGCAGACTCAGGTGAAAGGAGGTTTTGATATAGCAAACACATGAAAGGAGTAGTGATGAAGGATGTCATGGTTAGGTTTAACTGCTGTAAACAGACACCATGACCTACGCACGTCTTATAAAGACAGAATTTAATTGGGGCTGATTCAGAAGTTCAGTACATTATCATCAAGGGGGGAGGCATGGCAGAATACAGGCAGGATGGTGCAGAAGGAGCTGAGAGTTCTACGTCTTTATCTGAAGGCAAACAAAGGAAAAACTGTCTTCCAGGAAGCTAGGACAAAGGTCTTAAGGCCCTTGCCCACAGTGACACACTTACTCCAACAAGGCCACACCTACTCCAACAAGGCTATACATCCTAGTGGTGCCACTCTCTGGACCACACATATACAAACTATCACACTCTGCTCCATAGTCCCCATAGGCTTGTTCAAAAACACAAGTCTATGGGGGCCATAGCCATCCATTGCGTATTTAAAAAGCACATTTAGTGCATTTAGCCCCCATAATCTATAGCAGTCTCAAGATTGCTAAAAGTCCAAAGTTCAAAGTCACCCCTTGATGATAATTAGCCAATCACCTAATGGTAATTGTGAAAACCAGGAAACTTGCTGGGCAAACTCCAAACTCTGCATCTCCATGTCTTATGTCAAAGAAGTCTTCAGGTATCCACTCCTTTTTCATCTTTGTTGACTACAACAAACAACTTTCTCCTGGGCTGGTTCCATTCTGTTTTAGCAGCTTTCCTTGTCTGGTATCCCATAGCTCTGTCATCTTTAACATCATAGGGTCTCCAAGTCAACCTCAACATCGCAGCTTCTTGTTCCAATGTCTGGATCCACACATGAACTTCCTGTAGTGTGCATACACTTCCTATAGATAGTGTCATAGACTCTGATATACTGCTGTGTCCAGGGACCACGCTCTACTTACTTCTCTTCTTATTGTTCACAGTATGTGTCAATATTCAGAATCATCTGATATATATCGGAATGATAAACACTTGAGAGGAATTTTGCTTTATAATGACACCAATAGGTGAATTAACATACAGACACATAAAAATCAAAACATGAGCCGGGCGGGCGTGGTGGTGCACGCCTTTAATCCCAGCACTAGGGAGGCAGAGGCAGGCGGATTTGTGAGTTCGAGGCCAGCCTGGTTTACAAAGTAAGTTCCAGGACAGCCAGAGCTATACAGAGAAACCCTGTCTCAAAAAATCAAAACAAAACAAAAAACAAATCAAAATATGTTCAAAAGAAAGAAATCTCAATATGAAAAAGTAAAAAAATCCAGTTTTTTTTTTTCGTTTTTTTTTCCAATTTTTATTAGGTATTTGCTTCATTTACATTTTAAATGCTATCTCCAAAGTCCCCATACCCTCTCTTCCCCCCCCCTCACCTACCCACCCACTCCCCCTTCTTGGCCCTGGTGTTCCCCTGTACTGGAGCATATAAAGTTTGCAGTGTTTTTAAATAAAGTACATAGACTAAGAAGAACTATTGAGTAGCAATGATAAGGACACAGCCCACTTGATTATTCTTTGTCAGTAAGAAAACAACTGGTCTACGGAGTGAGCTCCAGGACAGCCAGGGCTATACACAGAGAAACCCTGTCTTGAAAAACCAAAAAAAAAAAAAAAAAAAGAAAAAAAGAAAAAACAAAACAAAGTAAAAAATAATGAATGTAAAGAAACTGCAAAGACTCTAAACCACTGTGCTTAGAGCAGTGGGTCCTCAAATGATGATGCAGATCACTTTGTGGGTGGAACAACACCTTGACAGGGTTGTACACTGCAATTATATATGATTGTATTACAATTTTGTATCACGGTTTTATATCTACAATTTCCTATTTACAATTGTATATACAATATTACAATTGTATATCACAATTTATATCAGAATCTAAATACAGGTATAAAGTAACAACAAACCATTTTATGGTTGGGGTCACCACATGAACTGTATTAAAGGGTCAAAGCATTCGGGATGTTGAGAAACACTGGTTTATTGTGTTAGAGAACCAATGCTCAACCAAGTATTTTTCTGTGATTTAAAGCCAAAATTACATAAATGTATAAAATCATTCAAATGAGGAAAACCTCAGAAGGACATTGTGAGCGTGAAGGGTGACTGTGCACTGTCCATCTTAATTAATATCTTCTGTGTGTAAGAGCAACATAAGAAATGATCAAGGAGAAAATTCCTTACAGAATGTTATATATAAAGAACATTTTCTCTAAATCACTTGAATGAATCACCAGTTGGCATCCATTACAGTCATATACATGTGAGAACAGATGGGTTATAAAAGGGTACGGAGAAAACAAGCACATTGAAAGTTAATGAAAGTGAAAATAACAAGAGAATCAACTAGACCTAGTGGATCTTGATGTAATTACAGCACAGAATATCTGTCCACTGTGATGATTTTGTCAAAAGTTTAATAATGATAATACCATCATCATCATCATCTTCAACAACAACTACAACTATAATAACACCACTGATAATAATACCTAAAATACATTAGCCAGTTTCTAAGTATCATGAGAAGCATTTGGACACATTGTCTTGCTCAATTCAACAAATAATAAGCCAAGAGCCTATGTTATCAATTCCACTTAACTTGATATGTAAATGGGACTCAGAGAGGTTAATTAAATTTTAGAGTGACAACAGTCAAGTTCAATAAGATCCAGTTACTATGTTGTTTTACAAACATCATGCTATGTCAATTACCTTGAGTCACACTTTGAGTATTACTTTATTGGCATTAACAAATAGGTCATTATCAAAAATTTTGTAAAGTGTTAAACTATACAAGATTAAAATTTTGTCTGTACCTGATAAACAACAGACAAGTTTTTTGGACAAGTAGAAAATGAAAATCATATCTAACTTCATTGCTTAATTGTTTACAGGTTGCTTATAATTTTATTGTAAAGTACTGAGTACTTCTATTGTAAAGTTACTAAGTGTCTTGTAAGGCTTTGTTGCTTCTTCTGGACTTCTTCAAGCTTGGTGGTATTATTTATGTTATAGAGATGCACAAACAGGAGCAGACATATGAACTAACTTGTTACATGTGGATAGTTAATGAACAAGAGATTGGTTATTCTCCTTGTCAGTTGTTATCTGAACTCTGCTGATGTAGCTTAAGGTAATAATCAAAAATATTTTAAGAAGGGTCTATCCTAGATTTAATTTGCTAATTTTAATTAACTCCATAACTCACTGTATTTTTCTATGAAGTCCAAAGAAGAAAATAGTAATAGTATGATAAATATATTAATTTATAACTAAAAAATGACTACAAATATTAATCAGGTTTATAAAGGTAGAACCATTTTTTAAAATAGTAAGCCCATAGAAGTAGTGACCTAAAATTAATACTTAAAAGGAAAGTAAACTTTGATCATTTTAAAAGAACTGGATTGTTTCTGGCTCTTTCTTTTGCTGCTTGAAGTTACCACATTCCTCATATTTTTATAATAAGAATTAACCAAGCCTTTTAATTTAAAAGTGAGTAATTAATAGTATACAATAAATAATGTAGTTAGTGGAAAAATGAATCCAGACTAACTATTAATTATCTCACACATACAAAATAAGAATATTATTTTATTTAAGAAATATATCCAATTTGGTTCTAAGGGGAACTGGTTATTGATGACATATTTGTGAAATTATTCATACTTAGCAATTTCTATCTGGAAACACATCTCAACTATTTTCTCCTAGAAATTCTATTATTTCCTTCCTTGCATTGTTTATGTACATATAAATATTGAATAATTTCTCAATGAACTGCACTTAAAACACTTTTTTCTTTTGATATATACAGTAGGATTAAAAAGCCCCACTACTTATTAAATTCTGGTTTTGTTCCAAATTAAGTTCATTAGAGAAGTTTCAAGGCTGCTACGGCTCATCCACTCTGCTTAGATGATTTCTAATCAAATGGACAATTTATAGTTTTCCATGTAGTAGATTTATGCTATATAAATATTTTGTGAGCAGTGTTTTGCAAGTTTAAAACATTATACAATATAAACTAACCAGTAACCCTTAAACTTGTATCTCTAGTTGCATATGTAGCAGAAGATGGCCTAATCGGCCATCACTGGGAATAGAGGCCCCTTGGTCTTGCAAACTTTATATGACCCAGCACAAGGGAAGGCCTGGGCCAAGTAGTGGGAGTGGGTGGGTAGGGGAGCAGGGGCGGGGGGGGGATATAGGGAACTTTCGGGATAGCATTTGAAATGTAAATAAAGAAAATAAAGAAAAAAAAACATTACATAGAATGTAGTTCATATATTTTTAAAGTGGCCATTATTGTTCTCAGCTTATCATTGCTCTATAAGTTTAAAAATAGAAAAATGAGTAGAAGTCAAAATTGCACATAGCACATTCACCTTAAGGTATGTACACATACCATAAATATCCTGTCTAAGACACACTGACACATAATTATGTATGCGTCCAATGACTACATTTATTATAATTCCCTTGTACAATCAGACGTGGGGAATACAGTTGCCTCTTCTACATTCTCTACTATGGATAAAAAGGTAATAGATTCATGATGATCTAGAAACAGTGTTTGTCTAACTCAGTTGTCCTATGAAGAGAGATGAGATCGCACATAAAACGAAAGGTACATACAACCTCACATTGACATGAAATGTGTAAACCATGTCACTGAATATCAGTTTTAAAATATTAAACTAATCACAACTACAATATCTCTGGTTTTATCTTCATGTCAGTTATCCTTATGTAAGCCATAGTCTCTCATGGATTAGTCACGTCCTGTAGACATCAGTGCAAACATGTTATTTCTTCCCTTGCCTGGAAGTTGATACTTCTAACCTGTCTAGGTAGATTACAGTTTTTAGTGTAGAGAGGAAGTCTGTTATTTCCCTTTGTGTGTTTGTGACAAATATTGTAGAGATACAGTATGAAGGTAGAAAGCTTTAGTTCAGCTCATGGATTCAGAGATTTAGTCCAGGGTCATTTGGTTTCATTGTTTATAGGTTGTGGTGAAACAGAACATGATGGATAGGAAAAGGGTGAAATAAAGAAGCCCATTCAAGGATGAACAGGAAACACTGAGGAATGATAACATTGAGCCTTTTCCAGATAGAGAATTCAAAGATATGGCACAGCTACCCATTGCATCCAACTATGGCCATCATAACAACTTCACCAATTTCTATAGTTTGCAAGCACTACAAATTCATCAGTGAACTAAGCGTTCAATTAGGTCAGTATGCTTATAATCTAGTGGCTTCTGGAAATCTGGTCACATTGGATGGGTGCTGTAGAAATCTACAAATGTCTTGGTTCAATCAAGTTCACAAGATTTAACAAAAATGGAGAAAAAAATATAAGCTGCAGCTAAATCAACTTACTATCATAACTATTTCTTTCTTCTCCTTGGTCCATATATACCTGGGAAGTTTTTACTGAAGATTTATTTCAAGGGTATAGAGAGATATAATCTTATGACACTTTGAAAGAATTTCACTAGAATAATTTTTATGTCCTTCAAATATATCAAGCAAAACTTTCCCCCATTAATGAATAAACAAATATAACCCTTAAATTTGAGTAATTCAGTTAAAATGCAAGTATTATTGTGCTCATTTCATAGTTCCAAATATAGTTTTGAGAAAAGAAATTCCACTCTGCAATTACATAAATCAAACTGCATGGTTTACACAGATGAGGGTAGGGGAACAGGAGGAGAAAGGGAGTGGTGCTCAGGAGGTTGCAAGGATAACAAGAGAACACCAGCAAATGAGCAGGAAGAACAGGAGGAGGAGAGGAGGGATGGTATCATAGGCTGCAGCTGTTAAAATTAACTCCTTCTGCATTGTAGTTGATAAAATGAAACAGCCTTCTGTGAGGGAAGTCAGGCACCCTAGTACAGGGAGAATTTTAGGAAGAATTTATGGCATGGTTGCTAAAATAACAACTGTTCTCTAAAGAACCTGAGACAGTGGCCTCCTTAAATTTCAGTGATGCACGTCAGACTCATCCCCACATGTCATAGAAGTCATTTTCTGATCAGAACTCAGAAAGAATACTCTAAATTGTTCTCCAAAACAATCTGTTCAACTATATCACTTTTTACATCAAATTATTTTAGTCATCTTGGGGTCATTAACTAAGGATACAATATTAACAGAGAAATCTTTTTTTTTTTTTGAGATTGACCCTGCAATTTCAAGTGTGGTAACAATTATATCATATTTCTGATGGCAGAACTTCAGTTTAAACATTTTAGTGGATAGTAGTAAATTTAAATAAAAATGTCAATTTATGTAAATTTTATACATTATGAAAATAGATTATGTATTCTGATCCATATTTACTCTCATTACTTTGTCTCTCTCCCCTCTTGACGGTCTCCTTTTCCCAGAAGTAACTACTTATTGTAAAAACAAAATGTATATTCAAGAAAAACATTTAAGAAATTAAAAAAATAATAATGAGGAAAATTAAACTGTGAAATTGAGGAAACCAGATATATAAAATATAGAAAAGAGTTTGAAGAACTTAAGAGTGTTTGAACCCCAAAGCATAGATAAATATTTTAAAACATTTATTTTCTCATTTATTTATTTAATATATGTATAGGTATTTTGTTTGTATGTGTATCTGCATAATAGAGGAGAGCATCAGACCCCAGGGGATTACAGTTAGGGACAGCTGTGAGTATCCATGTGTATGATTGTAGTGAAACCCAGGTCCTCTGAAAAGCGGTCAGTGCTCTACACTGCTTAGCTATCTATCACCTACTAGAAATTTCTTTCTTCTGTTTAAGCTAAGATAAATAAAAGAAAACACAGATACATTTTGTTAATTTATTTAGCTGGGGAGTAGAGGTGAATGCCTTTAATCCCAGCTCTTAGGAGGCAGTGGTAGGTAGATCTCTACAAGATCAAAGACAGTGTAGTCTACAGATTGAGTTTCCCAGTCAGCCAAGGCTATACAGAGAAACCCTGTCTGAAAAAAAAAAAAATCAAAACAAAAAGAAAATATTTAATAATATGTTTATAATCAACTGAGCAAGATTAAAAATGAGTTATGTAAAATGGGGATTGATTGACCAGAAAAGTGTAAGTTAAGTTGTGTGGAATAGTCAGTATGCATGATATACTATTATAAAAAAATAATGGGATCGCAAGTTGGTGCCACCACTTTGGAAGTCAATCTGTTGGTTCCTGAGAAAATTGGAAATAGTTCTACCTGACAACCCAGCTACACCACTACTGATCATATACCCACAAGATGTTCTATTATATCACAAGGACACATGCTCTAGTATGTTCACAACAGCCTTATTTATAATTGCCAGAAGCTGGAAACAACTCAGATTGTCCTAAATGGAATTACAGATTTAGAAAATGTATATTGTATATATTTACACAATGGAATACTATTCAGCTCTTAAAAACAAGGACTTTATGAATTTTGCAGGCAAATGGATGGAACTAGAAATATCATCCTGAGTGAGTCCAAAAGGACATACATGGTATATACTCACTGATAAGTGGATATTACTCCAAAAGCTCAGAATACCCATGATATAACTCACAGACCACATGAAGCTTAACAAGAAGGAAGGCCAAAGTGCTGGTGCTTCAATCTCACTTAGAAGTGAGATTGAAGGTGCAGAGGGAAGGAGGGGCCAGGGTGGAAGAGGAGCTGGGGAGGGAAAAAAGGGGGACAGGTTCAGATATGGGAAGAGAAAGGAGAAAATCCAGAGGGCCAGGAGAATGAGTAGAAATATATAGCAGTAGAGGTGGAAAATGTTGGGAACCACTAGAAAGTTTCAGATGTCAGGAATGTGCATCAGATGTCAGAGAAGTCCCAAGACCCAGTGGGGATGATACTAGCCAAAATACCCAACAATGGGGCAATGGAACTGATCATACCACCTCCAGTAGATAGACATGCGCCTCCCCCCATGCCATCCACCCATCTCAAAAATTTTAACAGAGAATGTAGTGGCGTGTGTTCTCATGCTAATTTTGTTACCCAAAATCCTGTTTGTAGTACCCTGCTTGAAAGACATTTCTAAGTTTCCCCTTCTAAATGACAAGACTCTCTCCGGTTAGTATTTTTACTAGTCAGTAAAGTACCAGAAGCCAATGGCTGGGCAGGGAGATGTTCGTGGGACTTTTGGGATTCCTGGTAAGGGACAGAGGAGGAAGGAAGAGAGATTCAGCCATGATGATGGCATAGGAGACAGGGCCAAACTGGAAATGTGCAGGCGGGTAGGTACAGGGGAAAAGCAGCCTCAAGGAAGAGGCCCAGCAGGGTCCAGGGCAGCAAAGATGATATATAGATTTAAAAAAGTATTAACTCAGGAATATTTGAAGGAGATGGTGTGTGCGTTAGCCATGTAGAGTTAGGGCGGGGCTCAGCCATTGAATGGTTTAAGGCATTTAATATATACAAGAGATCTTTAAAGTAGATCACACAGCAAAACATCTCTTCTTTATCTATATTTCAGAGACTTTCTGTGATTTTTATTTTTCTGAAATGTTCTGAATGGGAAAAGACTCAATCCCTGGAAACTTTCTGGCAAAGGCCTTGACCCTAGAATTCATTTATTTATGTGAAGTTATGTTGTGTGCACGGTATTCTGGGGGAAGGTGTACACACATGTGTTCATAAAGGTCAGAAGTTGATGCCTTCTTCTCCATGGTCTTGAAACGGTGTCACGCATTGGATATGAACATCTTAGGTTTGGCAAGAATAATTGGCCATCGAGCTCCAGGAATCTTGCTATCTCTCCTTTCCCAGCACCATATTATAGGCATGTGCCATTGTGGCTTTTTAATGTGGCTCATGGGATTCTGAATTCAACTATTTATGCTTGATTTAACAACTGTACCATCTCCCTAGCTCAAGAGTTAGTATTTAAACTCACAGCCCGAAGAAATGTTCACTTGCCATGTTAAAGTGAAGAGTTTAGAGTATTTTTCAACTTTTCCTTTTTGTAAATTGTGAGCAGTGTGCTTTTTGAACCAGTCTTACATAAAAGAGGAAAAAGAAGTGTTTTTTTTTTTCTTTCCACTTAGATAACAGTAAAAATTGAACTCATAAAGACTTAACTCCCTCTTCAAAATAAACTATTTTAAAATTTTTTTAAAAAAAGATTAATGGTTTAAATTAATTTAAATTAATTTAGAGATCTTTCACTCAGGTTTTTTTTTTTTTTTTTT
>NC_034600.1:62904850-62948678 GCF_900095145.1 Mus pahari
GTAGTACTATGCAACCCTGTAGTTGCAACAACAATATGAACTAACCAGTACCCCCTGAGCTCCTGTCTCTAGCTGCATCATTGGGCCATCATTGGGAAGAGAGGCCCCTTCGTCTTGTAAACTTTATATGACCCAGCACAGGGGAAGGCCAGGGCCAAGTAGTGGGAGTGGGTGGGTAGGGGAGCAGGGGCAGGGCGGGGTATAGGGAAGTTTTGGGATAGCATTTGAAATGTAAATAAAGAAAATAATAATAAAAAAAGAAATTTATGGATGAATAATATGGGTTTAAAGACAGGAACAGGTCTATTATTCATCACTTAATTAGGTAGTTTGTAAAACATAACCATTTAAAATAACATCAGTTTAAATACCAACATCTTAATGTCTCCCACAAGGTTTATAAAGGACTAAAGGACATCTATTTCAAGAGCTAGCAACTGTACAACATTCTAAAAACGTGGCTGAATATATCCATTCAGGTTTATTCTTTTTCTACACTTAACAGCTATTAGACACAACAATCTCAAGACTTAAAACTATACAGGTTCATGACAACTTAGCACAGACTATCTTTCAGTTTTTCTGTGAGACCATGCTGATAGAAATTGAAATATAGAGGTTACAACAAGAGCAGGTTTATTTTAACATAGCAAGGAGATGCATATCTTTACTTTTGATCTCTAAAACCCAGTTATACTTTCATAGATGCTCAAATAAATTCATTCCCTTTCCCATGTGAGCTTATCTGAGTGTTATTGAAATTATTGGCCCATTGCATTTCACGATGGAAATTAATGGAGACAGAATGAAGGAGCACTCAAGGAATGCAGAACTTGACAGATATTTATCCAAGTAAAAGTTCCTAAAGTACTGATTTAAGATGTCAAAGGATTTCATCAAATCCAGCATAAAAGAAGTCCTTAATATATGTATAGGTTCTGCACAGGTCACCATAAGTTCTAACTTCAAATTTCATCACAAATCAGTATCTTAAATGTGTGCAAACCTAGCACACCTATTTGCCTAATGACATTCAAGAACATTCCTTCAAAAATGTGACTATTGAAGTATCTAATATTATACTCAATATCTGAAATTATTAAGAATTTTTACAAACCCGTGTTACATTAATACTTGAGTTACTATCATTATGTGAAACCCCAACTGAAAGCTCTTAAAATGCTTCCCAAGCCTGCTTCCCAGATCCCTAGAAATACAGCCAGCAAGGAGCTCTTTGTTCTCCAAAGCTAGCAGGAAGTCTTTTGTTCTTCTACCTAACAGCCAGAAAAGATAACCACTGGATGACCCAAATAGGCACCTGCCTTCCCACTTTAGGAACCAGGAGTGTTTACCAAAAGATAGCTTATGACCGCTCTTCCATAAATGGACCATATGTTACTTTCCTATCACCCGTGGTATGTTTACCAAAGATAACTCTGCCAGAAGACAAGCTGTAGCTCACACCCCCCCCCCCCCAGCTCTAATGGTATTTATACAACTCCCCATTTTTTGTGATCTTATTCCCTCTTACCAAGGACAGCTCCACCAGAGAAAAGCTGTAACTCATCCCCACTCTCCACTCCTGTTCCTTGTGATACTACCTTCCCCCTCCTGTGGTTTTTCCTTCAAAAACCCCCTACTGCTAGGTCTCAAACTCCTCAGCTATTGCTTGGGTTAGGAGTTCATCCTGAGCATGCTGACTGAATAAACCTCGTGCGGTTTTGCATCAAGAAATGTTTCTCTCGAGTTACTGGGGTGCCAACTTATCTTGGGACTGAAGCAAGGGTCTCCCCAATTTCGGGGGCCTTACAATTAGAGCATATTTGTAATGAAATTCTGCATCCTAACATAGAAATATTTTTATGAACAGCAATTCATATATTACAAAACAAACAGGAAAAGTTAATGAACATTTGTAGTTTTAAGAAATAAAACCTACAATGTAGAATTTATTTAATATTTATCATAATGAATTTATTACAATACACTTTTGTCCTAGAGTGCAACTGACTTGCACACATTACCTGTATTTATATATATATATATATATATATATATATATATATATATATATATATATATATATATATAAATTTCTATGCAATTAAAAGTTTGTTATTGTCGAGGAAACTAAGACGATTGATCTGAACATACATTAAATTTAGGGATTTATTATATTAAATATATCATGAAATAAATAGTTTAACATATTTTTAAAATATATCATGAAATGAATATATTTTAAAAATATGTTAAACTATTTAAAGGATAGTACTAAATTTTTGACAAGATATTCATTAAGGAGATCATAAAAACTATCTATTCAGGGTGGCCTTTAGAAAACTTTTTCTGGTTGATCTTTATTCAAATTCTTTTTTTTATTGACTTCTGGCACTTTCTCTGAACTAGAAAGGGTTTTGCTGGGAATGTTTCTGCTTGAACAATTCAATGCATGAAAATGATTAATCTCTTTAAACCTTTATTTTGCTAATAAATTGTAGTCTTTCTGTATTCGTCAATTTTTTTTCCAATTTTATTTGGTTAGATGATTCTATTTCTGTTACATGTATCTCTTTTATTCTACTTTTAGCTCAGGTCTAACATTAACATCAAAGGAAAAAAGGTAGACTCTATTGTCTGGTATTATTGTTACATATAAACTTACTGGAGTCATGCTTATTTTATTCCTTTTTACACATAATGGGTATTATGTACTTTAAAAAAAGCAATATGCAAGATTTCAAGATGATATTTAAAAAAAACTTAAGAATGACCACACATTAGATATAGAACTATCCTGTATTGATAAAATCACTGCTTATCTAACTGCAAAGCCCGAAGCAGAATTAGTGGTGAGGACTGAAATCATCCTTAGAGTAGAAGAAGCAAGACATAGGACTGAGAGGGTTCAGCTGTATGTACATCACTATTGCCCATGTTGTGTAGATTGAAGAAGAAATTAAGCAATCTTAGATGTATTCGTGGGAAGCTCTAACCTTCAGTATTCAATAGCTCTCAATTATTCAGCCAAATAAGGTCATAGCACTAAATAAAACGGTTCAGTCCTGCCTGCATTGTAAGATGATGCAAGATGTATCTTTAGATTAAGGCAGTGCCATGAGGGGAAGCAAGACAGTAGTGGCACTTTGATGATTTCTTTGATGCCCCAACCCCACCTGAACTTTAAACTCCCTGGGGCCTCCAGTCCCTTGAGGGTTAGGTGCATCATCCCTGAATGAACACAGACCCGGAAGTCCTCTACTGTATGTGTGTTGGGGGCCTCATATCAGCTATTGTATACTGCCTGTTTGGTGGTCCAGTGTTGAGAGATCTCAGGGGTCCAGATTAATTGAGACTGCTGGTCCTCCTACAGAATCACCCTTCTCCTCAGCTTCTTTCAGCCTTCTCTAATTCAACAACAGGGGTCAGCTGCTCTCGTCTATTGGTTGGGTACAAATACCTGCATCAGATCCTTTCAACTGCTTGTTGGGTCTTTCGGAGGGCAGTCATGCTAGGTCCCTTTTTGTGAGCGATCCATAGCCTCTGTGTCAGGCACTGGGACCTCCCCTTGAGCTGGATCCCTTTTTGGATCTGTCCCTGGACCTTCTTTTCCTCAGTATCCTCTCCATTTCCATCCCTGCAATTCTTTCAGACAGGAATAATTATGGGTCAGCGATGTGACTGTGGGATAGCAACCTCCTCCCTCACTAGATGTCCTGTCTTCCTGATGAAGGTGGGGTTTATAAGTTCCCTCTCCTTACTGTCTGGCATTTCATCTAAGGTCCCTCCCTTTTAGTCCTGGGAAGCTCTCAACTCCCAGGTTTCTGTGCACTCTGAGGGTTTCCCCAAGCTCCTATTTCCTGAGGTTGCCTGTTTACATTCTTTTTGATAGCCCTCAGGGATTCAGGCCTTTTCCCTCACCCAATACCAGATCAGGTTTCCCTCTCGCCTACACACACACACACACACACACACACACACACACACACACCCTGTCTGTACAGACAGGTCCTTCCCTCCCAGGTCCCTCCCTCCTTCCCCATTTGTGATTGCTTTCTTCTCTCTCCCAAGTGGGACTGAGGCAACCTAACTTGGAACATCAGCTTGTTGAGCTTTGGGAGGCTGTGGACTGTATCTTGGGTATTCTCTCTCTATCTATTTATGGTTAGCAATGTCTACTTTTCTTTATACGCAATGGAAATTTATGTCTTTCTTGAATTCATACATCAAAACCTATTACCCAATATGATATAATTTAGAGGATGGATATTTGATATGTAATTAGTATATAAAGGCTGAGAACTTAAATTAGGATACATTAAATATTATAAATTATATGTTATATATTTAATATAACATATGCATAATCTCTCTGCCTCTGTCTGTTTCTCTGTCTTTCTTACATACATACATACACACACACACACACACACACACACACACACACACACATTATGGGAGCCAAAGCACATGTGTGTGGAAGGCAGATATTTGTTAGGTGTCTTCCTTTATCTTTTTTTTTTTTTCTAAGATTTATTTATTTATTTATTTTATCTATGAGTACACTGTTGCTCTCTTCAGACACACCAGAAGAGGGCATCATATCCCATTACAGATGGTTGTGAGCCACCATGTGGCTGGTGGGAATTGAACTCAGAACCTCTGGAAGAATATTCAGTGCTCTTAATGGCTGAGCCATCTTTCAAGCCCTCCCTTTATCATTTTCAACACTAACTTTTGAGACAGGATCTCACACTGAGTGTAAAGCCAATCCTTCATAATGGCTGGCTGAGCCAATAGATGATAGATGACTAAAGGCAGTGGTGATCATTTTCCTAGAATCTTTCCAAACTCAATATTTCAGAAATGAATCATAGGGCCCCGTGAGACCATCTTCCTTTCTTGACTGATTGATAATGCTAGTCTTGTGTGCCAACAACATAGAGGAAACTATGTTGAAGTGCGGTGATGATTAAATTAACTTATTGACCTTTATAGTCATTAACCCTACTTTATGTCTGAAATATATTTCTGTGTCTTTGCTTCACAGTGTGAGTTGAACCAGGGAAAAGGTGGTTCAAATGAAATTTTTACACCACCTCATTGAGTTCATTCATGTGCAAGCCTTGCTGTGTTTAAGTGGTCTTGATATTTTCGTGTCCTCCATTCCGTTGGGCTCTCAAAACGTTCTTTTTTTTTCCCTTTTACTGATAATAGTTTTTTTAGACAATGTTTTTTGAATAGTGTTTCCAATGACCAACTCCGCCTAGCTTCCCTCTACTTATCCTACCCTTCAAATCCACACCCTTTCCTTGTTTGTTTCACTAGTGATACACTCTTGGAAAACACTAATTTTTTATGTGTAAGTGGTTTTCAATGGAGATAGCTTCTGAGGGTTAGAGATGAGGATGTATATTCACTTCTCTGATGAAAATCTACTGCACGACCTGAGTGTTCTGTCACAGTCTCTGTGAGGGTACCTGTGTATATTCCATGCTGTTTTTAGTGGATCTTGATTCCTTGGTGTCCTCCATGTGCTCTGGTTATTACACTCAATCTACCTTCTCTTCCACCAAGTTCTCTGAGCCCTGAGAAGAGGGATTTGATAGAAACAGCCTATTTAGGACTCAGTATTTCAAGGTCTCTTGATATTTTTACATTCTCTGATTGCTGGTCTTTATATTTGATTCTATTGTTCCAGGCCCCCATTGGTCAATTCACAACTATGTGTTCTACTTTTGCTTCTTGGGAGATCCATGAATCCACCGAGTCCTTTGCTCTCTCTATAATCTCTGTTTTGATACAGATTGTACCTTGCTTACTGATGACTTAATAGCTAACATCCACATATAAGTGAATATATGACAACTTTATATTTCAAGGTCTGGATAACCTTACTTAGGGTGACATTTTTTTTTTAGATAATTTCCCTGAAAATTTAATTCATTTTTTTTAATGGATGAGTAATATTCTATTTGTAAGTGAACCATATATTTTTTTGATCCATTCATCTGTTGACAGAGAGAAATGCTGAATCTAGTTTCTGGCTACTAAGAAAAGAACAGCAACAAAGATGGTTGAGCAATTGCCTCTGCAGATGTCTTTGCAAGGTCCTTTCTGCACATGCCTAAGAGTGGTATAACTGCATCTAGAGGTAGACCAATATCTAGCTCATGAGCAAATGCCACACTGTTTTCATGGTGGGTGTTCAAGTTTGCCATTCCAATAGCAATAGATGAGTGTTCACTTTAAAATACCAGCATGAGCTCTCATTGATTTCGTTGATTTGTCCATTGTGTCTAATGTAAGATAATATCTTAAAAGTAATCCTGATTTTCATTTTGCCTATGATTAAGGATGTTGAACATTTATTTATGTGCATCTCAGGTATTTTGAGTTTACTCTATTGAGAATTCTCCATCTAGGATTGGCCTTTTTTTTTTTTTCTCACTAATTTATTTATTCATTTATTTACTTTCCTAGCAATCTCAGCTCCCCCTTCTCCTCCAAGTTAGATTTTCACATACTCATTCATCTTTACTCCCTCCCTGTTCATAGAAGGGGAAGCCCACCCACGGATACGAAGTACCCCTTGCACAGCAGGTCACAGCAGATCAAAGTGCATCCTCTTTACCTGAGAACAGATAAAGCAGGCTTTCCGGGATCCAAAAGCAAGCAACAGAGCCAGAGCCAGAGCCAGCCCCTGATCCAGTTGTCAGGGGATCCTCATGAAGACCAAGTTGGACATCTGCTACAGATGTGTAGGAGGCCTACATCCAGCTCATGCATGTTCTTTGATTGGTAGATTAATTTCTGTGAATGGCCATTACCCAGGTTAGTTGACTCTGTCTGTCTTCTTGTAGTGCCTTTAAGCCCTCAAGCTCCTTTAATCATTCCCCCCATTCTTCTACAAGGCTCTGATCTTCGCGTAACATTTGGCCGTGGGTCTTTGCATCCATTTCTACCAGCCGATAGATGTAGCCTCTCAGAAGGAAGTTATGCTAGAGCTCCTTTCTGCAAGTAGAGCAGAGTATCATGAATAATGTCACGCTCTGGCTCTCTCCCATGGGGCGGATCTCAACTTGGAACATTCGTTGTTTGGCCATCACCTCAATTTCCTCTGCATCATTATCCCTGCACATCTTGTAGGCAGGACACATTTTGAGTTGAAGAGTTTATAGGTGAGTTGGTGTCCCCCTACCTCCATTGGAAGTCCCACCTGGCTGGCTACATAAGGTGGCCACTTCAGTCTCCATGTCCCCAACTGCTAGGGGAATCAGGGATACTGCCATAGACTCCTGGATTCCTTCCCTTCCCAGATCTCACCTGGCTCCAGAGGTGAGTGCACAGATTACTCTCGTCTCTCCCAACCTTCACCAGCTTCCCCTACTCTCCCCACATCAAATTCTCATCCTTGCTCCTCTCCCCTTCCCTGCTCTCATCCACTTACCTCCCTCCATCCTCCTTCAATGTCTATTTTATTTCCCCTCCTGAGAGAGATTCAAGTATCTTCCCACTGGCCTTCCTTGTTACTTAGCTTGTTTGGGTCTGTGGATTGTAGCATGATTATACTGTACTTTATGGCCAATATTCACTTATAAGTAAGTACATATCATGCATAGCAGACCCATTTGGGTCTGAGTTATCTATCACATTCAGGATGATATTTTCTAGTTCGATCCATTTGTCTGTAAATTTCATGATATCTTTTTGTTTTTGATTGTTGAGTAGAATTCCATCATATAAATGAAACACATTTTTTTTTGTTAGCCATTCTTTAGTTGAGGAACATCTACATTGTTTCTAGTTTCTGACTATGAGAAATAAAGCTGCTATGAAAAGAACTGAGGAAATGTCATTGTGGTGTGGAGAGACATCTTTTGGGTATATGCACTAGAGTGGTCTATCTGGATCATGGGTTAGAGATATTACCAATTTTCTGAGAAACTGCCTAATTGATTTCCAAAGTGATTGCACAAGTTTACACTCCTCTAGCAATGGAGCAGTGTTCCTCCTGCTCCACGCCCTGGCCAACATGTGCTATCACTTGGGCTATTGATATTAGCCATTCTGACAGGTATCTGGGTCTGTAGGGTTTATTTCTGGGTCTTCAATAGTATGCTGTTCAAACTCTCTGCCTCAACATGTACAAGAAAACCGAAATAATGCTGTGTATCTTGTCTGGCGACCATGGTTTAAAGCTAGATTTCAAGAACAAGAAGAACAAGAGAAAACCTATAATCTTGTATAAACAGAAAAACTCTGTACTCAATAATCACTGAGTCAAGGAAAATAAAATGAAAGAAATTAAAGACTTTCCAGAATTCAATGAAAATGAGGGCAAAACATAGCCATACTTAATGGGCACAATGAAAAAAGTGCTAGTAGCACATTCATGACATTAACTCCCTTCATAAAGAAATTGGTGAGATCTCACACTAGCAAACAAGAACACTTAAAGCTCTAGAACAAAGGAAGCAGACACAACTGTACAGGCTGATTTTGTGCGTCAGCTTGACACAAGCTGGAGTTATCACAGAGAAAGGAGCCTTCTTTAAGGAAATGCTTTCATGAGACCCAGCTCTAAGTCATTTTCTCAATTAGTGATCAAGAGTTGGAGAGTCCATTGTGGGCTGTGTTATCTCTGGACTGGTAGTCTTGGGTTTTATAAGAAAGCAAGCTGAGCAAGCCAGGGGAAGAAAGCCAGAAAGCTGCACACCTTCATGGTCTCTGTGTTAGCTTCCTGTCCTGTGGGATTTCTTGTCCTGACTTCCTTTGGTGATGAACAGTGATGTGGAAATGTAAGCTGAATAAATCCTTTCTTTCCCAACTTGCTTCCTTGTCATGATGTTTTGTATAGGAATAAAAACCCTGACTAAGACAAAAACCAAGAGAAGTAGATGACAGTAGTTGAAATTAATAAATTAGAAACAAAGGGAACAATACAAAAAAAGTCAACAAAACTAAGAGCTGAGTCTTTTAGAAAATCAAACACTTAGCCAAATTAACTAAGAGGCAGTGGCATAGAATCCACTCTAACAAAATCAGAAGCAAAAAGAGACAAAACAGCAGACATGAGGAAGTCCAAGGAACCATTAGATTTTACTTCAAAAGCCTATACTCCACAAACTTGTAAAATCCAAATGAAAAGGATAATTTTTCATAGAAACCACTTACTGTTTTTAAATCGAGATCAGATAAATAATTTAAATATTCCTATAACTTGTAAAGAAATAGGACACAACAACAAATAGAAAGCCCAGGACCAGATGGTTTTAGCACAAAATTTTTTGAGACAAATGAGAGCAGATACTTACATTTCTCAAACTATTTTCACAAAATAGAAGGAAGAGGAACGTTGCCAAACTAATTCTAGGAGGCCACAGTCACCCTGATACCACACACATACTCAATAAAAAAGAATTTCAAACCAATATCCATTATAAACATTGATGCACAAACACTCAATGAAAGACACGCAAACCGAATCCAAGAACACATCATAAACATTCCCCACCATGATAAGTTAAGCCACATTCCAGGGATTCAGGGGAAGTTCAGTATGTCAAAACCCATCAATATATTCTGCCATATAAACAAATTGAAAAACAAAACAAAATAAAAACAAACAAAAAAAAAAACCCCAGAACTCATGATCCTCTCAGTAGATGCTGAAAAGGCCTTTGACAAAATCCAGTACCACTGAATGTTAAATATCTTGAGGAGATCAGGGATACAGGTTGCATACCTGAACGCAAGTAAGGCAATACGCAGCAAGCAAATAGCCACCGTCAAATAATGGAGGGAAACTTAAAACAATTCCACTAAAATCAGGGGCAAAACAAGGTTGCTGACTCTTTATCCATTCAATTCAGTACTTGGAGTCTAACTAGAGCAACCATACGACAATAGGAGATCAAGTGGCTTCTAACTGGAAACGAAGAAGTCAAAGCCTCAGAATTTGCAGATGATATGATAGTATATACATGACCCCCAAAATTCCACCAAAGAACTGATAAAGATATTCAGCAAAGTGGCTAGATACAAAATTAACTCAAAACAATTTGTAGTTCTCCTTTACACAAATGATATGTGTGCTGAGAAAGAAATTATGGAAACTACTCTCCACAATAACCACAGTGATGTAAAATACCAATGAAGTAATGAACCAATAAAGTAATATAAGATACCTTGTAACAAACCAATAAAGGGAACGACCTGTTAGACAGGAACATGAGGCCTCAGAAGAGAGAAGTCGGGAAGAGATCAGAAAATGGATAGATCTCCCATAACCATGGGTTGGTAGGATTAATGTGGTATTTATGGCCATTTTGCCAAAAGCAATCTACAGATTCAATACAATTCCTATCAGTATTTGCCTTTTCTAAATCAGGTTATTTGTATTCTTGATGTCTGAGTATTTTTTCTATGTGTTCTTTATATTTTTTAGGTATTATCTCTCTATCATATGTGTATCAGACTTACTAAAAATCATTTAGTATTCTCTAGCTTGACTTTTGTCCAAACAATGGCATCAGCAAAACCAAACCTGAGTAATAAAACACTACCAGATCGATAAACATTCCCTATCTCAAGTTGTGCTAAAAAGCTATAGCAGGATAAACAATCTGGCATTTGTGCTAATGCGTGTAAGCATACTCGGGCACACACATACACACACACACAGCAAAAAAAAATATCAGTCAGATTGATCAATATAATCAAATTAAAGACCCAGATATTTGTCTAGACATATGGGCACCTGCTATTTGATTCAACAACACCGAAATGCACACTGGGATAAAGGTAAAGTCAGCATCTTCTACATATGGTGCTGATAAACCTGGATGACAGCATATGCTGGAATATACATAGATTTGTACAGATTACCTTGAAGAAAACTCAACTTCACATTGATCGAAGACCTCAACTTATGGCCAGACTGAATCACATAGAACAGCAAGAAGAGAATAGTCTCCAGCTCCATGGCATAGAAAAAGATGTTCTTAACAGAGTAAAAGTAGCATTGAAAATTAGAGCAATTAATGAATGTGAGCTTATGGGACAGTAAAAGCTTCTGTATAATGAACACCATCATTTGGCCAACTTAGTTCTTCTTAAAAATTGAATGCCACTTCATTGTGTTAATGTTCCACATTTTCAATATTGATTCTTCAAGTCATAGGCTTCTTTCCAAGTTCTTGCTATTACGAATAGAATAGCAATGAGTATGGATGAGCAGATATCTATGCAGACGTATTTTGGGTATATGCCCAAAAGTGGTATAGCTGTATTTTGTGTTAGACTAAATTTTTAGCTCTTTGAGGAACAGTGACAACAATTTCCATAGCAATTTGCACTCTCAAGGGCAATGAATGAATGCTGTCCTTTTTCTAAAACATTACTACTATTATTTCCAAAACCTTACTACTTATTACTATTATTTATTATGTTTTAAAAATTAATCTTGGCCCCCTTGACAGAAGTAAGAAGAAATCACAGATTAGTTTAATTTTTATTTCCCTGATGACTAATATTTTTAAACATATATCAGCCATTTTCTTTTGAAAACTCTGTTTATACTTATACTCAATTAAATTGGGTTATTTGTTCTGCTTTGTTTTGGCTTCTTTGATTTTTTTTTTGTTTCTATGTTTTTTGTTTGTTGTTTTTAAATTCTTAGTGTGTTCTAGATAATAGCACTTGGTCATTGTATAACTATTTTTTCCCATTACTTACGTCAGCTGCCAGTTTGTTAGAATGATGCTGTACTTTGTTGTATGGAAGCTTTGTTACTTTATGAGGTCCCATCTTGTAATTGTTGGTCTTCATGCTTGTTGTTCCATTGAGGACAAAATGAATTTACTCCACTTAAAATTTACATTTTAAGTGAAATGAAAATATTTCACTAACAGAAATCTAGAAGAAGTAGCATATCTTCCATTAACCATTTTTAGTCCCTAAATCCACATGAAGTTAATTATACTTTCTTATGGAAAGTGCTTGATCCTATATCCTGTAACTCTCATGAAGGCACCAAATGTCTCATTCTATTACAGCATCACAAATTTTTCCTTACAAGGTTATCCACTTTATCAGTTTTACTAATTTGACTGACAGGATAAATGAAAAGTTATGCAATGAAGAAGTATTGTTTAGGAGCCAGCATTTCCAGGCTGGTAAGTTGCTTCATTAGGTTAATTCCCTTGTAATTAAACTTGTCTAGCAAAGTTCAAAGCCAGATCCACATAACATTCCTGAGGTGAAATAAATGCCTGCAAGTTATCCTTTCATATTCACAGGTAGGCCTTGGCATGTGCTTACATATGTATAAGCACACACTATGTAATAAACTGAGTAAAACTTGAAAGTATTAGAAAACAATAACAGTATTTAAAGTTTCGCCACAACCTTCCCATATACCACTTCCTACAGACTGCCTATAAACATTCCTAACTTTCCTTACTGCTACCATCTTAAAAATCATAATCAGGTATATGCCCAGAAATCTGAATATCTCATAGTCCTGAAAACTGAATTTTTAGTATCAACCAAGTCAGTAAAATCATCTGGTCTTCCCTGAGATACAGATTTTAGACATTTTCATTAAATGCATGTCTGAGAATGTATTTTAAGATGCAACTTATCTCACATTGAGCATGATATTAATAGCCTTTCCGCATCCTCAGCTAAAAGTATTCACCCTTTCCCATTCTTCTGGTCAGTAAATGCCCATGGGCAGTCCTATATAGTTGGCTTTTAGCGAATCTGCGGATTTACTGGCAACCCGACTTTTAAAATTACAGACTGAGACAAAAAAAAAAAAAAAAGGTTAAACTCAAGAGAATCAAAATGAAGTCATGATCTTTCAGTTCTAAACAGAGGCCATCTTTGTGCAGACCAACTCTTAACTTACTAAGGAACATAATTTCTGTTCAGTAACCAAAGCCAAAAATAGCATTGCCACCACTTTCTGGAGTCTTGAGTGTCCAGACCATTGATCCAATGTTTTGATGATTCTCTTCTAAATGATCTGATGTATAACTTTCTGCGGACAAATGATTCATGCACCAGATCTTTTTGATTAGCTACACAAGGATTTGATTTGCTTCAAAACCTTTTATGTATACCATGTTCAGGAATTTTCAAAATACAAATCATTTCTTATGTTGTTCTATATACTTCAAAGTTAGACAAATAAAATTGAGGAATCCTTTTTCTGGATGTATTAATAGATCACAGAAAGTATGGCTCCATGGCCTACTGGTTTTGTCTCAACACACTTTTGTTTTGTTTTGTTTTGTTTTGTTTTGTTTTGTTTTGTTTTGTTTTTTGTTTAGGTTTCCTGTAATTGTTTTGGGCTATTGGCTCCAAACTCCCTTTCAGGCATTTTCCTCAATGGGCAGAGCTCAGCCTGCTTTGAATCCTCAAATGCTTCTCTCTGTTACTTTCACTTTCTTTAAAATCCCATCCTCTGATTAACCTCAAAGCATGGTTTTGCACCCTTTCCAAGAGTCAATATTCAGTGTTTCATCACAGCTTTGATAACGTACGTAACTTACGTGAATTCATATATTCCTGTGATTGATTCTTCTTAATTCAGTTTATTGAAACATCAAGTAGCTGGAATAAGAACCTGTCCAGGTTTCCTCACAAAACCTAGCATTGTCCTAGAAGTCATTAGGACTTACTAATTTTTCTTTAAGTCCTTATATAGAATATTTCTAAATACATATAGTGTGAGCTACTGATCTGGCTGCATTATAATTTCACAAAGATGAAGTAATGTAAGTTGTAAAATTTTTATTTTAACTTTCTACAATGCCTTTTTCATTATTTTTCTGTTTTTCTTCAGTGTTAATGTGCCAGAGGCAATTCTGGAACCACTTGTTCAGAATCACGCAAGCTAAAAGAGCATTCCAGATTTTTTTCCTTTGAACAGATGGCAGTTGCTCACATGAAAAATACATGCTATGTAAAAAAAAATCAATTAAAGTCAATAAAATATATTCAGTTGGATGATATAAACTTGGAGGCAACATTATTTATATAATTGCAATTCAGAGTCCTGTTTTGTGATATAATTTTCAGCAGTATATTTTATAGTTGGATAGAATTATTTATTTTTCTTTATGAAAAATCAGTCCAATCGTATAATTATTGACACCTATTTAGTAGATATCAAATGTACACTAGATTTTTTATGGTATGGTTACTTCTAAGCAGGACTAATTTCAAAGTTCACATTAGGGGAATAGATTCATAAGGTAAGAATGTACAAAATGAAATCTCAAAAATAACAGTTAAATAACTGTATGCACTTCATCATGTGTATACTCCCTTTGATTTGTAACTGATTTTTATTATGTTGGAATAATACAGTCTCTGGCAAAGGGTATTTGTAATTTATATCTCTGAAGGGTTTACAAATACTCAGCTATGGACATTATACATGGGGGCTCACTTTCCTCCTATAGCAAATGAATGTGTTATAACTGATTGCTTAACCAAAATCCAGGACTCTATCGCCTGGATTTCTAATAATAATGAAACAGAGTACCTTTTATTTTTAATCCTGGGGTGTTGTCAAGGGAGAAATGAAAACATCTTAAAACACAAATGTCTAACTCAAAAGGATAAGAAGACATGAAGTTTAGGTCCCAATTTGCACAATTTTGTTGCTGGGAGATTGTTTCCATGGCACCTATTCTGCCAAAGTCTCCCAGAAGAGATGATGTCTAAGTTACCTTTCTTTGCTCTGACGATATTGGCTATTAACAGTTTTGTGCTTCTTTTCAAAACAAAGATTGAAACAAGGACTAAGCTTGAACTAGAGTAAACTCATTAGTGTGCCCGAATCTAATTCTTACTCATTATCACTTAAAAAGAATAATCTGTGCTTTCTCAAGATGCAAAAATCACTCAGGGATACTGTGCCCGTATTTTTCCCTAGAGACCATTAAAAATATTCTTTGCAGGTAAGTAAGAGCTAAGAAAAAACAACACCTTGTCTACTTAAAAAGACAGTATTTTATCTTCCATAGTATCACTTTTAAAAAGCAACATGCATTTCACAAGTCATATAAGTTAATCATATACATTACATTACAATCTTGTGAATATTCATTCTTTACTGACATGCTGATACTTCATAATATAAAATGTAGAAGTGGATTTTATTTAATTAGTTCATTTTCTTATTTCTTAAGAAAATTTTCTTTAAAGAAATATGTTGTTTTTATTTGTTCTCAATTATGTTCCTGATTTTTTCTTTTAGATCCCATATTATTTAATACACTTACATATACCTCCTTCAAACATATGATAGAAAATCTGAAAGAAATGGCTTATCAATTAGAAACACTTGATAATCTTGCCTACATCTTGGGCTTGATTCCCAGTATTTTAAGATAGTTCACTACCATCTGTTATCCAGAGGGTTGGAAGCCTTCTTCTGGACTCCATGGGCAGCCAACATGTTATGGTGCATAAGCAAAACATCTACACACATGAAATAAAATAAAAGAACAACACAGTTGACTTTTTCTCGTCTACTATTTTAATTTTATCAGAAATAAATATGAATGTTGTCATTTTTTGACTCCTAACTATATTTTATCTGGATTTATGCTTTTCTCAAATATTGAACTGCTTTATAACTTTGGAATATGGTACTAAATAGAAGTTGATTTCAAGAGAGTAATTTGTTTTAATATAATATTCAGCCAATAAAACTTGTAAAATTTTATTTTATACAACATCAATGTTGTAAATTGTACATTGAAAACCAAGACTTCATAGTTATCTTGTGAAACTGGACTTGAGTTTCTTTCCTCTATTGACTTTCTTTGTGTGATGATCCAGAATGAACTCCGGTCCTCATACATACTGGGAAGCAATGTACCAATGAGGGAGATTAGTGTGTAATTTTAAAGCATTTAACATTAATTAGACGCAGGGATTCTATTTTATTTTTGTACATCCTTAAATTTAGTAAACCAAAATGGGAAACATACTGGCTTTGTTTTTATTTCATGACTTTGACTACTAACCCTCATCTCCAGTCTTCCTTGTGTTTTTGCCTTGCAATTTAATCTATTCACCTCATCCCCCAGTTTCCCTTGAGTATTTTTGTCCACTTCATCTACCATTACTATCCCAAAGTGTTACTTTACCTAGGTCGTTCTAAAACTGGTTGCATTGGCTTGTGATATCTTCATAGTTTTATCTGATCTCTGATTTTTGTATCACCTTAAGGTTTTGTAGGTGAATCTTTATGTATAAACATTTGGGATACTCTAAAAGCACTGGCAAGTCAAAACTCCAGATCTCAGAAGGGGAAGAAATGAGAAATTTTGCATTGAACAAATGTTCCTTGCAGGTATAATCACCTACTTGGCTGCACAGAGGAACTTAGATTCACATTGTCACCCCCTTGCACGTGGTAATATACACTGTATCCAAATGCTTCTCCAAGGAGGTTTGGTCACAGATATTCGTTTAAAAATTATACTCATTAGAACTTAGAATATTTCTCTCTGGTACTCTTTCTGCCTCCAGAGAATGGGCTAGAGCAGGAAATTTCAATAAAGGTTCAGTACAAAATAGCCATAGGCTTTCAAAACATCCATGACTCTTGGTTTGTGTTCAATAGGGTAAACGGATTTTCTTTGAGCGGTTTTCTAAAACTGTGAGGAAATTTCTATTCCAATAATGAGTAACATGTATTTTCTCGCAGTTTTATGAGTCTACTCGATCCAAACCACTGCTTGCTTGCTCTGGCACAGGGTATCTTCCATATGTCCCGAGAATACAGGATTCGCTTTACAGTTTAAGATACATTTCAAGATTGAAGTTTATACCTGACATAGTTTAGCCAACCACGGGAAGAATTGCAGTTCTTCCAGACCTAGAGACTATAAACTTTAAATCTTTGTCTGCTATCCAGTCATTTTTTAGTACTTTAGAAATCATAGGGCCAGATATTGTAGTTCACAGTTGTAATCCCACCATGCATCAGGCGGAGGCAATACATTAATAGGGAATAGAAGAGTAGCCTGGGTTAAATAATAATCACCATGCCAAATAACAATGAATTGCCAAACTCTTTTGCAAGAATAGATCAACTTACATCTGATTACAAGAGGAAGAACTTCCCTTTTTCTTCTTGCTTTCAGCAACACCAGTCTAAAAATTAATTTCTTTGTAGAGACACTTTCATTTCTCCAACACTTTACAGCCTCGTTTACTTCTTATTGTAAAGAAAGTGACAGGCATTTCTAGCTTGCTTGTGACCTTTGTGTCAGTGTGGCAGAATCCAACATGATTGGATGAATTATAGGTAATTAGAGAATATGGAAAAGAGAAAAAAAAAGAGATCAGCAAATTTAGTAAAGTGAGATGATAACTATAATTATACCCAGTGCAGCTTTGTTGGCTGGCTTCCTCTTATCATTTAAAATTCTAGTGTCACTCTCCCCCGGACACTGGAAAATGTTTCCGGAAATGAGAGGAGACTATCATTGCACTCCTCAGCTTTCTCACACCTCCACTTTATAGGAAGCTGGTAGGATTCTGTGCGTTTGCTTTTGGGTTGTTAAATGTAACAACTGTACTATACTTGTTTAATTTGTTGTAGGCTAAGGTTAAGATTTCAATAAGAGTACACAGAAAAGCCTACCCAGCATTTAGACACTGCCAGATATTTGACAAAACAGAGAAGACATAATCATTTGCAAACTGTAAATGGGTCCTGGAACAGATCCCCCTTCCAATAAGGAAACATATGCTTGAAAAAAATGCTTCTTCCTACTTAAAAATATGATTTGATTCCTTTCTCTACCCAATCTTTTTTGAGACTAGTTTGTAGAACACCATAAGTGTAATGTAATTTGATTGACAAAATATATTTATTTAAGTTTAAGAGGATTTGGCTAATATGTATGACCCAGAGTCTCTTCCTTAGAGCTTTTAGAGACTTCTCTTTTAGTGATGTTGCCAAGTTAATATGTGAACTTTTAAAGTCACTTTGTCCCAAACTGCAAATCTGTGTTCTGTTACAGACTATAATAAACTTGTTTTATTTCGAGATAAAAACCAATTAGCTAGCCTAAGCATGCCCAACAATGAGCAGGCAAGTGTAGGGAGAACTGTGATGACTGGAAATGTCCAGTGTACTTACATAAGGAGCAGTTAGGGCCTGTATTGACAGCTTATCTGTAATTTCTTGTATCTGTTGGTCTAGAAAACAGTAAGGTTTCTTTCTTGCCTTTAGCTCTCACCAGAGTGATTACAACAGCAATATATCTGGATTTAAGGCAAATCCCTGATCTTTTCCCTTGTGTGCTATTTTGGAGAATAATTATTTAGTTGTGGAGAAATTACATACATCTCTTGAAAATAANCCTGCCATATTGATTTTGAAATTTGAGCCTACAAAAGTTTTAAATGGTGAATTTTTGATTTTTTAGTTACCCAGTATATAGCATTTTGTTACAGAATCCTGGTAAAAGGGTTGTATATGCTAAGATGAAAAACTGTGCTGAAGAGAATTAAGAAAAAATTTAAAACAATTCCATTTTCTTACATGTTGCTTAGGCCAATTTTCTATATTAAACATGCTTCTTTGTATTTCATGGCAGGAGTTAAATTAATAATATATAATTATGATTTTCTCTGGACTCAGGAACATGATAGATTCATATTTTGCATTTATTTATATTCAACAAAAAGTTTACAGAATTGTATTCTATGTATTCATTAAAACCCAAGAAAAACAGAGTCTAGTGTTACAGGTTTCCTTAAGGCTTTATCCATTCCCAAATTTATGAACTTAATTTGCAATTAATATTATCAATTATAACTTAATAAGTGAAAATGATATTTATAATTTCTTTCACAAATCAATTTGAAATGTCCTGAGAAGCCTATAGGATTTTCAATAAACTGTGATTGGTTTGGCTTTCATGTAAGCCTATACAATATAGTCAGTGGCTCACTGAAAGTGATTCACTGTGATGTGAATCGCTTTTACCTACTACATGAGCATCCACATCTGTATTTGTCAGGCATTGGCAGAGCCTCTCAGGGGACAGCTATATCACTTTCCTGTCAGCAAGCACTTCTTGGCATGAGCAATAGTGTCTGGGTTTGGTATCTGCAGATGGGATGGATCCCTGGGTGTGGTAGTCTCTTGATGGTCTTTCCTTCAGTTTCTGCTCCACTCTTTGCCCCTGCATTTCATTTAGACAGGAGTAATTCTGGGTAAATATTTTTGAGATGAGTGGGTGGTCCCATCCCTCAACTGGGGGCCATGCCTATCCACTCCTATCTCTCTCTCCTTTGTCGGGTATTTTGAATACTGCCATCCCTGTTGGGTCCCGGGATGATGCTTTACACATATTATAATTAGCGTTTATGTTTCTACCCATTGTGCAGAAGACCACATTAGAAAAGTGGCAGAGTTTTGACTAATATTTGTTCATGAATTTTTACTATGACTTAGATTTTTATTCTTGATAACTCAAGACAAGGGCCCCAATCAATTACCATTGGGTTTTCTATGTCTATTGCACAGGTGTAGAATTGGGAATTTGCTTGAGTTAATTCACAAAATAAACTCCAGGGCTCTAGTTTGCTATTTTCTTTGCATCGTTAACTTGAGCCGTTTGCATAGGATAGGAAAAATATAAATAAATGTGTCCCAGAGAGAGAAGTCCTTTACTGAGAGTAAATCTATAGGATTATTAAAGACATCTAAAATGCAGGAGTACCTGAAAATCAATTTGGTAACTTAAGAACCTTTCTGTATTTACAAAGTCTAGCAAAGATTAGCAGACATGTTAAGGGGAGTTGTACAAGCCAAGGAAACAGTGGAGTCTGCAAGGGAAGGCACTTGGCTCTAGCCAGCCAGTTTTTAGGGTAAGCAATAAACAAGAACCTACTTCATTTTTAGGATAACCTGATAAAGGGGCCATAGGCTCTCCTTGGTTTTGTTTGTTTATTTGTTAGTTTGAAGTCCTTATGATAGATCTCAAACCAAATTTAGAGACAGGCTGAGAGTGTAGAACCTGTGAACAGTTTGGTGGAGAAAGGAAGCAGATGATAGGAGACAGACAGTTGCAAAGGTTTGATCAATAGTACAAAAAACGTAGTAACATAATGAATAATGATAATTATTAATGGCACTAATATTTAGTGGTATTTCATTTCCACAAATAAAGAAATTATTTAAAAATATCATTTTAATGAATTGATGCACTATAAGAAAACAAATTACAAAATGATTTAAATAATGTATCTTCTAAAAATATAAATTTGTAGCATAATTAAAAATAAAAAAGTAATAATTGCACATGTTTATGGGGCAAAATGATGTTTTCATATAAGAACAAGATATGTAATTAGCCAAAGTAATATTTTAATGGGGAAACAAACTGTGTAATTATCTAATCATGGTAATTAGTATATCATCTTAAACAGCCATCATATATGTTGTAAACACTCAAAATTCTGTCTCTGAGATGTTCTAAATGTAAATATGAAGTTTTAGATGATATATTATTGTTATGTTTGTTTTAATTTGTGTTTTTGCATGTGAATGTTTATGTGTATCTCTGCTCACCTGCAAATGGAATCAAATACCAGCAGGTGCCAAAACAGGGTGTTGAATACCCTGCAGCTGTACTTATAGGCTCTGTGGGCTCTCTGATGATGGTGCTCTAAGGATTCTCTAGACTAGGTTCACTGGGTGTGATCAAATGTGAAGTCAATTAAAACAGAAGGAGTGAGCTGGCTGCCTGCATTTGTTCTTCTGTCTGCTGACACTGTATAGAACGGCATCCCCTGTCTTGAACCTGTCAGGCTGTGACAAATAATAACACAAACTGAGAGCCAAAATAAACCCTTCTCTTCGTTTTTGAACTTGCTTATGTTGGGTATTTCTTCTAGGAAAGTATGAATTAACTAATAGAAATGATAATGCACTAATCCAGAAAATCACTTGTCTTCTGAATTTAGAATTGATAAGATAGAGACAAATTGTATTGACTTTAAATTAACAGCATGTAGACTTGTTGAAATCTCCTTCCATGGACAGCTTATTGTAGAAGCTGATTCAAGACAAAAAGCCCATAATGGAATCAATGAACTAATCATGATATTTCCTACTAGAAAGAGTTGCAGCATAAAGGGCTCTACCATTGCTTTGCACAGAACATACAAATTACATTTTGTTATGATGTTCCCAGAAAGTCTCAACCACAGAGTCACACTTTTAACCAAACTCTTCACTGATCCTTAGGATGTTACAGCATTATAGAAAATTAAAGCTATCTATATAAAATACTCTTTCAAAAATCCCTTACCACCTGCAAATGCCTCTATTTGGCTTCATTTATGCGAATAAGACCCTGTGTCAGAGCGGTATATAGACAGATTTGGTAGAAGAGAGACAAATGTAATGATAACTATTGTGAAAGGTGCTCACAGGGCTGATGCATTGGTGATCCAAGGAAACATTGCTGACCAAGATGGTCCTTTTCTTCCTTAGTATCTTGTAAAGAAAGCTTAATCCCTTAACTCATTACATTTGTAAATTTAGATAATTTCTTCACAGAATAGGGTATTATTGACCTAGCTCTCATTTTGACCTCTACATATGAGATAATTAATCAAGAGAAACTAAAAAAAATTGTTCTTACAAGGTAATGGCTATTATGTATTTTAACTAGTTCTTATCTACATTGGACATTAAGAAACTCATTCATCCAAATGTATTTTAAATTATTGATTTATGCTACTTTAATGCATATTCTATATATTTACTATACTTGCTAAAATATTATATACATACAATATTCAATGAATATTCTTGGATAAATAGATATTATTTTTTCAATTTTTTATTAGATATTTTCTTCATTTACATTTCAAATGCTATCCCAAAGTCCCCTGTACCCTCCCCGCACCCTGTTCCCCGATCCACCCACTCCCACTTCTTGGCCCTGGCTTTCCCCTGTACTGGGGCATATAAGATTTGCAAGACCAAGGGGCCTCTCTTCCCAATGATGGCCAAATAGGCCATCTTCTGCTACATATGCAGCTAGAGACAGGAGCTCTGGGGGTACTGATTAGTTCATATTGTCGTTCCTCCTATATGGTTGCAGACCCCTTCATCTCCTTGGGTACTTTCTCTACCTCCTCCATTGGGGGCCCTGTGTTCCATCCAATAGATAACTATGAGCATCCACTTCTGTATTTGCCAGGCACTGGCATAGCCTCAGACGAGACAGCTCTATCAGGGTTCTTTCA
Source organism: Mus pahari (assembly GCF_900095145.1). Taxonomy (NCBI): domain Eukaryota; kingdom Metazoa; phylum Chordata; class Mammalia; order Rodentia; family Muridae; genus Mus; species Mus pahari. Next base: position 62,927,162 of record NC_034600.1, read on the forward strand.
GCAAAATCTTGCTGGCATGTGCAAGAGTGTCTACATTTGGTGGCTGATTATGGGATGGATACCCAGGTGGGGCAACCTCTGGATGGTTTATCCTTTTTGTCTCAGCTCAAAACTTTGTCTCTGTAACTCCTTCCATGGGTATTTTATTCCCTATTCTAAGGAGAAATGAAGTATTATTCTTAAATAAATAGAAAATACACTTTTTACAATTTCTGTGAATATGACTTAGGAAAAACTATAGTCTGATTTTATGAACTAATCATGCTCTTTCTTCCTTTCATTTAGTTTTTTCTCCCTCCTTTCCAATCTCCATCCCATTCACGTCTTCTCTCATTATATTATTTCTCTATCTCACCCCCCACCCCCGTCCTGTCTCTCTCCCAGTCTTCCTTTCTCATGAAGCCTCCATACAGGTGTGTGTCACATTTATATTTGAAAATGTATCTAAATGATTAGAGTTTTTATTTTATGTAGCACAGAAGTAGAACATATCAAAGCATCAACATTATAAACACTGTCTTTAATGTGAAAGCAAAGGTCACGATTTTCATAAAAGTCTGTCCTTTTGTTAAAAGCTTTCTAAGTGCTGGAATAGTTCCTCATGCCAAGTCACTTACATATTATAATCAAACTCTTAGAGGAACAGTGTCCCATAGTTAGTACAAAGGTCAAGATGCCTACTAGCTAAGAGAGAGAACTAAGAACACCTTTATGCAATTTAGAAAAGCATCACATCTATGACAGACACAGGATAGTAGGATGTAGAATAAAAATGTACAGATTAGTAAAGTCCATTTCCAATGATAAAGCACAAGACACAGTGTAAATATAAGAGTGCCACATAGATGAGCTTCTATCATTGTAAGGGTTTTCAGTTTCACTGATGAAATGCAATCCCAAGGGATGTTTCAGAAACTCTAATGTAAGCAAACCGAATAGACTGTTACAACATTTTTTTTGCCTTTCTAACTACATGTAAATATGTGTATATAGACATATATAATTAGGTATAATATATGTAAATATATTATGCATTATGGATACTTCTACACACACACACACAAATGCACACACACACACACACACACACACACACACACACACACACACACAGTTCAACTTCCTGGAAATATGCAAGTAAAAGTTACAAAATACAGAGGGCTAAACATTTTTTATACCATGTGGAAACGGAAAGACATTAATAGATATTTTAGTCAGTAATCCATTCTGACCTGAAAAATCTTGAATATAAATGACTTAACTTCATCTGAAACTTTATTGTTGCATTCAAAGATAACATTATCTTGGTTTATATAATAACATTCACTTATTCTGTATATCACACACCATCGCATGCTGGTGGTTAAAAAGACATTGACTCAAGAAAAAAATTTTAGTCCATGTGGGAATGTTTTTCTTATATTGTGCTTTTAAAAATCTAAAAAAGGAAAAAAAAAACTATCAATTTTATGACATTGTCTTTTATATTTTATTTGTGCTTCATGATTTAAGTTAGTGTGTTTAACTTTTCTGGTTCATAATCTCATGCTAATTTATCATCCTAATTTTTAATTATTGGTTTTCAGTTTTTAATTCCACAATCTTTTTAAATATTAATATATGTACAGAAAAGTAAAAACAACACAATAAATCAATACCAATACATTACTGTTACACACACAAATACACAGATGAATATATTCATGTGAATCTAAAATACTCACTGTTACTTGAACAGTGAGTAGCAGATAGATGAAACTTTCACCCTACTTTTGCCCTTGAGCCATGAAGCTAGTAATAGCCCATCATTCAAGATATGTTAAATCTGTAGCCAAAAGAAGTTAGTACCCACACCTTGAAAACAGAATAATGACAATAATTTAAAAAAATGCACACCAAAGTCACTCAAGATTCTAATCAATATATCATCACTATTTTCCATGCTTGTTTCTTCATGACAACCCATTTATGATCTTACATAAGCATAAAACCTCATTATCTTGTATGCTTTGGTCATTATTTGTTAATACTTAGATCATGTAAAACATGTAATAATTATACATATGCTTTTCCGGATTTTTCTTTCTTAAACATGCAATAGCCTGTATAAATATTGCCATAGTTCACATGTAGTTAGTTGGTTGTGGCCCCAGGTGGATACAGCTATCCAATTCTGGTTGTGCTCCTTTTTGTTTGGTTCCCTGATTCATGCAAACCCCCAGCTGTCACTCTACTGCAATGTAGGATGAGATCACTAGGTTGCCTTCTTCTATATGGTAGAGTGAATTGGAAATTTCTTGTTTCTTTGGAAATTCAGTGTGTCATATGATGTATTTCAGGAAGGTGTCTTGTAAGAGGTCATGTGATGTTTTTTTCTGGAAGCTGTTTTGTGAGAGGATGTTTTGCTGCAGCAGCCACTTGAGAGGGTGCATGGTGTTTGGAAAGAGTACAATTAGAACCTCACCAACAGTGAAACTATGCTCTTGCACTGCTATACCTTGAAAATTTTCCATAGTCTCTGCTGCCTTGCCATGTTTCACTGGTCTTCTCTGATCTTTACTTGTAATGACATTGTAGAGAGAGGCATGCCAAAGAACTTCATGGTATTCTGGCTGCTTCTTGCAGCTTCGGCTGACTCATGCCAATTTGTTGGAGAATTGTGGTTTCTGCTGGATCTAGCCACCATGACTAATTCATGTGTGGGGTTTGCTATTAGACTGAACTGCTGATATCCTGATAAGAAAGATTGTAATTAGCCCCAAAGAAAACTTCTAAACAGGTCTACAACCCCCTTTGTCCTATTCATTTTCTTTCTCTCCTACCTTTGTTTGGTGGCTAGAAGGGAGGTTGAAGCATTAAAAAACCCTAAATAAAATAGGCTTTGAAAAATCTAAAGCTACAGTAGCCATATAGCCATACCTATTCTCCACACACTAATCCACAGCCTCACATAACACATAATTAAAGGAAATCTAGAAAGATTTTGTTTTTTTGTTTTTGTTTTGTTTTGTTTTGTTTTAAATCTATACATCAAGAAACTTTCAGCCTGAATTTTAGGCATAAAAACATTGGCAAAACACCTCCGGGGAAGAAAAGGCTAATTTGAAAACGTCTAAGAGAGATGGATTATATGCTTAGTACCTTATAGGCCTCACATTTATGAAATAGTATTTGATACTAATTTCCTTTAGTTAAATTAGACAGGAATTTATGAATAAGTACATGTATATGTTTATAAGCCTTATAAAAAGTTTTAAAAAGAGCTAATCCTTTTGGTTTTGCAATCCTTTATCAAAGGGACCACTCTTCAGAAAGAGTTTACCTTACACCATGCTAAAAAGATGGAAGGAATCATTCATACTTTAAGGGGACAATATACTATGGGAGTATTTTCAGGGGTTTCTTTATGTCTCTTTTTGTTCCTGCATAACTGCAGAGGTTTATAAATCCGCTTAGTTAGTGTAGCTCCTGCATAAAAGACACACAGACCTAATATATTTATTCAGAATCTGCCAGCACTATTCTGGGCAAGTTCCGAGCTACTCTAACCATCTAATGCTATTACTACCCAGACAAATGCCTTGTTACTTGTCATCTTAGTCTCTCCTTGTTTTGTTATGCCCCATGTTTGTCCTTCTGATCCTTCTTTCATCATGACATCCTGGTGTATCCTCCCCAGTGTCTCCACATAGTCTCTCTCCACCTTTCTTCTCTTTCGCCTCTCTCTGTCTCCACTAGGAAACTCTATTACAATGTTCTGCCTCCACTGTCTTGTCCTGCCAAGTCACAGGCAATCAGCTCTTTAGTAACCAGAGATGATGGAAAACAATTTTTACATAGCATTGAGACCAGAGATATTTGACCATGCTATTGTCCATACTGTAACCAGATATCTGGGCACAAAAATCAGCAAGACCAACTGCCAACAATGTACTGCCCTGAATTCTCACTGCCTTGTGCAACTGGTCCAGATATACTATGGAGGTTTTCTTTTTTTTTTTTTTTTTTTTTTTTTTTTTTGGGGGGGGGGGTCTACCAGAGTCAGAAAGGTGTAACTTTTCTGTTTCCTTTCTCCTTATCTTTTTCTTTCAGATGGTGGCCAGAGACTTAGTATGCTTTCCCTGGTGTTTCAAATTTGATTTTGCATTCTTTCACTTATGCTCCATTCCCCACTGTGTGGCTGATCACTTGCCCTATGACTGACCTCTACAGCAGTTTAACTCAAATAGCTTAACATTTTCTTTTGTATCACTATCTTCCTCCTCTAGATGGCTACCAAGAGATTTAAAACTTACATTCCCTGAGTCTTTTCTTTATATCTATATGAAAATGGTCCTCTACAAAGACAAAAAAATCCTAATGTTGTACAACATAATGACAATATCCATTGATGAAACAGTGATTTACCTGGCAGAAGTAAATGGATATTTCAAATACATTTATTGAAATTTTACAACTCTGTTCTGTTACAAAAACACTGTTTCTATAAAAAGAAAGAAAAAAAAGAGAAATAAATAGGAGTCTTTTTGAAAGTTGCTGAGAATTAAAGATTACAAAATGAGAACAAAGAATTTTAAAGAAGGAATATTCTAACAATATGCTCTACTAAATGATCTAAATTATTAGTGAATCTATGTATTAGTAAATATTTTATTTGTGTGTAATTTGCATTTCAATTTTATTCTTTTTATAACATCCTAAAGTTAATCACATATTAGAATATTAAATTGAAGTATGTAATCAAAATTACATCTGATTTCCTAGGAGCCACGGTATTATTGCCTGTAACCAAGGCCTTTTGTATCAGGTCTACCTACAGTTCTTAGAAATTTTGTCTGGATACCTGGTATGTAGCTTTTAATCTAACAAATACCTTCTTCTCAGTACCTGTCCATAAGGANCACCAGAAGCAATTTGCTTTCAGTTGGCAAGCCCAGCATTATAACTTTACAGTTTTGCCTCAAAGATATGTTAGCTCTCTTGCCCTGTGTTATAACTTAGATGGGATCTTGAGCTTAGTTAGAAGGGACGTCACCAGGCATAGATTCCTTTAGAAAGTAGGGGAACAGGCAGGAGAAATGGCTCAGTGGTTAAGAGCATCAACTGCTCTTGCAAAGGTACTGAGTTCAAATCCCAACAACCACCTTCTGGCTCATAATCAACTGTAACAAGATCTGATTCCCTCCCTCTTCTGGTGTGTCTGAAGGCAGCTACAGTTTACTTACATATAATACATAAATAAATCTTCAAAATAAAAAAGAATAGAAAAGAAAGTATGTGAGCCTACCTTCTCCTAGATAGGCCTGCATACTGCTTAATAAGAATTTATTGCACTAAGAGCCCAGAGAAAAGTAGACATGTCAATACTACCAAGTCTTAATTCTCTTCTGGACATTGTCATTATCTCTTCTGAAAAAATAACTTAAAGCCATATAGACAAAAAGAAAAACTCAACAAATTTCTAATCATGCACATGTCCCAGTTAAGAAACAAAACAGCATAGAACATACAGCCTAAGTGTTCAGAGCAAAGAAATAACCTCACAATAATAAACATTGAAGATGTTGCTCACCAAGAACTGTTGACACTATAAATATGCTCACATGTTTGAAAGAAAACAAGAATATCCTTGAAGAATACCAAAAAGCGAATAAAATAAGAAAGGTAGTATATAATACATGTACTTAGAAATCATATGGCAAACAAAGGCCTTACTGGAAAGAATGAACAGAATTGATCATATGGAATGAAGAGAATCAGAAATGGAAGATGAAGTATAGTGTAGAAGCATGGTATAGGAATGGATGCCTCTGAGGAGAATCCTGAGTGCAAGTGAGAACACACCAAAATAAAAATTAACAACAATAAACCAAAACAAGCACCAGGAGGTTTGTCACCTCAGGTTTATATTTTTTTCCAAAATAAAAAATTATTCTTGGGATGCGTTTTTGTGCTGCTCTCAAGTGGGGCAGATTGGAAGGTGTTTACTCCAGAATACTCATTTATTGCTTATTGTTGTTATTCATTTAAATGTTAAACCATCCCTTCTAAACCTCTGAGGAAAGACAGATTTTTGCCAGGGTGGTTTGTTCTTGTGGTTGAATACAGTTTGAAGCACAAGAACATTATTCATCTGAAATTTCTTAACTCTCAGAGATATTCAAAGGTTGTGAAAAAAAACAAAGTTGGCTATCTCAGTTGTTGGCTCCATTTCCACATGCATCACCACCATGGGCGTGGTAAATCAGTGGTGCCATGAACGGGGACTTGAAGTAGGCTACACGATAAGAAGGCAGGGACTTTCATAGAAGGAGATGAGAACAATGAACAGAAACAAGGGAAGGATTTGGCTTAGCCTAAGCTTGTGCATTACTTTTTAATGCAAGGGAAGAGCAAAGTATATTCTGGGGTTTTCAGAGAAGAATTTTTTGATGAAGAAATATAGGACAGAATATGAAAGACTATTGAAAAGGCATATAAACAAATGGAAAAAAATCTCATTTCAATTTTGTATCCCTTAGTCATTATTGGACAGACAACAAGATAATTATGAAAGATAAGGAGGATATTAATCATGAGGAAGAGTTGGGTAATTCCTTGAATGAGTATAAACTGAATGATGAAACCTTAAAAATTGGTTGAAGAATGCCAAAGTGGAATTTTAACCATTCAGTCAAATTCAAAGTTAAAACAATCACTACACACAACTATGGTCATAACTATGGGAACTATCAGCTCCCTCCCTGTAGCCTCCTTTGACATATATCCTCCATTGCCTGAAAATTATCTTGAAGCATAGGATGAAGAATTTGATAATTTAATACCGATTGTCTCTGCTCTTTGATAAGGACTTAGGAGAACATACACCAAAGCTAAATTTACAACCCGGGCATGTTAAGCATAGCAGAAAAAAAAATCCTAGTTCTTTCCTGGTCTCATGAGGTGAACTTTGTATTCCTAACACACTAAACACTCTATTAAAAATTATAGAACTAAAGAAGGCATTGGATAGTCCCTAGCATATTATCTCACGAGACAAGAACAGAACTACAGATATTTTTATCCTAACCAAAAGAGGCATGTATGTACTCTGCAGATTCTTCACTGCTTTGAAATTTACTTATTGTCTCATCTTAACTGTCTCATACAGGTATTATTGCACAAGAGGATAAACCTGTGAAATGAGTTTATTCACATCATAAGGACCAAAAATTACTAACTTCCTACTTTATTCTTCTTGCTCAGTTAGTAAATCAGGAAGGTCCCAATGTCAGCAATAATATGCCTCTGTTTCTTTTTGTATTATATTATGCTTAACAAGAAAACATTTTTAACACTGGCTTAGAACTCTATGAATTTTCAAATTTCATTTGTATTTCATTATTGGAGGACAGCAAATTATTATCTAATTAGTAATCTATGGAATTTTTATATAAAGTGAATTTGAGATTAAAATCATTTTCTAACTTTCTCCATAGGCAAATACTTATTTTATTAATGAATCACTTAATAGGAAGGATTTGTAACCAGATATCCATGTGTCTATTAATATTTATTTTTCCTCATCACAAGTAAGTTGAACTAGCTGTTTCAATTTAACAATTATGGTTAATTCATAAACCTTTAAATATCATTTCAGATTCAGTTTCTGTTTCAGGATTATTTCCATCAATAAATTCATATTTGTGTATACTTTCGCCCATCTGATTTTATTGAAGAAGGAAAGAAGGAAGATGATGTATTAACCTGCACTACTTTTACTAGAAAATTATAAAGAAGTATGCATCTGTTATTGCAGATTGATCCACTGACAACATACGAATTCCAGCTCTGGGATATGAAGGAAATCATGGAAAGCAAAGAGACAGTGGAAGTCTCCAGAAAGATAGGAAACCTCCAGCTAAAAAGCAAAACCAAAAGTGGAGTGTATAAACAGAAACTGTCTGTGCATCTGGATCCATGTTACAGCCATAAACACTAAAGGAGAAGTTACTCTATGAAGAACACTGTCTTGTGTGAACGGAGAGTCACTTTCTGGTGATGTGTTCTGCTTTGACCTGTGCATCTGCACTGAGTGCCTCTAAACACATTGCATTGGTTATGCTCCGGAACCTCCTTGGCATCAAGTTGTAGATTCGAGGTATCTAGCTCTTCTTATGTTTATTAATGATTCTGTGTTCACAACTGGACCTTGGGACTGTAATAGACTCATTCATTCATCTGGAAAAGAGACTGAATTTGTTCTTTCCTTGGAATTTAAATCACATCATATTTGCATAGGACACCATAACATTTGTAGTCCTGTTAAAGGCAGGCAAATGGAGACTTAAAAATTTTTTTCTATAAAATACCAAACTATTAATTCTTCAGATCTCATTTCAACTCTTCTGTAGATTTCTCTAATTAGTGTAATAATATAGCCACTATTGTGTACTGGCCACAGTGTGTATTCCTCTTCCTTGTGATATATTATTACATTTTCACTGCTCTTATATTGTTCATTATGCATATAATTTGCTTCCTTATAGGATATCCCTGCAACAAAAAAACATCTCAAATCAAAACCTCATTTCATATCCTGCATTTAAAAAAAAAACAAAGCAACAACAACAAAGGGTTACATGTTGGAACTAAGTCTGAGAATGGAGATGTATAAAGAAAATTCTGGGTGCTTGTATACAAGTAAAGTGTTGTATGATCTCAGTTTCTTCAAGTCGCAGACTCATTCATAGAATGTATTTTCACGCTCCTCTTAGGTGTAGTGGTGAAGAGTGAGTTTACCTCACATTACTCTGCATGGTTTGCTGTTGTTATTAAATTAAATGTTTGAAATATCCTTTATATGCCTCCATGGAAAAACATTGTTTTGCCAAGTGTGGCTTGTGCTTGTGATTATATGCAGCTTGAACTCATCAGAACCTTTCTCATGTGACCTTTCTTACCCATTAGAGTTTAAATTTTCTGAGGCTCTGAATAAAGGTGGCTATAGCATGAGATCTTAGTTCACATTATTTATTGGCTTATTTTTTCTATGTTCCACTTCCTTTCATACAGTAATAGCATAAGAATATTGGAACCTTCACATGAGAACAATATTATTTTTAAAAATTTAAGATAAGAAGAGAGATCTGCCACACTATGAGAAGATCCAATCTTCAGATTATTGGCAAAGAGAGAAATGATTATCATAGCAAAGCTATATAATATTTGAAATACATTCACAGAAGAAAAATCCCAAAACCCTGACAGCCACAGGCACAAAGGCTATAGAATACTGAATATACAAGGAAAGGAAACCCCTATGGTGTATTATACATTTAAAAGATGAAGAAAGTGTATTGAGAATAAAAGTAAAAGTTCAAGAGTATAAAAGGGCAATATCAGAAATATTATACTTATTTGACAGAAAATTTTAAAGAAAGAAGCACATGGAAAAATGTACATGAGATAAAAAGGCCACAATTGTCCACCCAGACAAAACTTCCAAACTATCTAAGATTAAGGAAATAAAAGCTAATTAACATATCTGACAAGCAAAGATATATTTAATATGTTTTGCATTGAATATTTGAAATTCAAACTCAGCCTTACATTCTTGTTTTCCATGTTTTGTTTCATTTTTGTTTGTTTTTTTTTTTTTTTCCAGCCAGGTTGGCTCATTTTCAAAGCTTTAAAGAATAGCTTCTAGAGGCTTATTAGAAATCTTAGAAGTAACTTTGTTTATCTTCACCTCCAAAACCAGGCTTTTCATCTTCTTATCTTTCAGAGTCTCCTTAGCAGTGCTGTTTATTTTGACAAGGACTTTTATACCCCTCGTTTGACCTTAAGAATCTTTGCGGTTTTTTACACTTACCTAGAAAATCCAGTTTTAATTCTGTATCACTGAGATTTACCTTGTTTATCTATCACATCTTTCATCATTCAACTTTACATATTCATATTTATTGGGAATAAGATACGATTTTGAATGTTCATTATCCTATCACGCAAACATAATAATATATGTATCCAAATTAGGAAACAATATCAGTTTATACACCACAATTCCTATGAACCAGTTTTCTTTTGTTGAAGATGAAACTACTTGAATTCTTGAACATGTTTCTCTTCCAGCAAAACATGAATAGCTTTTAAAATATTACTTAGAGACTTATGATACTTACTTTTATATACTTTGAAGAAGAATCAAAGGAAAAAACAGATAAAGCAAATACAGTCTTCCATGAGTGGCTGAAATATTATCGCAGGAAGATATTTCAAGTTGAAAAGCTATGAACGCACAGGGGTAGATATTTAAACAGGACCAACAAAGGGCATGGAAGGAATCGGTGTCCCTAGGAAATACTCAAACTAGAGTTAATTTACCAGGCTCTCAGGATCAGGTCCCTACCATCCTGAGAGAATAAGGCTGTTATTTTCCATTTTGGTCTTTGATCTCCGTATTTCCCGGATGTTCAATTCCTTCTGTCACAGTGAATATGCTCATTTATCCCCTGGGTGATCACCAGCACCTCTGCTATAATTTTCCAACAACAATTTCAGACGATCTAAGTCTTATACAATATTACATTTAGTACAGTCAGGACAAATCTTCAGTGAGTGAGCCACATGTGGTCAGTGCTACCAGAAACATGCTAAGCTTATTAAAAACGTGATATTTTAATCTTGATTTTCCTTTTCTCATGTATAAAATTTAGGAGTGACAGTGGTTTTTCACATTATTAAAGTTACATATGACTAAATGGATGGGTAGGAGATATTAGTGGGTAGAATGATTGATATTCTTAAGTATAAAAAATTGTGAAGCATTTTTCCTATGTACTTACATGGTATATTTTGACTATTATTTTAATTATTGCCAAGTGAACAACTGAAGCTAAAATATTTCATGTTTAAAGGTGTAAAGACATTTGAAGTTTGTCAAATGAAATCTGAGGTTCTAGACCATCAGATAAATATTAGCTAATATCACATAATTAGAAATGACACCTTGCAATGATGAATAATTTCCAAAATTTGATAAGACTATTATAGCTATATCACTTCTATAGCTATTTGATTGTGCTTCTGCTATTTAGGTTGTAATCTGTGAAAAAATAGATTAGTTAACAAAGTAAGTCCTTTGGCTTGTTAACCTTCTTGAGTCCCATGGGTTGTGTCCTGAGTATTCCATACATTTTTGACTACTATCCACTTATTAGTGAGTACATACCAGGCATGTTCTTTTGGGCCTGAGTTACCTCACTCAGGATGATTCTTATTAGTTTCATCAATTTGACTGCAAAACTCATGATATCTTTGTTCTTAGTAGATGAGTAGTATCTCACTGTATAAATGAACCATATTTTCTGTATCCATTCTTCTCTTGTGGGACATCTGGGCTGTTTCCAGCTTCTGGTTATCGCAAATAAGTCTGATATGAACATAGTGGAACACATGCCCCTGTAGCATTGTGGGACATCTTTTGGGTATATGCCCAGAGTAGTATACCTGGGTCTTTAGGTAGACCTATTTCCAATTTTCTGATGAATCTCCAGATTGATTTCCAGAGTGGTTTTAGGTTTTTACAAGTTGGCAATCCCACCAGCAATGGAGGAGTGTTCCTCTTTCTCCACATCCTCACAAGTATGTGCTGTCACTTGAGTTTTTGATTTTAGCCATTCTGATTAGTGTGAGGTGAAATTTCAGGGTCCTTTTAATTTTACATTTCCCTGCTTACTAAGGACTTTGAACACTTTTTTTTTCCTTTTATTTTTGTTTTCAATTTTTTTTTTATTTTATTGGATATTTTCTTCATTTACATTTCCAATGGTATCTCCTTTCTCAGTTTCCCCCTCCTCCCCCTACTTCCTCACTCACCTACCCACTCCTGCCCTGGCATTCCCCTACACTGGGGCATTGAACCCCTTCAGGCCCAAGGGTCACTTCTCCAACTTATATACAACAAGGCCTTCCTCTGCCACATATGTGGCCAGAGCCATGGATCCCTCCAGGGGAACTCTTTTGTTGGCAGTCTGCTGGGCTGTGGGTATAGGGAAAGAGGGAGGAGAGAAAGAGCCCATGACCGGCCAGAGTTCCTGTGCTCTGGGCAGGCAGACACGGGAGGACTGCCATATGCTTCCCATGTGTCCTGGGCGTCTGGTTGTGTGAAGCCACTGACCCCACATGGCAGGGGGTGGACAAGGGGCAGCCCCTGGTACCAGATTCTCAGACTCTGACATTCCACACTGGATACAGCAAAGGAGCTGTGAACAGAATAGAGGCCCTGGGGATATGGGAAGAGGGCAGGGAGAGAGGTTCCCACTCAAGTAAGATTCCTTATTCTGGTCACTGGCTGGAGCACAGGAAGACCTTCTGATGGGAGACTAGGCATGGCTAATTAGGAGAAAGCCTATCTCATCTTCCAAGCACAGTCTTGATGGTCTTGATGAATAGAGATAGTCAATGGTTTTAGAGCTTTATTGTAGAAAGGCAGGGGAAAAGAGAAAAGGTAGAAAGAAAGAGATTTGCCATGGCCAAGAGGAGAGAAGGGGAAAAGTAGAGAGAGAAAAAAAAAGGCTAGAGAGTAAGAAAACTTAGAGAGAGAGGGGTAAAAGCTTAGAGAGTAAGAGAGAGAAAGAGTAAGAGGGAGAGAGCAAAGTGGGGCCAATCAGCCCCTCTTATAGTGGGCTTGTTATCTTGCTGTTGCTAGGTAAATGGAAGGAGTCTAGCCTGAATGTCAGAAGCTTGGGACATTATCTAGGTGACTGAAAGTCACCAGCTTCTTCTGGGGCTGTGGGGGTGATAGAAGTCAGGGGTCCAGAAGACATGAAGGAATGCCTTCTGTCCCATGTAGGTGAAAATTACCACCACTGGGTTTCACTGTGGTTCAGGACCTCAGCTCAGCTGGAGACTAGGCCATCTGCACATAGTTCATTGCCCCACAGTAGCCCAGTCCTCAGGTGGTCTGGCCAGTTGACATTGTGGCTCCCTCCATGTGGCTACAAACCTCCTCACCTTATTCCGCCCCTTCTCCAACTGTTACAACACGGAGCCTACACTCAGTCCAATGGTTGGCTGTAAGCATCCACCTCTATATTTGTCAGGCTCTGGCAGAGCCTCTTAGGAGACAGCCATATCAGCCAAAGGACCTGAGTGAGGATGCCTCAGTTCCACTGGGGAGGGAGAAGAAAACAGTCATCAGGGTAGAAGGAGGGAGGGATCTGGGTGGAAAAGGGGTAGGGAGGGGAGGGAAAAACATGATCAGGTATTGGGTGGGGAAAGGAATGAAGCTCTGGGGGCCAGCAGAAAGAGTGGAAATAGGCAACTTTGGGAGATAGGAAGTTGGGGACCCTCTAGAATGTACTGGAGACCTGGGAGGTGAAAAACTCTCAGGATTCAAAGGGTGGGACCTTGGATGAAGTGCTCTACAGTGGGGAGTGGGCAACTTATAGAGCCCACATCCAGTGGAGGGACAGGACATCAAGTAGATGGATGGGGTTGCCATCCCACAGTCAAAACTCTAACGCATAATTGTTCTTGCCTGAAAGAACTGCAGAGACCAAAATGGAGAAGACCAAGAGTGACAGCTATAAATTGGGATCCAGCTCTAGGGGAAGCCCAGGACCTAACAGTTACTGATGCTGTGGTATGCTTGCAGACAAGAGTCTAGCATGGCTGCCCTCTGAGAGGCCCAACAACCAGATGAAAGTCAGATGCAGATACTGCTATCCAACCAATGGACAGAATCTGTAGACCTCTGTGGTTGACCAGGGGGAAAGCTGAAAGAAGCTAAGAAGCTTTGCGGCCCCATGGAATACCAGCAGTCTCATGTGACCTGGATTCCAGAGATGTCTCAGACACTGAGCCACCAAACAGGCAGCATACACCAGCTGATATGAGGCCTCCAGCACATATACAGCAGGAGACTGTCTGTTCTGGACTCAGTGAGAGGAGCAGCGCCTGATCCTCAAGAGACTTGAGGCCCCATGGAGTGGGGAGGACTGATGGGGTGGGGTGAGGGTGGGGCATGGGGACATCTTCTTGGAGACACAGGGAGGAGTTATGGAATAGTGAGCAGTCAGGGGTCAGAACCAGATGGGGATGAAGTCTGGACTGTAGAAAAGGATTAAAGGATTAAAGAATTTTAAAAAAGAGAGTAAAGTAGGTCACTTTATGAAATAGAAATGCAAACAATTCCACCAAAACAAAAACCATAAAGAAAATATTCATGAAGTACAACTAACTCAAAAACATATGTATGACAGAAATTAACATCATTCCCATTGTTTGAAAATTAGTTCAAATTTAAAAGAATAAAGGAGACTATAATAATTTTGAATCATTTAGTGTATGTATATGAATAAAGGGTATGAATAAGTTTCTTTAATGAACTAAAAAATCCATAATAATTTATAAAGTATATATTATGTACTAGATATAGTATAATATATGACTTTATATTCTTACATTACATTTTAGAGATTGTATTTTCCTTTCATCATAATAGAAGATGTACTCAGACATTTTCCCAACTCTTCCATAAGACTCCCTAAGCTCCATCCAGTCTTTGGATGTGGGTCTCTGCATCTGCTTCAGTTGGCTGCTCTGTGGAGTCTCTCAGAGAACAGTTATGTTGGGCTCATGTCTGCAAGCATAACAAAGAATCATTAATTATGTCAGGAATTGTGCTTGCCCATGGGATGGGGTTCAAGTTGTGCTAATCAATATTGGAAACTCAAAGAGTTTGGCTCTAGTATCAGAGAAGAAATCATCAAGGGCAGCAACAACTTCAATGAACTCCCTAGTGAGAGAGAAGGCCACATGTTGCAAGTAAATATCTTTTCTTTTACTCAGTAGGTCATTTTGTCAGACTCTCAGAAGATCCCAACCACATTTAATTTGAGTCTTCATAAATTAATTAAGGCAATCAAGAGACTTCCCTACAAGTCTGGAGGTATGTAAGCCCTCATTGAGATTATCTTCAAAGATGACTCAAGAATCTGTCAAGTAAACAATTAAAATAATTCATTATCACAGTAAAGTAATGGAAGTCAAAAATCAAATATATGTTTCATATCACTATATGCCACACAGAGATTATAACATCAAATAGGAATCAACTCCATCTTGTCCTCATCAACTTCCTATGATAAGGAAGTTAGTAAGATCACATGGAACCTAACTACACAAAGGTAATTAGAAAATTAGTTCATACCATCTATTTATAAGTGAAAGAATGCTTTTGAGATAATTGCTGGTTTCAAAGTCCAAAGAGCTTTGTTTTCTCTTCCTCTTCACAAAATAGCCCTTTAACTGCCTACATAAAACATAAGATGTGCATTTAAATAGGACATGACACTTAGCTATGTATCAGTACTTATTCATTGAAGCAACTGCTGAAGGTTATATTCACATTTCTCAATGAACATCATAAAAACACATTTTTGAGAGACATGTTCCATATTTTCAAAACAGAGCTATTCATGTAAAGTTATTTTTAATTTAATTATGTGTCATTAGCAGAAGCATTACAGGAAGAAATGGCCATAAACCCAATACTCAGAAGTAAGTACTACAGAAATTTTCAAGTGAAATGTTAAATATATACACTAAGAAATTTGACTATTTTTAATCTATCATATCTTGAATAAAATTATGTAAAATATTATAATGTACTAAATGCCTTTTAGTGGGCAGTAGAGGCAAGATTTTATGACAGAACTGTCTGGGATGAATGCAATCATCTCTCTGAATTAGCCTTTCATTATTTTTAGATTTTTCTCAACTGGGTTTAATTGCAGGAGATAAAGAAAATTACACTCATAACTGTCCTTGAAGTTTGAGAATCCTACATAAACTTGAAGTTTTGGTGTATTTTTACATTTTTCCTTCCATAATCTAGTCATTATAATAATAGTCTAAAAATAGAAACAAATGAATTTTACCTGAGTTAGTACAAAACTATCAGGGATACTAATGTAAAATTTCAATTAATTTTTATTTTTGAAGCCATGAACAAAAATACTAGGGAATCTAGAATGCTGATGTCTAAATACACATTATTTTTCCTGACTATAACTAGAATAGTATTATCATCATACATAAGTACATTGTCTCCTAACATCAGGTCCTCAGATATGTGTAGAGAAATTTTAATTCCGGAACATGACTGCTCTGACAAGGAATCACATCTAAAGGCCTTATAGTTCTGTGTGATGTGACTGGAATGCACACATGCCATATATATTTAATCCCTCTGGCTGGAATACAGACTTGTCCAGAGCATATATCTTTATACCCAAACAATGAAGGTAAACTGTGTTTGAAAGTGACATCTAAATGCAAACAAAGGGATACACTAGAGAAAGATGTGACATAATAATTCAGAGATAGGACATACATAACCCCCAGGAAAAGAGACGGGAAAGAAGGAAAGAGAGGAGAGAGAGAGAGAGAGAGAGAGAGAGAGAGAGAGAGAGAGAGAGAGAGAGAGAGAGAGAGAGTTTTTACCTAGTCAGTTTTACAGAGACTCGTTGCAGGTGAAGAGAGAAGGAACCAAAGAATAAGGAGTCACAACAGATGCCAGAGTAAGTTATAGACCTAGCAGAGCAAATTAGTGAGAAGCTTAGAGAAGCTGAGAGACAACAGTTTGAATCAACCATCTTGGAAACAAGTTGGAGGCAGAACAGCTCTTACTTACTTACTGGCTTACTTCCCCTAGCTTGCTCAGCCTGCTCTCTTATAGAACCAAGACTATCAGCCCAGAGATGACACCACCTACAAGGGGACCTCCCCACTTGATCACTAATTGAGAAAATGCCTTACAGCTGGATCTCATGGAGGCATTTCCCCAACTGAAGCTCCTTTCTCTGTGATAACTCCAGCCAGTGTCAAGTTGACACAAAGCTAGTCAGTACACACCTGTTCTTAAATTAGGGAAGAGTTGGAAGAAGCTGAGGAAGAGGGAGACACTGTAGAAAGACCACCAGTTTCAAATAAGCTGGACCACTGAGATCTCTCAGACACTGAGCTACCAACCTGGTAGAATATACCAGCTGATATGAGGCCCCCAACACATTAGCTGAGGACCATAGGGACTCAGTCAGAAAGATGCTCCTAAAGCTCGGAGACTTGGGGCCCCAGGGAGTCCGGAGGTCTTGTGGGGTGGGGGATGAGAACATCCTCTTGGATACAGCGGGGTGGGGGGAGGATGTATGGAATGTGGAAAAGTCTGAGGGTGGAATAGAAGGGGGATAAAGTCTGGACTCTAAATATAGGTTAAAGAATAAAAATTACATTGTATTTAATGTACATATTGTACATTGTAAATATTATTATATTTAATATTAGTCCAGCATGATATCACTTAGGTATTTCAAATTTACATATGTAAGTTTAAAATGTGAACATACTTCTAGAACATTTAATCCTCTAAATTTGCTAATTACTTTAGCATTTCACTTAATCTTTCATTTAAATATTTAATCATTTAGCATAATTCTATAATTCAAATTTTCCAATATCAATTTATTTTTATATTGTTTAACTGAGTTATATTTATTGGATATATAATTATATCAGGTACTGGGATAGAATATGTGTGAATACCTCTGTGAAAACAAATCATATTTAGCTTGCATTCTAGCAATAGGCTAAACTATTAGATGAGTCACATGATGAATCAACACATATATATGTGCATGATTGTATGCATGTGCAGACATGGACTACACTATTTCCACAGAGTTCAACTCATTTCAATATTGTGCCTAAATATTATTGGAACAGGCATTAGTCAGGGAATCTAAGTCCTCAGAACAGAAATAATCACTCAAATTCTGAGAATTATTTTACAACCTAGAACTACTTTGAAAGACTTAGATGGCAGAAACTGTATGTTTTACATACACATAAGGATAAGAATGAGAGCATGGATCCAGGAACACTTTCCGAAAAGGCAGTGTTGACTTTCAGTAATAAAAAGCTCGATGCTTAGCTAATTGTTCAGGAGTGTTTAACTGTCAGTATTACTTTCTGTTGAATAACTGGCTAGTACGGAGAAACAAAGTGACCTTTGAAAATGCCAACCACCGAACAAGACTTGATGTGAAGTCTTCAGAAGAATACGGTTCCGTACAGCATGTAGCTGCTCCAGAGACTGTCACTCTTTTCCTTTCTATGCCAAAGTAGTATCAACTTTCAGTTGACATATAAGCACGATGACAGTTGTTTCTCATTAAAACCTTCGGAATGAAAAACCTAAAGAACTTTCAGGAAAAAAAATATGTGCTAATCATGTTTTCCAGCAATTACTTTTATATAGTTTATTCGCTTAATGAGAATATGTATATACATATTCCTTGAGTATAAAAATATATATGACATCGGTCTAGTGATGATTACTATATATGCTAGGATCATTATATGGATGGAAACACTTAGAATTACAGTGTTTGTATGATTTCATAGTCAGTTATAAACTACTGTTGAGAACACATTCAAATATATATTATAGTGTAGTTAGAAGAAAAAAAAAAGGAAAAGTACCTATGATAGTGGTTACACTTAGGAAGCTAAACTAAAAAAATATAATGCATTATATAAACACAACTCATCATTTTTCATCTTTAATATTGATGCTAGTAAAATTGCATTTATATGGAAACTGATGGACACAAAATAGTATATACCAGTAACTGGATATATTTCTTACCTCCAAATATCTATGCTTATCCTTGGGATACAATGGTTTGAATATAAAATGTCCCTTGTACATTCATGTGTTCCAACCCTTCCTATCCAACTGGTGGAATTATATGAGAAGGATGTGGGAGCTTTAGGAGAGCATTTGCATGAAGGATGTAAATAACTGGCTACTGACTTTCTATTTCTCTATAAGGGAACATATCATCGTTCCTCCTATTTCTGACTACTGCAACACTATGATCAGACAACTCCTGCCATTGCCACCATGGTTCTCTGTTCCAAATTGTATTCTGTCAAACATCAATTCAAAATAAGTCTTTTATCCCTTTAATTGTTTCTTTCTAGGCATTTGGACACATCATTGGAAAAAGTTCCTAATATGAATATGAAGATATATTTAAATACTTAATAAAAACTCAATTGTCTTGTAACAATATATGAATAGTAGTGAGGGTAAGTCATGAAATATTTGAGTTTAAGGCTTTTTTGAGTCACAAAATTAAAACAAAACAAGATAAGCAAATTACCAGAGCGATAACAACAAAGAGTCTGTTGCTTTTGGATATTATATCTACTGAAGAAATCTTGATTTTGCCATCTTAATGGACACTGACTTTTAATACCTTGAATTTTTAATGGCCTGAAAAGTATGAGTTGATTAGTTTAGTAGTAGTAGTAGTAGTAGTACTAAGGTAATAATTTCTGGTATGGTGTTTTGATTTCTACAGTTGTTCATGAAATATGTACTTTATGATATTTTCATGTATATACTTTTGTTTAATATTTTTCTACTCTAATTTCTCAATAAATTTATGCTTCTGTGTTCTTTAATGGGCAGTGAGTTTCAAATTAAATAGGTACTTATCAAGCAAACGAATGAAAACAGTAATGCTGTAATGATATTAATATTAGGATCCTAAATAATGTAGCACTGAAATTTGAAAGAGTAAGGAAAATGACTTTTAATGTTTTTCAGTGTCACCAAAATCTTTATTCACTACAATCCTGAGCAAAGTGGATAAATTAAATGTCATTACATTAACAGGTTTCAAAATATGTTGCTATATTTTAGTTAATGTATAACTATTAACAAAACCTGTAAGGATTTACATTTAAAAGTCACTAGGAACAGTAGAATAAGATACAACCATGTGTACCCTTCTATTTATAGTTAATATAATATAATATAATTACATGTCTATTTTGGCAAAGACAAATTAAAATGATCTGTGAAAATGATAGCATTTTAATAATATATTCTGTGGAGATTGCATATTCACATTTAAAATGTGAATGGGAAACCAAATCAAGAGGATTATGCAAAGCCTGTATTATGAAACTACTACCTATAACATGGGAAAATCTTTAAGGGAATTTTGATTGACACCATCAATTTCGAGAAGAAACACAAGAGACTGTGTGATAGTTTTAACTGCTAGTTTAGCAAAACCTATATTCACTTATAAGAGGATCTCTGAGCATGTGTGTTTGTGAGTGATTATCATGATTACATTAATTTATATGGAGACATATCTTACTGGAAGACAAAATTCCCTGAGCTGGGCAACGATGGACTCTATAATTAGAGAAGTGAGCTGAAAGGGATACAGGTATTCATTGTTGCCTTCTGACTTTTGGACACTTTGTGTCCAGCTGTTTGCAATACCTAGTTTGTTGACTTCCTGACCAGTCCTAGGCTGGCATGGAGTATGTGAATACACCTTTATCCCTTAAGGTGGTTTTGTCAGGGAGTTTGATCACAGCAACAGAAATGAAACTAAGAGGTACAAGAAATGAAAGTAATAATAAGCAAATGTGATTACCTAAAACAACCAAAAAATACCATCAAATATAACAAGAAAATATTCTGCATAATGAGACAATAGTTTTGTAAATTAAATTTCTGATTGAGTCTTAGATAAAAATTAGATGAGGAACTCGAAAAAGCAAATGGCAAGAATAAGCAATAAAATCAGGTAAGTAAAACTGAGGGAAATAGCAAATAACAAACTCATAAAAATAATGTATCTTCCAGGAAGAGGGAAGCATTATCAAAGCATTGTATTTGTCATACTGTTCTGGCAGCTTGCCTGTGGACATTTCCTTCATTAATAATTGATGGGGAAGGGACCAGCACACTGTGGGCACTGTCACACCTGGTCAGGAGGTCCTGGCTTATATAAAGAACAAGGTGGGCAGGCCAGGATGAGCAAGTCTGTTAGCAGCTCTTAGTTATGTTTCTTGTCACTATTCCTGCATGAATTCCTGACTTGGCTTATTTACTGGTGAATTGTAGCTAGAAATGTAAGCCAAATAAATTATTTTCTCCAAAGTAATAATAATAATAATAATAATAATAATAATAATAATAATAATAATTAATAATGTATGAAGTGTCCATTAGGTTATTAAAATGTTATATATCATCATTATCTGAAAAATCTGAATACAATTTTAAACATGGAGAGAGTGCACTGGAGAGTCCCCATAGTCACTCAACTGAGGTAGGTGTTAAAACATTAAAAATAAAGTCCAAATTACCAAAAATGTGCTGGTGTAACATTAAGGAAAGCAAAGTAATTCCCATTTCATCATTTAACAAAGAACAAGGGCTGAATTGAGTTCTCCATGTCATGTTTCCTATGTCACCCATACTGTTTGTGTTTTATATGTCTGAATTTGTGCTTGCCTGAATGCTGACTTGTTAATATGTCCTTGTATATGTGGCTGTGTTGTACTGGCTAATTTTGTGTCAACTTGACACAGCTGGAGTTATCACAGAGAAAGGAGCTTCAGTTGGGGAAATGCCTCCATGAGATCCAGCTGCAAG
>NC_034600.1:62949163-62955463 GCF_900095145.1 Mus pahari
AGAGAGATCATGTTGGTTATTGTGGGTATCTGTTTCTAAAAATAAAAAATAAAAAAGCTTTGCTCTTGAAGGGAAATGAAATTTAAAATGAAATTTAAGGCCTGGGATTCATGCAACTTATGTCCAGAGAAATAGTTGTTTGTAAGCTTGGAAGCCTGAGGCAGAGAGCACAGTGAGACAGGCCTGGGCATGCCCAGACAGGCCATTGTTGGAACATTCCTGGGACTGAACCAAATTTTCTGCTAACCTGCCTCTCAGGTCTCCTAGCCTTCCTGACTTGCACATACCATCCTGCAAATGTGTACATTTAAATGAGCCTATCCTGTGTAACTGCATCAATTCTTGCTAGCCCCTCCCCCTATAAAAACCCCTAGCTTTCGAGCCAAGGGTTCAGTGCCTCTACCTCCTGCGTGAGGTACACATCAGCCCGGAGCTCCACCATTAAACTGCCTCGTGCTTTTGCAACAAGAAGGTCTCTCGTGTTTCCTTGGGATACCCTGACTTCCGTGACTTGAGGGGGGTCCCTGAAAAGGGGGTCCTACACTCTCTCTCATTGAACAGAGAAAATATCACATGGAGGAAGAAACACGAGGAACACTTAGAGAAATCTTCAAGAGATTTTTGCAAAGACTAAACTTTGAGTGACATCAACTGACCCCATCTGAACCAGAAAACCAGCAACATTACAAGAATCTTTGTTTACTGAGAAACATCCACATGTTATATCAACATTATCCATAAATATCAGGCTCGAAATTTTGGGTGGATGTTCATTTAAAAAAAAAAAAAGTAATCTCTTCCTCTCTCTTTTATTTTACACTCCAGATTTTAATCCCCCTCCCAGTCCGTGCTCTGACTGATCCACATCCCATATCTCCTCCCCACCCCTGTCTCCATGAGGATGTTTCCACCCCTACTGCCCAATTCTTTAAGATTGCTCATATATATATATATATATATATATATATATATATATATCTGTTTTCATCAAGTGCTACACATGAATTATTGTGGGTCAGGAAAATGGAAAGGTATGTAGGTGAGAAGGTTTTAACCCCACTTGGAAGGGAGAAGGAAATACAGGTGGTAAAGGGAAGGAGGGAATTGGGTGGGAGGGGAGGAGGAGAAATGGAAACAGGATCAGATATGGGGAGGGGAGGTAGGGAAGAAGCCCAGAGGACTAAGAGAATGAATGGAAATAAGCAGCCTCAGGGGGTGAGAAGTGGGGGGACCCTTTCGAAATTACTAGAGACCCAGGAAGTGAGAGATTTTCAGGAGTCATTGGACCTTAGGCAAAATGCTCAACATTGGGGAGAGGAAATGAAGAGTCCATCTCTAGTAGATAGGGCCTCAAGTGGAGATAGGACTACTAACCCACAGCCAAAATTTCTGATCTAGAATTGTTCCTATCTAAAAGAACTGCAAGGACAAAAATGGAGAAGTTTAGAAAGTGATAGATAGGGGAATAGTTTTAGTATAGTATATCTTTAAAAAAAAGACAATGGAAAACAATTTTTATTTGACCTACTTTTAATGTAAGCATTATTTTAAATCCTCTGTAGCACTCTCTTTCCTACATTTACTGGTTCTGAAGTTGAGCACTAGACTTGCAGACCCAATGTGTTCTTTGAATTTTGCTGTGGTTTCAAATGCTTGTCAGTTCCCACTTTTCCCTCCCTCCTCTAATTCTTCAGTGTCTGATCCCATCTTATTCCAATCTTCCCCTGTGTTTCTTTTCTGGATCAGATAACATAAATGGATTTCTTAGAAAAGCCTTTACATTTTTTGATCCCTTCTTTATTTTATTTTTTTTAAGATTGCAATAATCACAGGGTGAAATGAAAAATAAACTAAGTGCAAATATGAACCTCTCTCTTTTGTAGTCAGTGATGGATGTGAGCTGAGGCTGCAGAACAGCCAGTTTCTGAGTTACATTAACATCTATGCTGCGGCAGCAGCTGCATCTTATGGACAAAATTAAAAAAACAAAGTGACATCGAAAGATTATAATTAGTATGAGAATTTCACTTAGCCACAAATTTCATTTTATTTTCTTCAAATAATTATTGGAAATATAAACAAACCTGATAGAAGGTTAAGATTGTAGGAGCTGTGTTGTTCACATATCTCGAAATTAATATCACTTTAAGAGGTAACATGATCTGAACAGGGTTGCACACACACCTAAATTTTGGTGCCTAGGAGGGGTAAGGAAGGATTTCTGAATTTGAGAATATCATGTCCTAACATTGAGCTGCAGACCATCCAGGACTGCATGGCGAGACTCACTTTCTAAAAGGAAACAAGCAGGAAATACAAACATGAATAATATTCCCGTGTTTATTATGATACTCTTAAGTTAGAATTTTTAATATTAAAGATAATCATACACATTTTTATTTGATATTAACATTTCACCAAAGAACAACCCTTTTTTTGTGAATTGACAACTTTGTGAATCATTGCTGCAAGAGAGAACTGGCAAGAGATCTTGTTGTACTGGCTGTTACAATCTTTTAACATTGGCTGTTGAGTGTCTTAGTGTAAATGTTAGTACGAATGCTTGTGCTTTATACACATACACATGCATGCACATACATGCACACACACATGCACTCACACACTCACACATATAAATACAAATATATATGTGCATATATATATACATATATATGTGGATGCACACACACATATAAATGAGGATATATATATATATATATATATATATATATATATATATATATGTACACACACACTTCAGAAGAGGATGAAGAGTATCTCTGAGCCCTGCTGTCTTGCATCATGAGACAATGTGTTCCATAAAACCTGGAGCCAGGATGGCAACAGGCAAGCTCTAGTGAGACTCAGTCTCCCACAATCCTAGGGTTACAAACAGACAAATCCATGATTTTTTTTTTATAATGGATGTTGGGGATTTGAGTACTAGTCCTCATGCCTGCTTAGCAAGTGCTCTTACTCAATGAGACATCCCAGCAACAGCTTGATTATCATTCAAAGATCACTGTTGAAGGCCTCAGTGCTGCATGAACAACGTGTTATTTAATAGCAAACATTAATAGGTGGCCTTCCTAGAAGGAAGCCAGGTCATTTGTTCTCTGCTCTTATAAGGTCTTTTGGGAATTTTCTCCTTCCTTGTCCTCACTCTCATTCCATAGTGTCATTAAATGAAAATCTTTACCTTTGTCATATATTTCTCACCATGCTTTGGGGAGCCCTACTATGTCATCCAAATTACAAAAACCCAGAACACCCTTCCTGAAACTTCAGAATCTAAGATCTTAAATCAACTTCCTCCCTACTAGTTTATCTCAGATATATTATTACAATGATGGAAATTTGACTATCACAAATATATAGATGCTTATTTTTCTATTAGCTTGACAGTGATGGTTGGCTAATTGCTAGGTGAACATTGAAATATCTGGTTAATTTATTTTGCATGTTTTTGTTAATCTATATTTTAAAATAAAATTCTTTTTACATTAATTATGTAAAGGTATTATTAGAATTTGGTATGAACAGTGTTAGGAAAGAGAATAAAAGCCAGTAGTCATGTTTAAATATGAAGTACTGAACTTAAGTGTTTGATGAAAATGGCATCATATTTAGATGCATGTCAACACATGGAATTGTGCTATAATCTTGCTGGCACTAGAGAATCAAAAGCTAGCCACAAGTTAACAGTTATGAATGTAACAAAAGGAGTACTTTCCTCCTGCCATTGCTCTGGATAAATATGTTTTCTTATTATTTATGAAAACTGCTTTCTTCTATAAAGCCTTAGAAATACTGTAATTGAAGTATGAGGCTTGCATCAAATGATCCCATGAAATGACCTAAAAATTTTCGTTAGTACTAGATATCATAATTTCATCGATTTGGAGCATAACAGTTATGTTTGTACTCTGTTCCTTTTCCCCTCAAAACATTTTTGAAAGGTAGTAATTTTCTTGGCACTTTTGTTGTATAAATTAATAGTTTTGACATTAGGTTGAATATTGTTTATATGCACACACCCATACAGAACTTAAAGAATTAAAGTTAAATTCATGGTGTGGTTTTCACTATTTTTGTCATTGCCTGGGCCTTAGTTTTGTACTTATGCACTTGATTTATCTCAGTGTGCTGGCCTCTTCAAATATTTAGCTATGTTTACTTTATTCAGGATTGATCAGACTTTCCACATTTCAGGTAAGCAAACATCTTTCCATTCAGAGGTCGACCCACTTTGGGGAGAAAGATGTTGCCCAGAGATATAGTTTTATGAAACATTAATAAACTCATAATATCAAATAATTTTGTAAATTTCACATCAATCAGTGAAAGTATTTTCTACTGCTGATGCTGAAGAGATGCTCTGTATTCTGCAAAAGAGTCTGGACCTCTTAAAATGCTTCAAGGCATCAGAACCCTCGTGACATGAACAGCTGCCTCACAAAACAGTCTTTTTAAATTTTCCCCTTAGCCTTCCAAAAGAAAAAGAAAGAAAGAAAGAAAGAAAGAAAGAAAGAAAGAAAGAAAGAAAGAAAGAAAGAAAGAAAGAAAGAAAGAAAGAAAGAAAGAAAGAAAGAAAGAAAGAAAGAAAGAAAGAAAGAAAGAAAGAAAGAAAGGAAGGAAGGAAGGAAGGAAGAAAGAAGAAGCATTAGACCACACTAGAGCCTAAATCAGAGAAAAAACTCATGTGGTTGTTATTTTTTGAGTGCATGGAGATATTGTCTATCTTTTGTTTGTTTACAAGATACTGCATAGAAGTTAAAACATTTACTTCAACTATAAAACTAGTTTAATTAAGTAGCAATTTTCTCTTTTTTTCTCTATAGATTCCCTTAAGTTCCTTTAGAAAAAAAATTGTACTAAACAATACCAAAGTAAGTGACCACTGAGTGGTAGAATGATCAAAATATATTTCAAATCCCACATGTTCATTAGTATTTGTCAAGAAGCTACCAGGACTTAGAGCAGTGTTTCTCAACCTTTGAGTCACTACACTTTTGGTTATCAAACGACCCTTTCACAAGGGTTGCCTAAGATCAGCATAAATCACAGATAATTATATTATGGTTCATAACAGTAGCAAAATTTCTATAATAAAGTAGCATCAGAAAATGATTTTTTGGTTGTGGTTCACCACAACAAGAAGAACTATAATAAGTTATCAAAGAATTAGAAAAGTTGAGAACTACCGTCTTAAAGTAACATAAAGTAAGGTAATTATTGATGATGATGTTGTTGATGATGATAATGATGATGATATGATTATAACATAACCTGAGAATCTTTTTAAATATATAAAGATTTAGTAAAAACTTTAAAGTTTTAAAGAATCTCCATGGACACAGCTTCAGTGATCAGAATCTAGTGGTCCAAGCATGTATAAAATCATGCCTTCAACTTAATTTCCAAAGCTCTTCAAGTGACCTTTGAAAATTATGGAGAATTGAGCCAGTTGTTCTCTGCATGTTGCCTAATTGAAGCTTTCTATACTGGGCGTGTCAGCATAAGAATGTTCTTCTTAGATTTAGGGTTAGATGTATGCTTATTTGTGAGCAAAAGAATAAATATAAAGTAGACAGTTGGAAATTATACTGGCTTAGAAACCTGGGCACCACGATCAAGGCATAGAGCAACACTGAAGACCAGCCCTGTCATTTGGGATGCTGTATTCTTGGTGTTTGTTGTTGCTGAAGGTGATTTTACTGGTGCTCTTTTATCCTTATTCCATCAAGTCTGTATTCTGTCATGAGCAACCCTGGCCATTCCCTCTTATTTTGCTTTGTGACCCTCTGAAGTCTTCATTTGGGAGTTCTTTAAATATCTACATCAATTATCACACTGATGAATTGTTTTAGAAGTATGTTTGTGTTTGGGTGCATATGCACATACAATTTTGTCTTATATTCGGTGAATTTCTAACTGTTTTAATATCCCATTCCTCTGTTGCAGATTCAAAGTCAATTACAGGTTAAGGTAATAATGTCTTAAACACACATTAGTGTGGGATAGTTTTGAGACAGGGTTTCACTGTATAGTCCTAGCTACACTGGAACTCTATGTAGGCAAGCATAACCTTGAACACACAGTTATCTACTTAATTCTCACTTTCATTTTTCTCTTTTTCATTTTTTGTTTTGTTTTATTAGATATTTTCTTTTCTTTTTTTTTGTTTTTTTTGTTTTTTGTTTTTTGTTTTTTGAGACAGGGTTTCTCTGTATAGCCCTGGCTGTCCTGGAACTCACTTTGTAGACCAGGCTGGCCTCAAACTCAGAAATCCGCCTGCCT
>NC_034600.1:62955653-62970794 GCF_900095145.1 Mus pahari
TATTTTCTTTATTTACATTTCAAATGTTATCCCCTTTGCTGGTTTCCAATCCAAAAACCACCTATCTGCTCCCTCTTCCCCTTGCTCACCAACCCACACACTCCTGCTTCCAGGCCCTAGCATTCCCCTACACTGGTGCATAAAACCTTCACAGGACCAAGGGTCTCTCCTCCCACTGATGCCCAACAAGACCATCCTCTGCTACATATGCAGCTGGAGCCATGAGTCACTCCATGTGTACTCTTTGATTGGTGGTTTATTCCCCGCAGAGTTTCCCATTTTCAAAGGCTGGGATTAAAGCCATGCACCACAATGCCCAGCATGTGTGGGGCATTTACATTCCCAGGAATGATGGAGGTCTTCAAGGTTTTCAGATTTATCTAAGAGGAATATATTTGCCTCAACAGATGTGACTTCTATGAAGGAGTTTAGAATTGAATAATTTATACTGAATATTTTTGACATGAGCAATAGTTTTCATTTTTTCCCCAATGAATGAATTCTGAAATAAATAGAAAACGAAAAGCCCACAGTTATAAAAAATGTCCACATAGGTTAAAAGAGATCAAATAGTGCAAAGCACTTGGCAAGAATTTACACTCAAAATGGCACCTAACCTGTTTATTTTTCCAGCTACCAAAAATCTAGTCAGAGAGAAACTGAACAGAACATGTTAAAATACAATAAATCTTACATGTAATACTGAAGTCCAACTGCTATTCTTTCCATTCTACTCTGGATTTTACAGAAGAAACTGATTCACTTTAGATTATTACACATTACAAAATTAAATTTTTGAAATAATTGAAGAAGCTGTAGCTCAATGGACAGAGAGAGAGAGAAAGAGAGAGAGAGAGAGAGAGAGAGAGAGAGAGAGAGAGAGAGAGAGAGAGAGAGAAAGCATGCCTTGCTTAAGACAATTGTAAAATTATTTAAAAGATTTTAGGATATATGTAAATTTTTAGTATAGCACTGAACAGATGACAATATTTTCAGTACAATAAAATATTCCCTAAGAAGGTTGTAAAGAGAAAGTTTGATCAAAAATATTGGGGACCAGATTAAGAATTTGTGGGGGAACTGGGAGGAGAGGAGGCACTGATATTGGGGTGTAAAGGAAACAAATAAATTAATGAATAAAAAAGAATTTTGAAAATGTGAAAGTTCTTTTATAAGGAGGAGAAATACAAAAGAAATAAGTCCATGTTTGGAGGGTATTTTTTTATTTATTGTAGGATTAGAAGGTAATTATGAGCCATGGCTGCTCAGAAATGTCTTGAAAATTTTTATGAATGTGTGAATTAATCGTTGGATAATAGATAAAATTACCAACAATGTATACAATAAGCCTCGGTATTGTGACAGTAAGCAAACTCATAAATAATTGGGGTAAGGTACATAAACTTTATCTTTCAGACTGAAAATTTTACATTTGAAAGAATAAATATCTAGATGTA
Organism: Mus pahari; assembly: GCF_900095145.1. Taxonomy (NCBI): domain Eukaryota; kingdom Metazoa; phylum Chordata; class Mammalia; order Rodentia; family Muridae; genus Mus; species Mus pahari. The sequence continues at coordinate 62,957,111 of NC_034600.1, forward strand.
TAAATAGGAAGAAAACAACCTCCTGGCTTATTAAAATGGAACAGAAATTCAAGTCAAAATTTTAGCACTGTTTTGGGCTAAACAGAAACATTTGCTTGTTGAAGGGTATATTCCTAAATTTCTTGGTCAGAGATGTACTGATTACATTCCCTTCATATATGACTAACTAGCACTACATTTTCCTCCACTCCATCACATTTTATACTGACTTTAAGGAACTTTAATTTCATAGTTAACTCTGAATGAAGCTCATACTAAATAGATGCACATGTTCTGTCTGCTGATCGCAATTCCTAATGAGTCACTTATGGCATAATTAGCACAGTAAGTCACAAACAGTTGGATTCACATGTAACAGTAACATCTAGTGTTTCAAAGATTCTGTACCTTCATTCACTATACAGTATTAAATTTAGTGTTCACTCCATACATGTTCAACAAGGGTGGATTTCAACATGGATTCCACAGACTGCAAGAGTGAAAACAAAGCACAGTGTATAACAATAAGTGTCCTTGGGGATGTGGGAATGTTTTATTTCAAGCAATTTTAGAAATTCTTCTTCATGACTATACTACTATGAAGAGATTCACCTGGCTTCCTTTAAGACATAATAATAAGAAACATTATTGAAGAATTTAATTCTTTATTCAGAAGAATATTTTAGATAAACTATGCCAGAAAATGACAAACATTGTACATACCCTTGTCATTGCTATGTTATGCAATCCTTCTTGATGTTATTCCATTGGTACAATAAATAGTTTTAAAATCATAATACTAATGTTCATATGCAACATTTAGATGGTAAAGATATCTCATATCAAGTAAGAATGATTGTAAAATCTGTTTCTTCATTTTTAAATTTAAAATTAAGTTGTAGTTATATCATCACTCCACTCTCTCTACTCCCTCTGATCCTTATTGTTCCTTCCCTAATCTGTGGCCTTTTTCCCCCCTTGATTTGAATAGTAACAAACATACACATATACATACATAAGCATACACACATACATATTTGCATACATGCACACAAAAGCACAAACACAAAATATTTGATGACAACTTTTGAAACAACTTCATTGTTGCTCCTGTTTTATGTATCCAGTGGTATAGGATAAGCAATTAGAAGGCTCATCACAGGTGGAGAGTGATTCTCCTTACTCAACAGTGGTTAATTGCCTGTATCTCTTTGTTTATGTTTGGAACCTTATGAAAGCTGCACCCTTCTAAATTAGCAACTGTGTTATCCTTAAAGTCCTGTTTCGGTGATGGTATTTTTTTAGGTTTCATGGGTGTGACTTCTTTTTATTAGGAGACAAAACTCTCAAAACAGATCTGGTATTATGGCTCTTAAAATCTTTCTGGCCTGTCTCTCAATTGCTGAGGTTTAGGTGTATTAGCAATTGTGTAGATGTATCAGTTCAAGCTGGACACATCATGGTCCTCTTTCTGAGCATTTTGACCTATCGTGCTGTTCCATATGGTCTATGCCTGCAGAAAAGTGACACTTTTTTTGAAGAGGGATGACAGATAACGTTTATCTTCAGATGTAGGTTAAAAATCACAAGTATTTAGAAAGCAGTTGAGAATTTTACTGGTGTAGTAAACTGGCAGTAATGCATTCTCCTCTGTAACCCGTGACCTAACTAGTTGTAGGAAGTTGTCTAGGCTTCCAATTTCAGGAATGTTTACCCCCTCATAAGCGGGCCTTAAGTCCAGTTAGACAGCTGTTATTACCACCAAGAAATGAGTATCACTGTTGCACTCTGACATGCTGATTTTTGTTGTGGTTAACAGTGAGTAAGACTTCTGATTGCTTTCCTTAATGGGCAGCTATCTCAGCACCTGTCCACGCTACAAAACTAGTCCTCTGGGATAATGCTTTTGGGCAAGATCCAGCTTGATTCATCTGAGTCTTGTGTCCAGTATACCGTGTGTTCATTCATAGAAACTTAGTTTTGAGTTCCAGTACACAACCAAGGGTAACAGCAGTAGGTTGTATTTTAGTAGATACTTGGACTCTCCTGACCAAGAACCTGAGAGTAGATCTTACATGCCTAGCACAAGGGTTTTTAGCTCAGCAGGGGAGGGGATTGCAAATTCTCAGGGGCTTAAATACATAACTGTCTTAAATGGAAATGCCAAGTTGGTTTCGGTATACTTTGCTTTATTTTTGTATAATAAAAATGTATCCTTACATAGAAGAGGGTATGTGTGGTAGCTGTGAGCACATGTGTTATGACACTCATATGGTGATCCAAGGACAAATAGCTATAGTCATTTTTCTCCTTCAACCTTTAAGTGTGTTCTGAGTATCACACCAAGACTGCCAGGGTTACCTTCAAAGCACTGGCTGATACATCTAGCCAGTTTCACTGTGTTTTCTCAATTCAAATGAATATGTTGATAAATTCCTGGGTAGAGAAAAGCACTATATTTCTAAGTAGGAAGAGAGAACTCTGTCACTTCTAGGATCTTTGACTAAATATTTGTACTCACAAATATGTGGTCATTTTTTTAAGGACTGGAATTGCTGTAAACCTCTTTTGGTAGTCAAGAGCAAACACTTACAGAAACAATTCAGTCAACATCAAAACCTGCACTAGGAAACCCCTCTTTCTTAAAATAGTTATTAAAGATTTGTAGTAATTCATCCTTGTTTCAACTCTGACAGGCTAATCATTTTTCAGCATTACATTTTGAAAATGTTAATTAACATTGTACCCTAGTCCTTCGATTATTACTTACAATTCTCCCCAAAGATCTGGAAATTAATCATGCTTATTAGAATCTTGGGACAGTATTCTTCTCTCTGACTCAAACTGGATCCCTCTCTCCCTTATCCATAATTTTCTTTTCACTCATACCATCCTTTTTTCCCTACTCTTAGGTTTACCATTATCCTTACACCAACAGAGCACACCAGTATATTTTTCTCTTCGGATGAATGGTTAAACATTTTCTATAAACATGATTTTTTTCCTTATTTTTTCATCATTCACTTGCCACAACAGGCTACTCTCCATATACATGTATTCTGGTTTATATTTAATATTTCTTTCATACAGGAAAATAAACCCAAAATATTTGAAAAACCTAAAATATGAAAATGATTTGTTTATTTGTTTAGACACTAGAGTTGTGATAATTTAAATTATTATAATATTCTTCAATAAACCATCAGTGAATAATAAATTTCTTTAATCGTAACTTCTTTATTCATTGATACTAACTTTAAAATAGTTAGTGTCCTATTAGCATATATTCTTTAGATAATTTGATTATATTGGCTGCAGTAATCTGAAGAATCCAAAGAGGGAAATATTCTCTAATTTGCTGTTGATTAAGTTGAGGAAACTTGTTTTATAGCCCACAGCTCCCAAATGGTCAGTTTATACTCAAATTAATGTAATTCAAACACAAAACTCCTAAAATCACTGTACTTATAATCATCTCTATTCCCTTAATAGTTTAGATATTATTTTTTTAAAATTTCATATGGACTTTCCTCATTTGTTTTGTTTGATTTAATTTTATAGTCAACTATTTTTTGGGTCCACCATAGTTTTTTGATTTTGTTTTCATTTTTTTTAATTTTTTACCTCATTTAGTATTCTCACAAATTTTAATATTTCTAAAACCATAAGTGGTCTACTACCTATTTCATAATTTAAGTCATATAAAGATTCTTATTAATGTAACTTTATTTGTAAAGAGACATGATTTTCCTGAATTAAAGCAAATGGTACTCTTTTTTTCTTTTATCAACTAAATAATTTATTATTATTTTTTTTACACTCCAAATTATCTTTCACCCCTCCCACCCTTTGACTGTTCCACATTCCTTACCTCCTCACCCTACTGTCTCCACGAAGATCTTCACCCGCACCCTCCTGACCTCTAAAGTCCCTGGAACCTCCAGTCTATTGAAAGTTAGGGGCATCATCTCTGAATGAACACAGACTCAGAAGTCCTCTACTGTATGTGTGTTGGGGGCCTCATATCGGCTGGTGTATGCTGTCTGGTTGGTGGTTCAGTGTTTGAGAGATCTTGGGAGTCCAAATTAATTGAGACTGCTGGTCCTCCTGCAGAATCACCCTTCTCCTCAGCTTCTTTCAGCCTTCTCTGATTCAACAACAGGGGTCAGCTGCTCCCGTCAATTGGTTGGATGCAAATATCTGAATCTGACTCTTTCAGCTGTTTGTTGGATCTTCTGGAGTATGGTCATGCTAGGTCCCTTTTTGTATGCACTCCATAGCCTTAGTAATGGTGTCAGACCTTGGGACTTCCCCTTGAGCTAGATCCCATTTTGAGCCTGTCACTGGACCTTCTTTTCCTCAGGCTCCTCTCCATTTCTATCCCTGTAGTTCTTTTAGACAGGAACAATTATGGGTGAGAGTTTTGACTGTGGGATGGCCCCCTCTCCCGCACTTGATGTCCTGTTTTCCTGCTGGAGATGGGATCTATAAGTTCCCTCACCCTACTGTAGGGCATTTCATCTAAGATCCCTCCCTGAACTGTCTCTCACCTCCCAGGTCTTTGGTACATTCTGGAGGGTCTCCCCCAACCTCTTACCTCCTGAGGTTGCCTGTTTCCATTCTTTCTGCTGGCCCTCAGCACTTCAGTAATTTTCCCTCATCCAATATCAGTTCAGGTTCTGGGTTGTTTCCAGATTCTTTGATAGCATAGTAGTCTTTAAAAGCAATTTTTATATAAATGAAATTAGTTTTGTTATGTTCTTCATTGTTATTTAATTTTTTGTGATTATGTGGTATAAATATGTATGATAAAAAGGCACTGTAATTCCAGTAGCATTTTAGACTTCAAGGTTGAAGGATTGTTGCTCCAGTCCATCCTGAGGTATGGAGTGGGTTTCTAAAGTACTGTGATTTTATGAGCAAAAACAGGCTTTCAGTCAAATTTCTTAATGATTTCAATTGTTTTTAATAGGAAATTTCACTCTATATGTTTCTGAATATTTCTGTCTAATTTTATGAAGTCCTAAATTTAGGAGTAGAAAAAAAAATCCATTGTAATTATTGTTTACAATTTATTATAAAACAATTATAAAATTGTTTAATGCTTATTACCTGGCTAAACAGAAATACATCCAGCATCAACTGCAACTAAACACTACATTCAAATCTTTGCAATAGATATTCATTGTCACTGATCTCAATTTCTCATGTTATTTTTATGTAATAGTTGTTTAACTTTATATTTACAATACATATTATATATTGTATGACTCATACAAAATAACATACAAATATTATCATCAAGATGTTTAATATCTTAGTAGCCAATTAATAAATCATACCAGTGATCTAAAAAATTGCATGCATTTTTAGTTAGTAGTAAGGCTAGTTAAGAGAGGAATTAATATGATTGCTACTGGCATTTATCCTTATTATTATTATTACTATTATTATTATTGCTAGTACTATTGTAAAATAAGCAGGATTAAATGCCAGTTTTTGCATTGATTAAATTACATTACATAAAAAGAAACAATATTCTGAGGTTTTGATTCTTCATAAGTAAAATTATACTAAATTTCCAAAAGTTGTACTTTAACTGTTAAGAAAATAAATATAATTATAAATTTATATGACTAACTTTACAATACTTTATAAATATGCAAATATGCCGTGCATGGTGGCACATGCCTTTAATCCCAGCACTCGGGAGGCAGAGGCAGGCGGATTTCTGAGTTCGAGGCCAGTCTGGTCTACAAAGTGAGTTCCAGGACAGCCAAGGCTACACAGAGAAACCCTGTCTCGAAAAAACAAAAATAAATAAATAAATAAATAAATAAATATGCAAACAGTTTACTATTAGCCTGCTTCTTTGCCTCATGTTATGAATAAGATCAACTTTTTTAACCTTCTGTAAATAAATTAAATGTCTTGCCTCAATGCTTCCTAAAATGTAAACTATGAAGCATTAGCTCCATTTTTGTCTATAATAAATGCATATGATTCTGAGTCTTATACAATTAAAGGCAGTTTTGAACATATCTTTATCTTAAATTCCATAGAGATCGAGAATGTGAAGACTTTGCTGTTCATTACAGTGTCACATGTGATATGTCACCAGTCTTCCTTAGTAGATTTGCTGTAACTATTTTTTATGTGAAATTAATGTATATATATTTTCAATTACTGTTTACACAAATGATATATATTGAAACAACACACATACATCAGAGTCATTGAGTATCTAAGTAGCACTGGATTCTGCTGGAGTCTAATTGCAGTGACATAAGTTACTTGGGCAACGCTTCTCATGACATTCTGGCAACCAGTAACTGCAAGTGAATGGGAAATTACAAGGACTGGATTTATTTCATTTACCAAATGAAAACCGCAATCTTGTCCTCTTGGCATGGAAAGATTCAATAAAAATACTTCTCTTTACAACTGTCAAGCACAGAGTTTGGGGCAATTACGGCATAGACTCTTACTTTCCTAACTCTGCATTTGTGAGTTTTATGTACAAACCAATCAAGACTATTTACTTCATTTAGAACTTCTCCTGCCAAAAAGGTAATTTCATGTATAAATGGGTCCAATCTGGGAAGCTATCCAAAGGAAGCTGCTCAGGTGAGTAGCTGTGTGATTTACATGCAGGTGCAAGCTATAAAGTTGGAAGTAGTTTCAAAATGCTAAGTAAAGATATAGAGAAGAACTGTGTTAACTAGACAGGCATATCACTTCCCTTCTGTAATTTTAAACACCCTAGAAAACGTTTTGCCCTTTGTTCTATATTATTTTAAAGATTTACAATATGTACTCCTTGGAGGTTTACTTATGCAATTTAATTACAGAAAAAATAGATATTAGTGTAATGACTCACACCATCTAGTGGCAAATAATACTAATAGAGTGAAAAGGTTCCTTTTTCTTGAATAGGTCATCCCAAGACGATGCAGGTTCATGGGTCTAGGAATGTTATGTACTTTTCTCTTCACTAGTCATCTTGGCCATCATCTTCATATAGTCACTTTTATTTATTTATGTACATTTATATCTTGTACTATAAGAATATTGCAACTAAGCAAATGGTCAGAATTGAAATTAGAATAAAAAGCCAGTAATTGGGCTAAAGACTCAAAGTCTGCTACGAGATTATCTGCAAGATCACTACTATAGTCTCTTGAGATAGCTCAAGTCATTCACTGACCACAACATATGCTATAGGAAATGTAGCTAATGCACACATCATATACACATCCATATAAAGTATTAATTCAAAAATTAAGATTGCTCAAAAAGAACTTGAAGTATTAACCTTATGTTATAAATTGATTGAACTCTGAAATCCTAAACTATTGTCTGGTTAAGAGTTCCAAGACATAGAATAAATAGTTAAGGGGTAAGAAATATAAAAGGACAGTCAAGGGATAGGGTTTTAGTGTCACTGAAATTACAATGAGGTTTAAGAGCCTTCAGTCATGTGATACCTGGGCAGTTAACGATTTTCCAGTTGAAGGCCACACATCCAAGTGTTTATGGGAAGCACATCAAATGTACTAAATGAGTGTAAAACAAACCAACAAAACAAATCAAAAAAATAGAATACAGACTTAAGTGGGTAGAAGATGATTCTTGGAGGAGTAGAGATCAAGGATGAATATGATCAAAACATATGTTATGAAATACTCTAAGAACTAGTACAAGTGAAAAGAAAGGAACTTGAATTTTCTCTGTTTAAACATAAAAAAGCACGGTTTGCTCTTCCACAGGTCCTGAATTGAATTTCCAGCAAACCATGTATTGGCTCATCTCCAACTATAATGGGATCATCCAATGCCCTCTTCTAGTGTGTCTGAGGATAACTCTGATATACTCATACATAAAAATAAATAAATCTTTAAAATATAGGGCAAGAATAATAAAATATTTTATATAAAATATAGTCAAAATTTTTTGTAGGAATAAAACTAAAATCACCCATGAAGTAAACATACTAAAAATACTAGAAATTATCCTAGCAATGCTCAAAAGGACAACAATCAAACACAGGCATAACCCTGTCTGGTAAGCTTGCTCTAGCTGCACAGCCTGAGGGGGGTCACATACACTAAGCATGCATATACTCTAGAATTTAATACCATGAGGCCTGCCTGGATAACCTCTTGCATCAATGTGCACTCACAGTATTCCTCCTTTAGTCCACATATGTGATCCAGAAACTTCTAGCATCAAACCAGAGACCATACCTTTACCTGCTTAGCATAGCTGTAGCAATGAGGAGCATTTTCCAGGTACCCAGCTTATAAAACCTCCTAGGTAGGGATGCCTACATTATCAAACTTGCCTCCCTATTCCAGGCACTAATAAGTAGCCACTATCAGAGAAAACTGGGGGATAAAGTTCATAACCCTCAATTTCAACTTCCCAAGGAAAATGGGTATTTCAGCCATACAAAGATTTATTAGCTGTCTGACCAATGTCAACAGATACACTGAAAGAAGAAAGTTGTTTTCAACCTAAATAAATGAATAGATAGATAGTTAATATAGACAAAAGAGAAAGAAAGACAAATGGAAATAAAGTACTTAAGCCACACAGATCACTATGCAGAAGCACTAACAACATGAAAATAAAATATGTCTTCTCCAAAATTACTAATCCTGCAATAATCATCTCCATTGAGGAAAACCTGGAAGAACTTCCAGAATAGAATCCAAAAGAATGATTGATACTACATTCAAACATCTCAAAAGTAAGCATGAATATATATATATATATATATATATATATATATATANATATATATATATATATATATATATATATATATATATACATACACATACACTGGAACAAAAACAACTGCATGAAACAAGAAAATTAATAAAAGTGATGAAAAGATAACTAATTAAGGATAGGTAAATACTGAGAATGGCCAAATTGGAATGTTTCTGCAAATGAAAACTTGGTAAGGCAAAAGAAGCTTCAGTGGAAAGCGTAGGCAATAGACCGGATCATGTGCAAATCAGGGACCGACCATGAGTCAAAGACAAGGTAGAGGAATTTGAATACTCAGTAAAGATCTGCATTAAAAAGTTTAAAACAGAACCAGAATGGGCACTTGGACAACAGGGAAAGATCTAACCTTTGAATTATGGACAAAGTAAAAGACGAGGTGTTGAAGAATGAGGGACTCAGTAACATAACCACACCAAAGGAATAGAACATATTTCCAAAAAAGTAAAAGTGGAACATTTCAAATCTAAGGAAAGTGATATTTTCCATAGTGTCTTAGTCAGGGTTTCTATTCCTGCACAAACATCATGACCAAGAGCAAATTGGGGAGGAAAGGGTTTATTCGGCTTACATTTCCACATTGCTGTTCATCACCAAGGAAGTCAGGACTAGAACTCAAGCAGATCAGGAAGCAGGAGCTGATGCAGAAGCCATGGAGGGATGTTCCTTACTGGCTTGCTTCCCCTGGCTTGCTCAGCCTGCTCTCTTATAGAACCCAAGACTACCAGCCCAGAGATGGCACCACCCACAAAGGGCCCTCCGGCCTTGATCACTAATTGAGAAAATGCCTTACAGCTATATCTCATGTAGGCATTTCCTCAACTAAAGCTCCTTTCTCTGTGATAACTCCAGCTGTGTCAAGTTGACACAAGATTAGCCAGTACACATAGACAAACAAGAACATTACAAAACACCAAATAAACACTACAAAGAAAAAAAAAAAACCAATGACATATAAAACACTCTAAATACAGACTAAAGAGAATTCTTGAATGCTACAAGAGAGTAGAACCAAGTCAATCATAATGGCCAACAAGAATAACCCCTGGCTAATTCACAGAAATATTTATATTTTCTGAAGGACCACGGGTGTCAACCAAGGCTATCTATCAAGTGCACCAAAGCTACTAAAATGGAATGAGAAATAAAACCTGAGATTAGACATACATGAGCCTAGGGAAATACTAAAAACTATTGTTCTTATAAAAAGGCCACAGCAATAAAATGACTACTGATAACACTTTGCTACCATTTTGATATGCTATACTCTATCAATATCCAGCTCAGCCGTCATCAGTGGAGCTTCTTCACACAGTAGATGATAGCACATCCAGAATGCCACAACTTGACACTGGGCAGAAAGTAAGAAACATTAGAACACTCAGTTCTAAGTGGGATGCCTTCATCAAACCCCTACCCTGGGGGCTCTGAGAACTATGCAGCGGACGAGAGGAAGAGAGTTTATAGCAACCAGAAGGGATAGATGAAGCAGTGAAGGGGTGTCTTCCAGGCACAAAAACATTTGATGCACGCACGAACCCAAAGAGACTGTGGCAGCATGCACAGGTCCAAACCAGATGGGGTCCCAGAATTGAGAGCCAGAAGTGGACATGAACTACCCTTGCTGATCAAAAACTGTCTCTAAGGGCCCTTTTCATTCCTAAAAGGAGGAGCCAGCCTCGGCCTACAGAAGGGGTTTTGAGGCAGGGATATTTTAGAAGCTGCAAAGGAACACTTCAAAGTCAATTGTGGGTATGAGGTGACAGCTCTGTTTTGCTTGAGCTGTCTCCCCAGAGGCTGTGCATATAGTTCAGCTTTTACAGACCAAAGTGCAATCTTTTATTTACGTATCAATTCAACCATCACCCCAGGTTCCCTTTTGATTATCCCATGAGTCAGCATTATATGATCTTAGCCCCTTGATTCTTAGAAAGAAACAGGATTTGTTTTTTGTTTTGTTTTGTTTTGTTGTTGTTTTTTATTTTTGTTTGTTTGTTTGTTTGTTTTTAACATAGCACATAGAGCATGAACTCAGAGATCATCCTGCCTTTGTAAGCACAAACAATAAATTTAGCTGGTTGGAATCCAATCCTGAGATCACCATTCCCATTACATCTGGACATAACTCGCTATATCCCATACTGACCTTGCACACAGGAATCTGCCTGCCTTTGCAAACATAGACGAGAGAAATTGGCTGGATAGGATCTTGCTCTGCAATCGCCACTTCCCAAATCTCTTTATCTCTTTCCTTAATATTTTTTTTCTGAAAAGTTGGCTCCTAATGCAGCTCCCTCTGTTCTTTTAGGTCCATAAAGCCCCTCCCCATATAATTCATATTGCATCCTTATATTTTGCACAGTTGAGAAATTCTGTTCATACATTTTTTTTTTGAACTCACATTTTCAGTGTTCTTTCTCACAGCCTTAAGGGCTGTCCTGGAGGTCTCAACATCAGATAGAGACATCTTCACTTCCTGGAGTCATGTTGCTCCTAATTTTGCTGGTGTCATTACCCTTAACAGGGAAAGCATACTCCAAAAAAGGAACATGAAAATATGTATATTATTATACAGCTAAGCCTCATGCCTAGCAACTGTCAACACTCCAGAGGCAGGAACTGTGTCATGTTGTCCCTTCTGCATGGCCTTGCAGGACTTGGTAAATTCAATATTATTTTTGGAGATGTTTTTTGTTATCTCTTATTGCTTTTTTAAACTTAAAAAAAATACTTACTTTTTTTTTTTCTTGTACATTATGGTCTGGGAACTTGTGGGGTTCTATGCGTTCAAGAGCCCCTGGTTAGGTAATTACAAGAAAATGGTGTTCATCAGACAGGAGAGTGAAGTTGCATGTATGAGCTCACAGTTATGTTAACAGCTTTACATCAACATGAAAAACTAAAGGCAGACAAAATCAGAGCATGGCAGGGGAAAGAGAACTCAAATTCCTCTCCCAACTGAGAAGTTATTATCATTTGATAGCTTCTTGGAAAGAGTTATATTGCTTTATTGATGGTAACTCTGGCAGGTTTATCATTTTCAGTTTAATTCCTATACCCAACAGTATTTGGGCAACACAAATTAAAGCATTAGAGACGATGGTTTCTTCCTTTCTTCTCTTCCTTGCTTCCTTGCTTCCTTGCTTCCTTGCTTGCTTGCTTCCTTCCTTCCTTCCTTCCTTGCTTTCTTCTTCTTCCTCTTCCCCATCTACCTCCTTCTCCTCCTCCTCTTCCTCCTCCTCCTTCTTCTTCGATTTGAAAAGTGTGAGAAAATAGATCTCAAGCTAGAGGGGGGAGACAAGTAAATATTATCAAAATAAGTTTCATGAAATTATCAAAGAATTGATAAATGGGGTTAGGTATTGTATTGGATTAGTAAAGTGGCAATTGCCAGTACTCTTTTAAGATCAATGACTTATCTAGAGCTACGTATTTATATAGGATTTCAGTACCAAGTATCCTTTTCTTATTCAACAGGTATTAAGTCCAAACAAAATACAACAAATCTATTATTGGTCATTGGCAATGTATGCTTGATTAGGGTTGGAAAACCATGCTGGTCATTGTTGTGTGTCATAGCCATCATTCCTGGGAAGGACTGTTGGCAGTTTTCATCTTTGTAATCATTCATGAGTCCTTCTGATACCATGAAAGCTTGCATTAAGAGAGCTTTGAGATCAGTTTCAGGTCAGTTCTCTCTATGAACTGTCTGCAAGGTACATGATTTCTCTAGGAATAGTAATATACCTTGGACCTCAGGAAAGGAAGCAAATAAATTCAATAGCAACAGCTTGTACTTTTTGGAAATCTCTTCAAGAACAATGACTAACAACTCAAAGGAGTTCTTATGTCTCACTGTGAGGTTTTTGATAGAATTTGGATCTTGGAGGAAGACATATCAGCCCAGATGAGAAATTTTCACTTACAAATTATGTGCATTGTATTAGTCAAGGTTCTCTAGAGTCACAGAACTTACAGATAGTCTCTATATAGTAAAGGAATTTATTGGTGACTTACAGTCTGCAGTCCAATTCCCTACTGAACAATGGTTCAGTAGTAGCTGTGAATGGAAGTCCAAGGATCTAGCAGTTGCTTAGTCCCACATGACAAGCAGGCAAAAGAGGGAGAACCAGACTCCCTTCTTCCAATGTCCTTATATGGTCCCCAGCAGAAGGTGTAGCCCAGATTAAAGGTGTGTTCCACCACACCTTTAATCCCAGATGACCTTGAACTTGGAGATCTCCCTGTCTTAATCTTCTGGAATCCATAGCCACTGTGTCTCAAGATCTCCATACCAAGATCCAGATCAGAGACTTCTATCTCCCAGCCTCCAGATTAGGGTCACTGGTGAGCCTTCCAATTCTGGATTGTAGTTCATTCCAAATATAGTCAAGTTGACAGCCAGTAATAGCCACTACATGCACATTTACACTTCAGTGGTAAATGCCCATGGGGCCTGAACTATAACCCAATAAATTCAGGCAACTATGGCATACTAAGAGCTGAAAAATTGTCTTCCCAAGGGAGTAGTAAATTAATTAGAAATCCAGAACCAAATGGTCAGTGCGGAAAATATGCATGCATTTAATATTTCACAGTGAGCATGCTGTGCTCTACACACACACACACACACACACACACACACAATTAATCAAGAAAGAAGCTAGTACAAGGGTAGGCATATGGATGATTGGGATATAGGGAAGGGAAATGGGGAAATGGTGTAATTATATTATATTCTCAAAAAATTAAAACATTAATTTTTTAAAAAACTGATGAGGATAAAATAAGAAATTTAAAGATGGCGGCTGTCCGCAGGCTGATACAGCACCCAACACCTTGCCTCCCCGACCGAGGAGGGGTGTCCGCCTGGCATCCAGCGCCTTTCCTCACCCGAGGAGGGGAGTGC
>NC_034600.1:62971904-62984336 GCF_900095145.1 Mus pahari
AAAAAAAAAAAAAAAAAGAAATTTAAAGAATAATTTATCTAAAACTATTGATAATATACATGGAATTATGAACAGCTCAGTCTTTTCTCTAAATGAAAATTAGTATATACTAAAATACATATGTTGTTCTATGTATACACTGTTATATGACATATTTTATTCATATATTAATATGAAAATGTTTCATTCCATTATTAATCAGGGTAATAATACTTTCCTACGAATCTAACATGTAACTTAATAATGAAAATATCCAATCCTTCCTACTGAACCAAGCAGATTTTTAAATTCATAGCTGTTCATGTCTGAATTTCTCTTTGGTTCACAGAATACATTAAAATCTATTATCAGCGTAAAGGCACATAAATTTCTCACTCTCCTGTGCTTTCTTTATAAGTCTACGAAAGGATTTGAGGAATTTACATATAATTGAAATTATGGAAAGGAAAAAATTGATATTCTTGAAAATAACTGAAAAAGTAATATATTAAAACTATACTAAATCTTAAGCCATTAATTTATCAGATCTTCTTAAATAATAACTCATTTTTGTAGTTGCTAAGAAGGAAAGAAATGTTGTATAGTGGAATTATGATCACAAATAATAGATTTATTGTCATCTTTTTTTGTACCCAAAATTTCAATCTAATATTATTACATGTGCATATTTTTATATCTGGTATCATGTACTTGCATACTTTTCTAATTAATAAGTTATCTGTGAAGCATATGTAAGATTATTATGATTTTCATAAATGTCTAGTTCTAAATGGGACTATCTTTGATATTTTTTGCTAAATGAATAAATATTTTTACTTTTTTAAACATCCTAGTCATACAGTCATTAGGGCATTCTGTTATATAAGAAAAGACTAAGTTATTAAAAAATAAAATCACTACCACTCATAATGTTCTTTAAACATCACTAGTATTGAACAGGCCCTGAGACTCCATTAAGATACTTCCTGAGAAATGGTAACTCAGAGGACTTTTAGTGATGTTAGATAAATGATAAGTTCATTGGTGAAGATTGCTTTGATTTTAGAATTTGTGGTATATTAAGAACACTAAAACATAAAGATCAAAGTCAGATGTATTAAATGTATAAATTAAATAGAATAAATTATGATTTTCAAAAATCTGTTCTCACATATAGATATGCATTCAATACATAGACATAACATATACGCTGACAGATGTGGTAGTATATGTATTATGGTTATTAGTTTTATTTCAAATATGCATTATCACAAAATATTATTGCTAATTTGACCTATAGTTCACTTAGTTATATTATTATTGCTGATGTATAATTATGATGTTTGTGATTCTGAGTGCATTGTATGTCCATGTATGGGGAGGTCAGAGGTGTATGGCAGGTGTTAGATATAATTTTCCACCTTGAAATTTAGTGATCACACTTAAGTTATCAGGCTTGCAAGCTAACACTTTTAACTGCTGAAACATCTTGCCTGGCCATAGTTTATTTATATTTACAGAACCATTAACTTTCAGGTTTTTTACTCTGGAAATTATGATTTTTTCAAACTATTTCATGTTATTTAGGTTTTTAATTATGAAAATATTTTCAACATAAAACATATTGCACATGTTTAAGATATTTAAAAAATTCATTAACATAAAGCATGGTACATTAAAATTTTGGTAATAAATCAAACTGCAACATTACAGCCTATTAAATTTACTGTTCCAAAAATCTGTAGACAATAAATTTTGACGTTTTGTCATTGTTATTTCAATTGTCTGATGCTGAGAGCTTTATTAACAATTCCTTCTTATCCTCTGCTCACATGGTATTGTCACCTTGCATGCAATGCATTTTTTATAAGTATTGCCAGAGGCCAATTGCAGTTCCTTGCCAAATTAAATTCTGGAACCCTGATATTTTGCTTCATCTGAATTAAAATTATTTTATTTTATTATTCTGGAGATTACTGTATGTTGTATATTAGTGATTAATTTAACATTCATTGATGTTTCTCTATTCTTTGTCAACAGTAAAATGGAGCTATCACAGACCTGTGTGAATGATGACTAATCAAATATATATATATATATATATATATATATATATATATATATATATATGTTGGAATCAGTATTGTTGTTTTAAATAATGCATGCCAAATATCTAAATGAGGTTAAAAATTGGGGAAGATACTACAATAAGACTCATCATGCAAAGTCTTTTCAATTTTATTGTTTATTCTAATCTCATATGAGTTTAATTCCTTATTCTTATAGAGACAAAAGGAGAATTAACTCCTGAAAGTTTTTTCAGATCCCAATTGCACAATGGGGCACTTATACATATATAAGTTCACAAATACATGCATACATAGCACTTGGACACACAGCAATAAAAAAAAAAAAACTCTAAAACTTAAAAGAATATAAAACAGGGAAAAAGGATATCCACAACTCAATATGTAAAAATAATATTCAAATAAATATATATTTGGAAATTTAAGCTATAAAAATTGCCATGCAATATAATCAAGTAGAGGCAACCCCCAATACAGACTATTAAGTATTCTCAATGAAATAAATGTAATTTATCATATCATTAAGTAAAAATAAATATGAAATATTTGATTATAAACCTAGATACAGATGAAATACTTACATGAAATAATCACCCCCAGTATAAAAGTCTGTCAACAAAATATATGTTACTTCTCAGACATAAAGTAATAAGAAGAATCTATAAAACCTTATAGATAATAGCTAAGTGAAGTATCAGCAGTACCTCATTATTTCAGAGTAATTTACTTCCAGAAGAAATCATTTGAGAATATCGGTGTTAATTATCATCTACTGCATGAAAAAGCTTTTTAAATGAGAGATGAATGATGTACTGATTTATGGATAAAGCTACATGTCATTACAAGTCGTTTTATTCATATGTTCATTTACTGGAATAATAGTGATAGTCTTTCTGCTAGGGCCCATAACCTGTTTCATCTCAGGTTCTTAGCCTCATTAACAGTGTCAAGTGTGGTTCTAGCTTTTGAGGTGGGCCTTAAATCCAAGGAAAAAGCGACTTGGTATTCACATAAAAATTGGTGTCATGCTTGTAACAATATGTCTTACATACTATTGTAGGTTCATAGAAGAGAGAGACTGATGACTACTTATCTTCTCTGCTAGTATATGGAGTAAATCCAAGCACTATGAATATTAGTCAGTAGGGGTATAGCTTCTAGTTAGATGCCAGCTTGATTGGGTAATATGTGATAATACAATCTATGCCTGCACCAATAGGACTTTACTATCAGGTCGAAGAAGGAAACCATTAGCATCGTGAATAGCTGGTCACATTTGCCTATGGGACCTGTTTGATCAGCAGCTCAACAAGATGTGATCCCTCCTAGCACTAGGGGTATTACTTGGTAGCATATGATATCTAGTTGAGGCATTGCCTTCTCCATTGCTTGGTAGCTCCATTTAAGTTCCATTTTATATATTTTAGAATGCTTCTGGAGTAATATATTTTCATACGATCTTTTTCAAAAACCTGTGATCGTTATTTGTTCATCCACATATTCTCTCCTTTACCCTGTATTGTGAGCCTCTGTCCATTCAATTCTTATATTCTAATATCCGTGCATACTCATAATATTATAGGGCATTTTCCTTGTGTGATTCTCTTCCTTCCCTAGTCATTCATGAGATATCCACACATAAACTCTGTGGATATTCCACAAATAAGTCATATTCTGAAGTGTTAAGCCCTAACATAAATAATAATAATAATAATAATAATAATAATAATAATAATAACAACAACAAAAACAACACTAGAAAAGATGAGCTTATTCAGCAGTAAGTCTCCAAGACAACAATTACATAGGGCAAATTAAAATCTCTTTACACTTATTTGTTGTCTTGGAGACTTACTGATGAGTAAGCTCACCTTTTTCTAATTTTTTTTTTTTTCCTGAACTCTTGCTAAGTGGTTCACCTCAGTTCTTCTGGCAAAAAAATCCTCTCCAATGTGACTGACTCAATGTAGCTTCTTTCTACTTCTCTCTGAACTGCTCTGCTTGACCTCAAATCAACTCTTGATATTTGTTCTAATCATCTGATTCCTTGTTAGTCTCTTGCTTCAACTGCCTCTGTTGCCCTGCACTGAACTGCATGAACTCGGGGATGAACTCCACTCCACTGCACTGCACTCACTGCACTGACTCACCACTGGCTCACCTCCCAACTGACTTCACTCTTCTTAAATAGTCTATCTTTCCTGTGCTGTTCTCATTAAAATTGGATCTATCATATCTTTGATACATTGTCAATTTTGTTTATTTTGATTCATCACTTTGCTCCTCAACTAGAAGTCCCTTTCAAACATGGCTGGCTTTCTTCAACAAACTAATTTTATCATAATAGTATGTACTATGGCCATGTCTACATTCCAGGCAGAGGGATTAAAGGTGTGTGGCAGGTCTGCATTCCATCGGGATCACACAGACCTAGGTCTTTAGGAGTTATTCCTTGCAAGAAAGGCCCTGTTGATGGATTAAAATTCCTTTAAGATCCTCTAGATCTTATTAGCTTGACAATATTATTCATCACACTTCTATTTGAACCCACTTCCTAATGGCAATTCTCTCTTGAAGTCATGCCATAGTCTGTCAAAACACATTTCCTGACTCCTGCCATAACAGTAAGGAAAATGATTTACAAGTTGATTACAATTCTGTTTCTTAAAATAGTCAAAAGAAACAAGTAACACAAACCAAAATGTATTGGTTTTGTATAAATATAAAAAATAAATTACACAACCTCAACATATCCCAGATAGCCAAATATCACCTTAAGAAAAATTACAAAGATATAAGCAGCATAAAAAAATTGACTCTAAGACTTCCAATAGGGACAATTCACTGTGATATTGGTCACATTAGAATATTTAAGATTCAGTTGGTAGAAATTGGGCATGTTGTTTGCATGATCTTGGTTCTGTTTCCAACAGTACACAGGAAAATGAACAGTGTAGTTTTTTTAATGTTTTATGGAAATGTAAATATTCTTATGCAAAATATTGAAGCCTAAACTTGTTCTAAAAAATAATCAACTAAAATATATTAAGCATTAAAACAAAACTCAATACTATTCTTTAAATATTCAGTGGTAGTAGTTTATTTTTGTTTGTTTGTTTTGTTAAATAAAATGTAAGGGCAATGGATGTGGGTATAATTTCATTTTTCTAAATGGGTGCATCCAGTTTTCCTAGCACCATTTGTTGAAAATGTCTTTGTTCCAGTGTATTATTGCTGAACTATTTATTTTATTTCTTGAGTTAATACTGAGTAACATAATTCCTTTCCTTATCTCTTTCCTTCCACTTAAATCCCTGCACATATCCCTTTTTGCTCATTTCATGTCCATGGTCTCCTGTTTTATTATTTTTCACACACACACACACACACACACACACACACACACACACACAAACTGAAACTGGAGGTGGTTGAAGCCCAAAAAGCCTTAACCCTAAATAAAGACCTACTGGTAATTAAGAATGTTTAGTCTTTAAGATGACTAACAATAAGAAGAGATGGCCTTTAATAGGGATATATACACAACTTGGTTATTCAATAACAAATAGTCAGACGCCAATAAATGCATACAAGTAGAACTACACAAATGGTCAGTTTGTACTTATGTATTTATGAACATAGATACATTTATATGCAATGCATATTTGCCTTGTTATCAAATACAAGTTAGCTATAGGTATCTGGTACTCATATTTGGATCTTCTATTTTATTCTACTGGTATATGTTTCTGGTTTAGTGGCAGTACTATATGATTTTAATTGCTATAGATCTATCATGTATCTTGAATAAATTATGATTTATTTGAAGCATTTAAAATAAATGAATAAAGTTAAAGATAAAATATTATAAGAAAACAATAAGAATGAATGTATAGGGTAGGAATAATTGGTGACTAATGAAATAAATAAATGTAATATCTTCTGAATTCTCTAGTCAATAAAGTTTGATATTAATTTATTGACTAATTCTAATAGATAACAGAAAAATCCCAGAATACTAAAACAGGCATAAATAGACATTACACAGCCTAACCCTATGCCTTATATATTGAACTTTCTGACAATTAAAATGTTACTTATATCATGCGGTCATATAGTGTTACTATCCTTGGGAACATTGATTTTTCATGTACAAAAGAATCGGACAACATTCCACATCAATGTGAATACAGCATAAAATTTTTTTTGTGTGTGTGAATGTATCATTTCACTCTAAGACATTGCCCGTCATCTGCCCTCTGGCTGTTACTGTTCGGGAACATTTATTTTTGTTTTCATAAGCTCTTTAAATAAAAAGCCATTTAACCCAGGCATCTGAAGCATAACATACACTTTTTGGGGGTTATCAAAATACCTTACTTTTCTTTTAAAGCTCTTATCTATGCAATTTCAGCTCTGGGCTTTCTTCCAAGCAAGACTAAAATAGAGTTGCAGTTGCACAACAAACAAGGGTTGCTAATTGCCAATTGTGTAGAATTTCTTACAAAAAAAAAAAAAAAAAGGAATATCACTTCCAAGTATGCTTGATAGAGCTTTTTCTTCTCTATTCATCTCATTTTTGATAACTCAGGACTGTTTCTCAGCACTTGTGCATTTGAATTTTGCCTATGTTTTGAAAGAGAAATTTTTTTGTTTAACTTTCTCCCTGCTAAATGCATTTTCCGCCTTTCTATTCTAGAGTTAGAATTGAAGACATTTTCAAACTTTGTAATTTATCTTCACAATATTATGCTTACATGGTCTTCTTGAAGTAGAAATTGAGTAAAATTTGTAAAAGACATGATTAAAGCAAATGACACAAGCATACATTCAATAAAGTTTGTGCTTGCAGTCTTTGCCAGCACTCTGTTGATACTGATTTCTTTACATTAGCTACTTAGGGCTCCCGTGCAATTAATTTTAACACAAAGTTTCCATTAAAAGTGACTAACTTGGTGAGTAAAATAAAATTGCTCTCTAATCAATCAACATGGTTTCTATGTTAAACATAGAAATTTGGATGTCATATGAAATGTACACAATTAATTAAAGGAGGAGCTATAACTAAATAGTGAAAGGATCCCTTATTAAGATAATTTCAGCATAATTATAATATATATTTTGATATATTTAAGAGTATTATAGACTGACTTTATACCTTGTATATTTTAAGTACATACTATACAATCTTTTGAAAAAATTCCTCCATCAGTTTTCCCACAATTCAAAATTATTTATAGTTTGCTGAACTACAAAGCTATCAAACTGTTTGTTTAGAAAACACAATCCTTAGATCCTTAATCTTTCTGAGCTTTCTCTCCTTCATATTTCTATGCTAAGTTTATAATATACTCATATAATCTTTGATTCTATAAATGAGGTCAAACTCCTTTATTCTGAAGTCCAAGATTTCCTCTATTTTATTTTTTAAAAGTTAATCATTGTACACATACCATGAGGCAGAATATTTACTTAACTTTGCAAAAGTCAGAATTTTTGCTGTTTCCTCAGTTTCTACTTCTGAATCCTTTTTTGTCCATTTCTATACATTTCTCTTCTCTCAATCTGATATATAAGCTATCATTAATATATAAAAATAAACAAACAATATACATTTAGATACATGATTCACCTGGTAGCATTTTAATTTATATAAGCTATTGTCTGATGAGGCATTGATAAACTTAGGACAGGACAACAAAATATAAAATAATCAAAGAGGGCATTATAGCAGCAGTGTGTGTGTGTGTGTGTGTGTGTGTGTGTGTGTGTGTGTGTGTGTGTAAAATTTTTACTAAAACAAACTCTGAAAAACAAATTCAAAATCCAGATACTCATAATGCCCAAATTGGTTTGAGACATATTTGTATAAGTCACATGTTAGATCAAAAGGACGATTTCCCATGAAGCCCACACAAGGCCACACTGCTAGTGATGTAGAAGCCAAGGTTTGCTGGATCAGCTCTGGAAAGCCATTACTGTAGATGTTTCTGTGAGAGCTACAAGACTAGTTTTTGTTTCTTTTCCAAGTCAGAGAGGGAATGCCAGAAATCAGCACACAATTTTAGTCAAGAAGTGAAAATGCTGGAGATTGGACAGTGAGGCCTGCCAATACCTCTTGCTATTTTTCGTCAAAGTCTTTGGCAAGACTCCTGATTATGCAAAACTCAGCCAAAAACCATTTGCATTCCAGAGACTATATTCCAGGTACATACCACCCTGGTAATAGAAAAACCATGATGTTAAGCAAAAAGTCCACATTGACACAGACATGAATAATAGAACAAGTGAAGCTTTAAAACCAAATATTGAGTAATTGTTTAGGTGATGATTGAAGAAGTAAGGACACATTGTCTTCCTTGACAAAACCTTTCATACCACCGAGTGTGAGAGAATAAGGACAGTGAAGTCACATCGTTTATGTCCTCACGAACCAGCACATGTCAAATAAGGCAATAATAAAATCTTGGCTTTAAAAACAGGTGCACATATCGTTCCTGGCATCTTGTCTAGGAGAAACAAGGCTACATATTGGTTTAGATTGTGAGGCAAGGTAGTGAATGAAGCTATTTCAGGGGGAAAATATAATGCAAAAGGAACACTATTTGGACTGAATATATGGAATACTGGAGAGTCTAGTAGAGCTGTACGTGGTAAGTAGAATATATTCTCCAGTGGCTTATGCAGAAACTTCTTGAGGTTCTGAACAAGAAATATGACTACTTGGGTTATGCAAACAGGTTCCCAGTGGAATTAGACTATGGGTGATATTATTTGTTTCCACAATGAATTATGTTTCCTATAAACCAATTTACATGACATTGCCATTTTAATGATCTACAGAAATTCAGCCTTCACTTACTTTTTTCATACATGAATTAATTTTTATCCTTTACATTCCTATCACAGTTTCTCCTCCTTCCTCTCATCCCAGTCCTTCTCTCTTCCCTCCCCTCCCTCCTCAGAAAAGATGACTCCTTCCATGGATATCAAGCAGCCTTGGCATATTGAGTTGCAGTAGGAATAGGTACATCTCCTTCTATTGAAGCTAGACAAGGCAGACCAGTTAGGAGGAAAGGATCCAAAGTCAGGCAACAGAGTCAGATATAGCCCCTGCCTCTGCTGTTAGCCATCCTGAATGAAGATCAAGCTACACATCTGTTGTCCACACAGGAGGCCTAGGTACATTCCATGTCTGCTCTTCTGTAGGTGGCTCAGCCTCTCTGGGCCTAGGTTAGTAGATTCTGTAGGTTTCCAAGTGATGCCTTTGAGTTTCCTGGCTCCTTCAATCCTTCTTTTCCATCTTTCACAGTATTCCCTGATCTACTCCTAATTTTGGCTGTGTGTCTACATACCTGTTCAATCAGCTGCTGGATGAAGCCTCTCAGAGGACAGTAATGATATCCTCCTGCATAACTGCAAGTATGGCAGAATGTAATTAACAGTGTCAAGAATGCATTGTCTCCTGTGGCATGGGATTCAAGGTTGACCAGTCATTGGATGACTATTCCCTCTACTTCTGTTACTTGTTTACCCTTGATCATCTTATAGGCAGAAAAAAATATGTCAGCCAAAGTTTTTATGCATGGGTTGGTGTCCCCATCCCCTCTATTGGTTGTCTTTCCTTATACAGGAGGTTGCTATTTCAGGTTCCATATCACCTATTGCTTGGAGTCTTAACTAGGGTCACGTTAATAGATTCTTGGGAGTTTCCATTGTCCTAAGCATCTAAGTCCTCCCAGAGATCCTCCCATCACCACTGATTATAATTCTCTCTTCCAATTCTATCTATTGATGAGCATCGGTTGGTTATGTGCCCAGAAGTGGTATTGAGATAGAACTATTATCAATTTTTTGAGAACACACTAAATTGATTTCCAAAGTGGTTGTAGAAGTTCATGGCCCTACCAGCAGAGAAGTGTTCCCTTCTCTCTACCTCCTCTCCAGGATGTGCTATTCCTTGAGGTATTTGTTGTTGTTGTTGTTGTTGTTGTTGTTGTTGTTGTTGTTGTTGTTGTTTTATCTTAGCCATTCTGACAGTTATAAGAAGGAAAATCAGCAAGGTACCTCATTTTTAAATTGGGGTATTTTATTTCTTGATATCTAACTCCTAGAGAACTTTATAGAACTGGATATCTCGATATAAGACTTTCTTTCTTTTCTTTCTTTTCTTTTCTTTTCTTTCTTTCTTTCTTTCTTTCTTTCTTTCTTTCTTACTTTCTCTCTCTCTCTCTACCTTTTTACAATTATTCCATATTTTTTATTAGACATTATCTTTATTTACATTTCAAATGTTATCCCTTTTTCTGGTTCCCCTCTGAAAACCTCCTATTCCCTCCTCACTCCACTGCTCACCAACCTACCTACTCCTGCTTCCTGGCCCTGGCATTCCCCTACACTGGGGCATAGAACCTTCACAGGACCAAGGGCTTCTCCTCCCATTGAAGTCTAACAAGGCCATCCTCTGCTACATATGCAGCTGGAGCCATGGGTCCCTCCATGTGTATGTACTCTTTGGTTGGTGGTTTAGTTCTTGGGAGTTCTGGTGGTACTAGTTAAGTCATATTGTTGTTCCTCTTATGGGGATGCAACCCCTTCAGCTCCTTGGGTCCTTTCTCTAGCTCTTCCATTGGGGAGCCTGCACTCAGTCCAATGGTTGGCTGTGAGCATCCACTTCTGTATTTGTCAGACACTGGTAGAGCCTCTCAGGAGACCGCTATATCAGGCTCCTGTCAGTAAGCACTTGTTGGCATCCAAAATGGTATCTGGGTTTGATGACTGTATATGGGATGTATCCCCAGGTGAGACAATCTCTGGCTGGTCATTTCTTCAGTCTCTGCTCCATACTTTGTCTATGTAACTCCTCCCATGGGTATTTTGTTCCCCCTCCTAAGAAGGAGCAAAGTAACTACGACACTTTGGTCTTCCTTCTTGTTGAGCTTCATGTGATCTGTGAATTTTATCTTGGGTATTCCAAGCTTCTGGGCTAATATCCACTTAACAGTGAGTACATACCATGTATGTTCTTTTGTGACTTCTTTCAAATGTAGGGTTGATGAAAATCTTTTGCCATTCTGTAGGCCACTGTTTTGTCCTATTAATAGTATTATTTACCTTACAGAAGCTTTTCAGTTTCATGAGATCTCATTTATTAATTGTTGATCTTAGAGCCTGAGATGTTCTAAATTTGTCTACAGTGCCAACAATTTCAAAGCTATTCCCTATATTCTCTTCTATCAGATTTAGTGTATCCAGGTTTATGTTAAGATCTTTCCACTTAGACTTGGGTTCTGTACACAATGATAGATATGGAGCTCTGCATTCTGGTAACATCTAGTTACCCAGTTAGATAAGCACCATTTGTTGAATATGCTTACTCATTTCCATTGTATTTATTTGGCTTCTTTTTCAAAATCAAGTATCTGTAGGTATGTGTCTTTACTCCTGAGTCTTCAGTTTCATTCCATTCTTCAACCTGTCTGCTTTTATAACAATATTATGCTGTTTTTCTTACTATTGCTTTTGAACAACTTGAAATCAGGTCTCCAGAAATGCTTTTATTATACAGTATTATCTTAGCCCTTCTGACTTTTTGTTTTTCATATGAAGGTGAGTATTGTTTTTTAAGGGCGGTAAATAGTAATTTTTGGACCTCTGGTAAGACTTTCATTGAATATGGAGATTCCTTTAATCAGATGGCTATTTTCACTATGTTAATCCTATTGACTCCTGAGGATGGGAGATATTTCAATAATCAGATATCTTCTTTAAATTTGATCCTCAAAAACTTGACCTTCTTCCCCTACAGGACATTTACATTCTTGGTTATATTTATACCAAGGTATTTTACACTATTTTTGAACATTGTGAAGGGTGCTGTTTCTATCATTTATTTCTCAGCATGTTCATCATTTGTATACATAAGGGCTATTGACTTTTTGAGGATTTTTATCTAGCCACTTTGGTTTTCTGAGGTAGGTATTCTGTTGCAAAAATTTTGGTGCCAACTAATGTATACCAACATATAATCTGTGAATTGTGATACTTTGGCTTCTTCCTTTCTAATTTGGGTAGCCTTGATCTTTAATTTTCTTGTTCTTCCAGCTAAAACTTCAAATACTATTTCGTATAGATACATAAAAAGCAGACAGCCCAATCATATCACTGATTTTAGTGGAATTACTTTAAGTTTTCCCCATTTAATTTGAATGGCTATTGGCTTGCTGTGTACTGCCTTTATTGGATTCATATATGAGCCTTGCATCCTCTTTTCTTTTTCTTTCTTTCTTTCTTTCTTTCTTTCTTTCTTTCTTTCTTTCTTTCTTTCTTTCTTTCTTTTCTTTTCTTTTCTTTTCTTTTCTTTTCT
>NC_034600.1:62984956-63035474 GCF_900095145.1 Mus pahari
CTCAATAGAGGAATGGATACATAAACTGTGGTACATTTACACAATAGAGTACTACTCAGCTATTAAAAACAATGAACTTATGACAGGGAAACTTTTAATGACTCTCTTTATTTCCTTAGTGATTATAGATCAAGTAAATTTTATTTTCCTGATCTTGATTTCCCTTTAGTAAGTGGTGTCATTCAGGAAAAATTTCCATTTTGTTATGATTTTTTCAATTTTGTAAAATAAAGGCTTTTGAAGTAAGACCTAATGATTTTTTTCTTTTAAATTTCTTTGGTGTTTGTTATTATATCTCCCTTTTGATTTCTGATTTTGTTAATTTGGAAATTGGCTAAGGGTTTGTCTATCTGGTTTATTTTCTCAGAGAATCAACTCTTTGTTTCATTGATTCTTTGTACTGTTCTCTTTGTTTCTAATTAATAGTTTTCATCCCTGAGTTTGATTATGTGCTGCTGTCTAGTCCTCTTGGTTGTGTTTACAGCTTTTGGTCCAGAGCTTACAGGGGTGCTATTAAGGCATTAGTATGAGATCTCTCCTGTTTCTTTATGAACAGACTTAGTGCTATGAACTTTTCTCTTAGCACCGCTTTTTATTATTTACCATAAATTGTACACGTTGTACATTCATTTTCTTGAATTCTAAGAAGGTTTTTAATTTCTATCTTTATTTTTTGCTTGACCCAGTTGTCATTAAATAGAGAGTAATTTATTTTCCATGAATCTATAGGCTTTCTTCTGTTTCTGTTGTTGTTGATGTTCAACTTTAATCTATGGTGGTCTGATAAAATACAGGAGGTTAGTTCAATTTTTTTTTTCATCTGTTAAGACTTGCTTTGTGACAGAGTACATGGTCAAATTTGAAGGATCTATGAGGTGCTAAGATGTATTTTTTTGTGTTTGGGTGAGATGTTCTGTAGACATCAGATAGGTCCATGTGATTCATAATGTCATTATTTCTGTTTACCTTCTGTCTGGATGACTTGTTCATTTGCAAGAGTGGGGTATTGAAGTTTCCTACTATTAATAAGCAGGTGTTCAATGTGTGAATTAAGCTATAGTAATGTTTCTTTTACAAATGTGGATACCCTTATATTTGGGGCATATACTTTCAGAATTGAGAAATCATCTTGGTGGGAATACTCTTTGATGACTATGAAGCATCTTTTTCATTTCTTTTGGTTAAAAGTCTATTATATTAGAAATTAAAATGGCTACCACAGCTTGCCTTTTGTGTCCTTTTACTTTGAAAATCTTTTTTTTTTTTTAACAGTCCTTTACCATAAGGCAGTGAATATTTTTATTGCTGGGGTATATTTCTTGTATGCATCAGAATGGTGGATAATGATTGCCCATCCTGTAGAACTTTTATTCACCAGATGTATTTGTTGTCTTAGAGGCTTACTACTGAATAACTCACCCTGTCTAGCTCTTTCTGATCTCTGGATAAATAGTTCAACTCAGTTGTTCTAGCTCAAGCACTTCTGCAGGCTAACTGGTACAAATAGGCATCTCTAGGGTTTTCAATAAATTTTTCTGCTTGGCCAAAGTAACTCTGGAAATCTGTGCTAGTCTTCTTGCTCCTTCTTAGTCTCTGGCATAAAGTGTCTCTGCTGAACTGCATTGAAGTGCATGAACACAAGGACAAACTCAACTCCACTGTAATACACTTCCTGCAATGACTCTCACTTGACTGCCCCCACCCCTCTCTTTCTCTCTGCTGTTCTTAAACAGTTTCTCTTTCTCATGCTGTTCTCATGAGAATTGGGCTTACTTATTTCTGACACATACTGTCAAATCTTTTTCTGATTTGACACTTTGTTTGCTCTTCAATTAGATGAGATTTTCAAACATGGTGTGCTTCATTCTACAAACTAATTTTACCTTAAAAGTGTGTACTAATGGCATGTCTGTATTTCAGCCAGAGAGCTAGGTCTTAGCTATGCAAAGCATGTCAAAGCAACCATGATACTGGATCCATTTTTTTTTAATACTGACCCTTTTTATTGGGGAATTTCTAAATTTTTACTGGTAATTTTCAGCTCACTGAAAAGCTGCAAATGGGAGTATGTTACCCTTCATGGGTCATGGGGTAATTGCACTAGGATAAGAAAGAAGGCTTGGAACAGATTTACAATAAAGCCAAACATTCCTTCTAGGTTAGCTTTGAGACAACTGACAACTAAAGGTCATAACTGTAAATGGACCATTTATTGTAAGTGCGAGGACAAAAAAATAAAATATTGACTTGTTTCCCTATATAAAATTTCAATATTAATGTTATATTAGGCAGATGATCTGTCTCTTTGAAGCTGTGCTAACTTATCACATAATAATTACTGTTTTAAACTTCTAATAAACTTGTGGAGCTAACAACTCACAGTGAATATTTAAGTAGGCACTAGTCTTAATGGAAACACATGTGAACACTTCTGCTGCAACTTCTTACTAATTTATGACTTGATCTAGTATCTTAAACTTGCTATGAATCTATGGAATGTAAAGACGATTGGAAGACCACATGATGAATTCTCCTGAGAATGTATAAGAACTAAGAATGACAATAAGGCAGAAGATTATTTTTTTATTCAGCAATAAAATGATTGAAGGCCCTTTTCTTATTAAAAACAAAAAAGTAAAATCTTATTTATTTTTGCTTCAACAAAGCAATAAAGTTTGAAGTTTCTTTTTTATACAGAATGGGTGAGTTTTACTGTTAGATCATTGGAGTTTGCTTGTGGAAACTTTAACTCCATAAACTAAATGTATATATGCATATGTAAGAATACGTGTGTGTAAGTATGCATGAACACTTGTGGGAGACAAGATACTTCAGAGAATCTGGCAGTCTGTTCTGGTATCTATGGATACCCACACACATGTACACTGTAACTATTAAAATAAAATCTTTAAAATCATATTTATGGTTATGAAGAGATTGGTCAGTATGTGAATTGCTTAAAATGAAAGCATTAGGACCATAGTTGAACACCTATAGACTACATAATTGGCAGACACAAAGATGTGTGTCTGAAATCTAAAGGCTGGTAGAGACAGAAACAAACTGATACCAAAGGCTCACTGAACAGCCACACTAATGAAAAATTCAAGTCAGGGACTTCTGTCAGGGACACTGTTTCTTGATGTAAGATGAAGAGTGATAAAAAAAAGGCAGTGGAAAACACAGTGATTTTCCATATATGTACTATCAATGACACTAAAACATACAACATATACATACAAATATGCATACACACACAAACACACACACACACACACACACACACACACACACACCTACCTGGCAGCTCATTACTCTATTGATTGGAATGTTTAGGAATTGGGATTAAAATACTATGGCAACAGTGATCAGAGCAGGTGTCAATGGAATTACATTTTATACATTTAAATTAGAACCTTATCTCTTATTTAATAATTCTGATGATGAGTTGGTGTTTTCTAAACACCAAAAGAAATCATTATGTCTTAATTTGTTGCTGTGGGAGTGCTGTTCTATTTGATTTTATGGTTTTCCCCTTTTATATTTAACAATATGCCCCTTTGTAGCTACCCATTTTGTCCAGAATATGAAATTTCCTTTTGTTTATCTGATCAATACCTGCTAAGTTGAATCACTTGTTTGCTAGATGTTAGTATCCATTTCAGGTAGATACAGGTTGTTTGAAATTTTCCTGATTATGCCAAGCTAGCTGGCCAGTGATCTTCTCTGGCTTCTCCAATTTCCACCTAGTAACAGGAATATATGCACTGGTCTTTCAGACACATATTACTGTATCTGCCTTTTATTTTCTTTTTAGGAATATGAAATCTAGCCCTCATGTGACCAGTATTTAACTCAATAACTCACTGAGTAGTCTTCTCAGCTTCGTTGGTTAAATATGTGCATAATTGTGTGTTTGTGTGTGTGTGTGTGAGTGAGAGAGAGACAGAGAAACAGAGAGACAGAGACAGAGACAGAGAGTAAGAGGCAGAGAGACAGAGAGGCAGGGACAGAGAAATAGAAGAGAAGGAGTGTGGAGGGACAGGGAAAAATGCAGGATAGATGAAGAAAATTAGAAAGATATCATAACATTTCAGAAGTTGGTAAATTCTGGGTTCTGAAGTAGAAGAGAGAAGGCTGAATATTCAGAAAGTCACAGTT
Source organism: Mus pahari (assembly GCF_900095145.1). Taxonomy (NCBI): domain Eukaryota; kingdom Metazoa; phylum Chordata; class Mammalia; order Rodentia; family Muridae; genus Mus; species Mus pahari. The sequence continues at coordinate 62,989,118 of NC_034600.1, forward strand.
CAAGTGAGAGTTCTTGCCTGAAGACCAGCATAAACTGATCCAAGAAAAATTGATTCAGATATGTTCTATAGAGACAAGAATAAAACCAATGAGGGAATGTGGAAGTAATCAAACAGAAATGTTTCGTTCTCTCTTGGGAGAGCATTTTACTTTATTAAGACTCTCAAAGCAGTAGACATAGTTCACTCCCATTACAGAAAGCAATCAGGTTTACTTGCTCTAACATTAACTGCAATCTTGTATTAAGATAACCTTCAATCAAAGCTTCGATCCGTATTTGAACAAATACCTATTTCTCTCAGATCTGTTCAGAAAATTAGTTATGAAAAAATGGTTAATTTTTACTGAAACACACCATTTAATAGTTGTAAAAGTCAAATTTAATGATTCTAATTATAGGTTTAATATTTCCATACTCTTTAGAACTTTTATAGTAGGCATCTATTTTAATGTTTCAATTAATAAATTGATATATATTTAATGACTCTGTATTTTAACTAAGACTTAATTTATGTTCATTTATATTAAAATAAAGACTTTCTTCTAACATGCACAACAATAAACTATATCAGAGTTTCTATAATAAGAATATGTGCCTAACACCAATGACTAAAGTTTGGACAACATTTTGCAACAGTAAATGCAGAGTAATCCATACTAACTGAATTAGTATGACCAATATGCATATGTACATTCATACATTATGTAATATAGATAGGCAATTTATGTTTTCACAAAACTGGCATTTTTAATTTTGAGAATTAAAATGACAAATCTGATATATACATAATTAAATTTTCATGTTTAATATATACTTCTATATTGTTTGGAAATATTAATAAGAAGGTGAAAGTATTGACTATGTACTGGCTGCCACAATGATTGCTTTTAATGATTTAGCTTGGGATGAAAATGCAATTTCTCCTTGTTAATAATCTAGAATGATACTCTATAATATAGTAAACATTGACTGTGTTTTTCATTTAAAATTGTAGGTTTGAGTACTCTTGATAATAAGAATTCAAATCTTAGCACCTTGATTACTTTAATTCCAAGACAATTTGACAACTCCAAGAACATTAAGATAAATGTTGATGTTGGAACAAAGAATCAAATAATCAAGAGAACTAATTTAAAATAGCAGGAGCTTGAAAAAAGTATGTGCTGAATCCAATTTATATTTAATCTTTTGGAAGGACAAGCTATTTCTAGCTGTAAATAAATTCAAGATCTAAAGTAAAATTTATCCTTTAATTCCAGAAAGTAACATTTACAGCATAAGATATATAGACCATGGTAAGAAGACAGTGGCAATAAGGAAAAGGAAGAGGCACAGAAAGCATAAAATTAGAAGAGAAGGAAGGGAAGCAGAAGGAACAAAGTGATAAAGGGGAGAAAGGAGAGTATTGAAGGAGAATGTTAAGCAGCTTTGGGAAATGAGAAGACACGAAAATAACAAGTAGGTAGTGTTGATGTGGTGATCATACACAAGCACACAAGTCGGGGTTGTGAAGCTGAGGCTGAAAGGACCAAGGAGAAGACAAGCATCAGATCTTGGACCTGAGAGGAGACTATACACCTACAAGCTCACATGTAAATAAACTCCATTAATGAAAGTCATGATTTTATAATGTTATCTAAAGATTAACCACTGTCCTTATGCCATATTTGATTTTTGGTGGTCTTTTATTTAAACTGAGTAAGAATTTGGAGCACTGTCAAATGAACACTATAATTACAAAATCTAGGCAACAATATATTGTATTCTTTTGTTTTAGATTTATTTTTTATGTGTTTGAGTGTTCTACCTTCATGTATGTGTGTATATATGTATGTGTGTCATACATGTGTGCTGTAAAATATAATTATTAGACATTTATATTTGATATATACTTAAATATGAATTTAAATGTAAAGATTTTGATATCATAAGCCATCTATAAAAGTCAAAGACATGCACTGCAGTTTCCAGGTGATGGGCAACCATTTTGCACAGACTGACAAGGGTGACCTCTGAGAGACATGGTCACCAGAGACTTCATCCCAGGATTGCTTTTTGCTGCTGTTTTGCCTCTTCTTGTCACTATTACATAGCCTAATGGTTTCTGGGCATCAGCCCACTCTTTTGAGCAAATTTCCTCGAGATCAATATAAGGATGAACTTTCATAAATTAATGCTGTTTAGATGAAATAATGACTTTGTAGAATTCCCAATATGATTCAGGGAATGTCTCTCACACTCTGATAACTTAAAAAATATCAAATACTTTATATATGTGTGTGTGTGTGTGTGTGTGTGTGTGTGTATGTGTGCACGCACACTCACACACACACACACACACACACACACACACACACACACACAAATATGAGTCCATTGTCTTTCACCATTGTCCTTTAGAAATCCTTTGCTCTGGAACACGTTAAAATGATTTTTCTTGAGAATGTTGGTAGGTAACCATGACAAAACAACATCTGTATGTCACATATAAGAAATGCTGCTCTGACCTAAAATAGGTTCCCAATATTAAGACGAGAATGGGTTAGAGATTGACATGTGCCCCTAAGGAAAGCTTTGCTGTTTATGCTAAGCTTTGATTACATGTTGGAAGGTAGTAAGATTGGGATTGTGGAAATCGTTGATCTATTATTTTTCTTGTAATCTTTACCTTTTCCTTTCTCTCTCTCTCTCTCTCTCTCTCTCTCTCTGTGTGTGTGTGTGAGTGTGTGTGTGTGGGGGGGAAGCTCTGGTTCAGAACTATGCCATTCAACAGATCTCAATTCATCAGAATTCTGACTTCCTATGAATAATAATATGTCAGGGTTTTTTGTTTTTGTTTTTGTTTTTGTTTTTTTGGATTTTTTGTTTGTTTGTTGTTGTTTTTATTATTATTTTATTTATTTACATTTCAAATGCTATCACGAAAGTTCCCTATATGCCCCCCCGCCCCTGTTCCGCTACCACCCTCTCCAACTACTTGGCCCTGGCCTTCCCCTGTGCTGGGTCATATAAAGTTTACAAGACCAAGGGGCCTCTCTTCCCAATGATGGCCAATTTGGTCATCTTCTGCTACATATGCAGCTAGAGACACAAGCTCAGGGGGTACTGGATAGTTCATATTGTTGTTGCACCTACACGGTTGCAGCCCCCTTCAGCTCCTTGGGTACTTTCTCTAGTTCCTCCATTGGGGGCCCTGTGTTCCATCCAATAGCTGACTGTGAGCATCCACTTCTGTGTTTGTCAGGCACTGGCATAGCCTCACAAGAGGCCACTATATCAGGGTCCCTTCAGCAGAATCTTNCTGGCATGTGCATTANNATCTGGGTTTGGTGGCTGATGATGGGATGGATCCCCGGATGGGGTAGTCTCTGGATAGTCCATCCTTTCATCTTAGCTCTAAATTTTGTCTCTGTACCTATATCCTTTCATGGGTATTTTGTTCCTTATTCTAAGGAGGAATGAAGTATTCACATGATGGTCTTCCTTCTTGGTTTTCCTGTGTTTTGCAAAATGTATCTTGGGTATTCTATGTTTCTGGGCTAATATCCGCTTATCAGTGAGTGCATATCTAGTGACTTCTTTTGTGACTGGGTTACCTCACTAAGGATGATATCCTCCAGATACATCCATTTGCCCAAGAATTTCATAAATTCATTGTTTTTAATAGCTGAGTAGTACTCCATTGTGTAAATGTACCACAGTTTCTGTATCCATTCCTCTATTAAGGGACATCTGGGTTCTTTCTAGTTTCTGGCTATTATAAATAAAGCTGCTATGAACATAGTGGGGCATGTGTCCTTATTACCAGTTGGAAGATCTTCTGGGTATATGCCTAGAAGAGGTATTGCTGGATCCTCTGGTAGTACTATGTCTAATTTTCTGACGAACCACCAGACTGATTTCCAGAGTGTTTGTACAAGCTTTTAATCCCACCAGCAATGGAGGAGTGTTCCTCTTTCTCCACAACTTCGCCAGCATCTGCTGTCTCCTGAATTTTTAATCTTAGCCATTCTGACTGGTGTGAGATAGAATCTCAAGGTTGTTTTGATTTGCATTTCCCTGATGACTAAGGATGTTGAACATTTTTTCAGGTGTTTCTCAGCCATTCGTCATTCCTCATTTGAGAATTCTTTGTTCAGCTCTGTACCCCATTTTAATCACTTCCTGGTCTTTGCTCCAACTGTTCCTCATCCCATTCTTCCTGTAACCTGGCCCCCATCTCCAAGAGGAACTGTTTTGCGAGAATGATGTCCAGCCTGTGGATGCTCTTGTCTCTGTCTCCAGTACTGGGATAAAGGTGCTCAGAGCTGTGTGAATTATTTTGTGTGGTGATAGACCTGTAGTTTCCATGTTTGTGTTGCAGGCACTTTCCCAACCGAATGAACTTCCCAGAAATTTGAAGTTAGATTTTTTTAAAAAGATTATAAATTAACTTTTATATCAAAACCCTATGCTTTCTATTTTAAGTACTCTAAAGATTGATATACTAATAACACCAGATTCTAAGAAAAATGTTGGGTATTCAGTAAATTTGAATCATTTGTAATTATTATTTAAACATATCTTTAAAAAATAGCAGTTGAAGACACTTAAAATACAATTCATAAAGTTCAAATTTTTGTTAAAGGTTCAAGGCATTGACAATTACAGTCAGTGTTGTTAGTTTCATGTGATCACTTACTTTCCTGAACAAAAAAATAAAGTTAGACATAGTAGCAAACTCTTGCATTCCTAGCAACTAAGATTGAAACAGGTGAAGTGCCATAAGAGTTCAGCCAGTCTGAGATGCAGAATAAGTACCAGATAGCAGAAGCTACAGAAATTTTGTAGTTCTCTGAAACAAAATAAAAGCCAAACAGAAGTAAAAATAAATATTAAAAATAAATTTAGAAGAAATTGAATATATCTTTACAAAGCTTAAAGCCTTAAAATAAATAATTATAAACAAGAACTTGTTTTCATTTTATGATAAAGGGGTATTATCATTTTCATACCTTAAAACTGATGTATTTAATTTTAAAAATAAGATTTAATTATCTCTCTATGGACTAAGTGAAGAGGGCATTACAAGTAATTCTACTTTTAATGAAAGTAATTTGTTGCTTGGCATGATGAAGGTTGACTTGGAAGCTTGGAACACTCAAAACACTACATCTTGGAACTAATTCCACTTGACAGTTCTAAAATAAGTTAAATTTTCAGTGTAGCTAATTGTTATTATCTCATTCCATGTAACAAGCCATGTAAAAACCTTCAGCCATTAAGAACATCATGTGGATAATGATGCAAATGTATGCTATAGTTTCACCAAACTTCTGGATATTTGCAACATCTGTTTGGTTTTCTGTTTTACGCAACATCAGTTTTACTCTTCTTTTAACTATACTATGTGTACAGTTAAAAGTACTTGGTAAAAAGGCATATAACCTTAAAGCTCATAAAAACAAAGCAAAGCAAAACAAAACAAAACCCCAACTCACTGAAATGCAAACCTCCACCTGATCCCCCTAAACAAAACCCCAAAACAAAAACAAACAAACAAACCAAAAGTAAATCAAGGGAGATGTGGTTGGTATTCAATAGAATTTCCTCAAAAAACACTTTATGAGTTAAATTAAATTTACATAGTTATATATGTTTTGTTTAGAGATTCCTTAATTCTCCTTACATGCTGAAGTGTATCTGTATTTCTACTAATACTTTTGGGATTTCAGATTTTTGTCTACATCCTTGATCCTCTACTTTAATTTGCATGATGAGAATTAGGAACTAGATTAAGTACTCTAAGTTAAGTATTCTATATGTTTTCTTAGCTTGATTTTTAAAGAAGTTTTCTTTCTTCTGTAGTGGATCTTTGGTCTATTCATCAAACTTGAGATAGCTGGAGTTCTATAGAATTAATCTGAGATCTTGATTTCTACTACTGATGCATGTGTGTTGGCACCACTTTGTTTTATCAGCACAGATTTGTGCTAGAATTTGAAATCAGGTGTGGTCACACTTCTAGGGATTATGTTTCTGCTTAGGATCTCTTTGGCTCCATGCTATATTTCATACTTCCATATGAAATTTATTTTGAATTTATTGTTCTCAGTGTGTGCATAAAGATGGCAAAAATATTGCACTTTTCATTATCTTAGTATATAAAGATTTCCATGATCTGTCCATTGCTGAGAGTGGTGTTGAAGTCTCCCACTATTCTTGTGTGTGGTACAATGTTTGCTTTGAGCTTTAGTTATGTTTCTTTTATGAATGTGGGTTCCCTTGCATTTGGAGCACAGATGTTCAGAATCAAGAGTTAATCTTGGTAGATTTTTACATTGGCCATTATGAAGTGTCCTTTCTTATCCTTTTTGAGAACTTTTGGTAGAAAGTCAATTTTATTTGATATTAGAATGGCTACCCCAGCTTGTTTCTCTGGACCCTTTGCTTGGAAAATTGTACTCTAACCTTTTACTTTGAGATAGTGGCTGTCTTTGTCATTGAGGTGCATTTCCTGCATGCAGGAAAATGCTAAGTCATGTTTATGTATCCAGTCTGTTAGTCTATGTCTTTTTATTGTGGAATTGAGCCCATTGATGTAAGAGATATTAAGGAAAAGTGATTGTTACTTGCTATTATTTTTGTTGATAAAGGTGGCATTATGTTTGTGTGCCTATCTTACTTTGGGATTTTTAAATGACCATTCCTGACCTCAAGCTGTATTACAGAGCAATGGTGATGAATATACTGCATGGTATTGGTACAGAGACAGGCACAAAGATCAATGGAATAGAATTGAAGACCCAGAAATGAACACACATACCTATGGTCACTTGATCTTTGAAAAAGGAGCTAAAAACATCCAGTGGAAAAAAGACAGCATTTTTAACAAGTGGTGCTGGTTCAACTGGTGGTCAGCATGTAGAATGCAAATTGGCCCATTCTTATTGCCTTGTACAAGGCTCAAGTTCAAGTGGATCAAGGACCTCCACATAAAACCAGATCCACTGAAACTTATAGAGGAGAAAGTGGGAAAGATCCTTGAACATATGGGCACAGGCAAAAAAATTCCTGAACAGAACACCAATAGCTTGTGCTGTAAGATCAAGAATAGACAAATGGAGCCAGGCAGTTGTGGCACATTTAGTCCCAGAACTTTGGAGACAGAGGCAGGCAGATTTCTGAGTTCAAGTCCAGCCTGGTCTACAGCGTGAGTTCCAGGACAGCCAGGGGAACACAGAGAAACGCTGTCTCAAAGAAACAAAAAAACAAAACAAAACAAAAAAACAAAAAAAGAATTGACAAATGGTACCTCATAAAATCGCAAAGCCTCTGTAAGTCAAAGGACAATGTCAATAAGACAAAAAGGCAACCAACAGATTGGGGAAAGTTTTTTACCAATTCTACATCCAAAAGAGGGATAATATCCAATATATACAAAGAACTCAAGAAGATGACTCCAGAGAACTAAACAACCCCATTAAAAATGTGGTACAGAGCTAAACAAAGAATTCTCAACTGAAGAATATTGAATGGCCAAGAAGCACCTAAAGAAATGCTCAACATCCTTAGTCATCAGGGAAATGGAAATCAAACCAACCCTGAGATTCCACCTCACACCAGTCAGAATGGTTAAAATAAAAAACTCAGTTGAAAGCAGATGATGCTGGCAAGGATGTGGTGAAAGAGGAACACTCTTCCATTGGTGGTGGGAATGCAAGCTGCAACAACCACTTTGGAAATCAGTTTGGCATTTCCACAGAAAATTGGACACAGTATTGACTGAGGACCTAGCTACACCACTCCTGGGCATATACCAAGAAGATGCCCCAACATGTAATAAGGACACATGCTCCACTATGTTCATAGCAGCCTTATTTATAATAGCAAGGAGCTAGAAAGAACCCAGATGTCCTTCAACAGAGGAATAGATACAGAAAATGTGGTCCATTTATACTATTCAGCTATTAAAAATTATGAATTCATGATATTCTTTTTTTAATTAGATATTTTCTTCATTTACATTTCAAATGCTATCCCAAAAGTCCCCTATACCCTCCCCCTGCCCTGCTTCCCTAGCCATCCACTCTCACTTCTTGGCCCTGGCGTTCCCCTGTACTGGGGCATATAAAGTTTGCAATACCAAGGTGCCTCTCTTCCCAATGAAGGCTGACGAGGCCATATTCTGCTACATATGCAGCTAGAGACACGAGCTCTGGGGGTACTGGTTAGTTCATATTGTTGTTCCACCTATAGGGTTGCAAACCCCTTNAGCTCCTTGGATAATTTCTCTAGCTCCTCCATTGGGGGCCCTGTGTTCCATCCTATAGATGACTGTGGGCATCCACTTCTATATTTGCCAGGCATTGGCATAGCCTCACAGAAGCTATATCAGGGTCCTTTCAGCAAAATTTTGCTGGCATATGCAATAGTGTCTGGGTTTGGTGACTGATTATGGGATGGACCCCTGGGTGAGGCAGTCTCTGGGTGGTCCATCCTTTCATCTTAGCTCCAAATTTTGTCTCTGCAACTCCTTCCATGGATTTTTTATTCCCTATTCTAGGGAGGAATGAAGTATCCACGCATTGGTCTTCCTTCTTGATTTTCTTGTGTTTTGCAAATTGTATCTTAGGTATTCTAGGTTTCTGGGCTAATATCTACTTATCAGTGAGTGCATATCCAGTGACTTCTTTTGTGAATTGGTTACCTCACTCAGGATAATATCCTCCAGATATATCCATTTGCCTAAGAATTTCATAAGTTCATTGTTTTTAATAGCTGAGTAGTACTCCATTGTGTAAACGTACCACATTTTCTGTATCCATTCCTCTGTTAAGGGACATCTGGGTTCTTTCCAGCCTCTGGCTATTATAAATAGGGCTCCAAGAATTCATGAAATTCTTAGGCAAATGGATGGAACTAGAAAATATCATCCTGAGTGAGGTAAACCAATCACAGAACAGCATACAAAGTATGCATTCACTGATAAGTGGACACTAGCCCCAAAGCTCTGAATAACCAAGATACAAGTCCCAGACCACATGAAGCTCAAGAAGAAGGAAGACCAATGTATGGATGCTTCGGTCCTTCTTTGAAGGATAACAAAATACTCACAGAAGCAAAAATGGAGATAAAGTGTAGAGCAATGACTACAGGAAAGGCCACCCAGAGACTGTCCCATCTGGGGATTCATCCCATATACAGTTGCCAAACCCACACTATTGTGGATGCCAAGAAGTACATGCTCAAAGGAGACTGATAGAGCTGTTTCCTGAGAGGCCCTGTCAGAGCCTCACAAATACAAAGGCTGATGTTAGCAGCCAACCATTGCACTTGCAGGGTCTCTAATAGAGGAGTTAGAGAAGGGACTGAAGGAGTTGAAAGGGTTTGCAACCCCATGGGGAGAAAGGCAATGTCAACCAACCAGACCCTTCCCTCCCCAGACCTCCCAGGGACTAAGTCATCAACAAAGGAGTACACAAGGCTCCAGTTGCATATGCAGCAGAGGATAGCCTTGTCATGCATCAATGGAAGGAGAGGTCCTTGGTCCTATGAAGACTTAATAGATGACCCAGTGTGTGGGATTCAAATGTGGGGAAGTGGGAGTTGGTGAGTGGATTGAGGAACACTGTCATAGAAGCAGGGGAAGGGAGTATGTGATAGGAGCTTCCAGGAGGGAGGGAAACTGGGAAAGTGGATAACATTTCCATTGTTAATAAAGAAAAAATATATACAAAAAAAGAATCCTTTAAATGATCTATTATCATTTTAATGATAAATTTTTTTTTTTGGAAGAGCAGAAGCATAAATAACCAGTCAGCATATTTATGACATTCTTTGTAGTCCTTCTAATCTCAATGAGCTTTATTATATTCTATTAACATCGTTTTTGTCACTGTTTTGAGTATTTATTTGTTTGATTTGTTTGTTTTGAGTCAGCAACATTTTATGCAGATCAAGTGTTCCACACACCGATGACTCTAAGCCTGCAAAGTACTGAGACTGAAGGATTGTGGCATGTTAGGTGGCTTTTCTTTGAACATTTCTCATTTAGTGATAAAGATAAATGGTTACGTTGAATTTAAATAACTGTGGGGTGGCCAGAATTCTATTGAGTAATCTGGTTGAGAATTTTGAATCCAATTTAGGTAAGTAAGATAAGAGGAAATAGTTATTACAGTAACTTCAAATTTCAATCAAATAAAATCCCATCTAGCCTTAGACCTTCTAACCTTTGCAGAACTAATTCAAAATAAATTGTAATCCTACTGTAAAATGCAAATCTATGTTCATTCTTGAGTAAAAAAATAGTAAAACATAGTATTGGATATGATAATCCATTTTTAGGTATACAATGAAAGATAAAATTCACAAAATAAATAATTGCCAAGCTGATCTTCATTAAAATGGAATGCATCTGTCCACTGAAAGAAAATGAGAGACAGAGGACAGACAAGAAATACATCAAAACTTTTACCAAAAATGTGAAAAGAAACATAATTCTACCACAAAAACAAATACTAACTAAAATTAAAATGGAGCAAAATTTTATGGAAAGGTGACAAGGGCATATGTAATAATTAAATAAGCACAGTAAAACAAAGTAGTACACCATCTCATTTGGAAAATGCAAATGAAAACCAAAACAAAATACATTGTCCATCTATGCAAAGGCCAGTGGACTACCCATTGAACGAAATGACAGCAAGATAGTACAAAAGCTGCCCTCCCTACTTCCCAGTGTGAATTGAAATGGGCAAGAAGCAAATTTGACTGTATAATATAAAATTAAACTAACTCATGTTATACAACTTAATAACACTACTTTATATTTATTTTATATTTACTACTTTATATTTCAAACAATTTGAAAATGTTTTATCCAAATAAAGTACATGTATATCTAGATAATATTTTTATATTCACCCTAATTTGGAATGAAAATAATGTGGCTAGAGGCAACAGATTAAAAAAATGGTGCATCTAGGAGAGGAGGTATTACAATGGTAACATTGATTGGATGATCATAAAAGGATTTAAATAACTGAAAGCATGTAACCTGTATAATATATATAGGGTATGACTCCAGATGTATAACTAATTGGAAGGAGAAAATGGTAAATATTTTTAATTTCTAGGTATCGAAATGGGGAAGCTGAGTTAAAAAGAATAAAGAGGGATCTTAGGTAAATCTAATTATCTTGTGGGAATTATATTACAATAATTGTGTAAAATGATAGAACATAAAACATTAAACAGGAATGATAATATAAAGTCTAAACCTTGGCTGGGCATGTAGACCAGCTTGCTGTCTGGACATGAATTTGGGAGGGAGATGTTTTGGAAAGAGGCTGGGAGAACTGGTGGGAAGGAATGGAGATGGAAAAATCCAGACATAGTATATATAGGATATATATGATATAAGTATGAAAGATTAAAAAAGTAAATTACTCTTAAACCTGGAAAAAACAACAAAGAAGACTTTGTAACAAAAACACCAAAGCAAGAAATATATTTTCAAATTTAACTGAACACTTACTGTAGTATGCCACACTGAATCCCAAAGGAATATTTTATATCTATGTTATAATGCTACCTTCAGAACATTATCTAATTTATCAAGCATTAATATGGTTTTTATACAAAAATAAAGTTAACATGTGCCAAAGATTTTATTTATCACATCAGTGAATGAGAAATAATAAGACACTAAGATCAATTTAAGTATCAGGAAGATGTTGTCATATAAATAAGAGAAATTCAAGAAAACTGTCATGCTAAAATCGTTGTGTTTGATATAAGTGTAGACATATATTTATTCTTTATAGAATAATAAACTTGACAGGAGATATGTCCTCTTGGACAGAAAATATTTGCAAGTCTACCAGACACGGATCTACAAGCAACCTCTGCACCTACAGTATTCTAAAATATTCAGTGAAAGCAGATCATGCATAGCACAACAGAATCCCTAGTAACTAATTTTACCAATTTCTAGGATGTAGTTAGTATTCATCATATCTTGCAAACATTAGTTGAAGTATTTGACAGTTTTATGGGACGAATATGTTATTATTTTGTGTGTGTCTATGCATGGACAAAGGTATACATATTTGGTTTGTATGCACATCCATAAGACTGGAAATCAAACTCAGGTGTCATTCCACAGGTGCTGTCATTCTTATTGTTTGAGACAGGATCTTTCACTGAGCTTGAGGCTACTTAAGTCAGCAAGTAACTGCACAGGTCTCTCTTTTCTCCTTTTCTGCCCAGGAATTCCAAGAATACACCACAAAGTTTGACTTTTGTGGAGATTCTGGAGACAACAAGTAGGTATTCATGGTATGTGTGCAAATACTAGAGACCAAGTCATCTCCCCAGCACTAAATATTTTTGTTAGTTTTACAGCATTTCAAAAATAGTCACATCTTTCTGTGTGGAAGTCAGGTCAGTATAGGTGTATACATGATTTGTGTGTGTGTGTGTGTGTGTGTGTGTGTGTGTGTGTGTGTGTGTGTGTGTGTGTCTGTGTGTGGTCTGGGTGTGTTTGACATTTCTTTGCAACAATCTATCTTGATTTTCAGATNTGTGGAAGTCAGGTCAGTATAGGTGTATACATGAGATTTGTGTGTGTGTGTGTGTGTGTGTGTGTGTGTGTGTGTGTGTGTGTGTGTGTGTATGACCAGAGCTCAAATTTAGCTGTTATTTCTTTGCAACAATCTATCTTGATTTTCAGATGTTCTCTTTATTGTTTGAGCCTGGGATTACAATTGGGTGATACTATATTCATATTTTCTGAAGCTTATTGGGATTGAACCCAAGACTTCATGTTTTTGTGACAAAACTTACTGTCCTAGTAAATACTTTCAAACGCTATTTATGTGTATTTGTTTTAATAATAATTTCCTTAATCATGATTTGAAATTAAATGGTATTCATAATTAAGTTCAGTGCTATATTTGTGTGATGCATGCTAACCTAATTTTGTAATTTTGTACATAAAAATTGTCCTAGTTTGGGATTCACTACTGTGAACAGACACTATGACCAAAGCAACTCTTATGAAAGATTTAATTGGAGCTAGATTACACGTTCAGAGTTTTAGTTCTTTATCATGAAAGCAGGTATCATGGCAGCATTAAGGCAGACACGGTGCTGGAGGAGGTCAGAGTGCTGCATCTTCATCCAGAGGAAGCCATAAGTAGAGTGTCCTCAGGCAACTGGGAGGAGGGTCTCAAAGCAATGATACACTTGACACACTTCCTCCAACAGGCCAAACCTCCAACAAGGCCTTACCACCTAATAATGCCACTCTGTGGGCCAAGCGTATTCAACCCACAACATACCACTTCCTAAGTCTTCATGAGTCTATAGAGGTCATACCTAGGCATAACATAATGCAAAGTATGTTTAGTCCAACTTCCAATGTCCCATAGTCTATAACAGTATTAACAGTGTTAAAAGTCAGAAATTCAGTCTCTTCTGAGATTCACGTAATCTCTTAAAACAAAATCAAAAAGCAGATCACATACCTCCAACATCACAGGTTATACATTACCATTCGAAAATAATATATTAATGGAATTCTGAAAAAAAAAAAAAGCAAGACCAAAAACCAGTTAGGCAAACTCCAAACTCTGCATCTCCATGTCTGACGTTAAATTCTTTTAAGCTTTGCTGGCTGCAACACAATTCATTCACTTGAGCTGCTTGCACTCCCTGTTAACAACTATCCTTGGCAGGTATCCCACAGCTCTGACATTGCTAAGGTCTTGAGGTCTCCAAGGCAACTTCAACTTTACAACTTCTTGCTCCAATGTCTGGAATCCACATATATGTTCTGGGCTTCTCAAAATGGCTTGTGTAACTTCTCCAACTCTGCCCTCTGTAGCACTCTAGGCTAAGGTTGACTCCACTCCACTCCACTGTTGCAGCTGTTCTTGGTGATCATCCCATGGTACTGGCATCACCAATACACTGGGGTCTTCTGCTGTAACTATGTTTCACAAAAAGCCTCTCATATGTTCTCTTCATGGTGCCAGCCTCAACTTCTTTGTATGACCCATTCAGACCTGGGCCATCAACTACAACTGAAGCTGCTCCTTCAGCAATAGCCTTTTCTGGCCTTTCAGAGTACCAAGACTCAGGTGTTCTTCGTGACCCCTTCATTCCTTGAAGTTGTTAACCACCTGGGTGACTCATGCACATTACCAAGTACCTCTGCTATCATGAGGTACAACCTTGGTTGTCTCTGAAACACAGCTACTTTGTCCTATCAGAAAACAGTTCCCAGAAGATTTCACCTCAGGGATGCTGGTCTCTTTCTAATCACCACTAATTTCTTAGTTCCAGCTAAGCAACATAAATTGTCCCAGTAATCTCTTCTATTTTTGATTCTAAGCACAGCCTCATGAGCAAATTGCCAAGTTCTGTTGCTTGTTGGAACTGGAACATGCCCCCTTGTTCTATTATATTATCACAAGCTTTCTGTTTTCCAGCTTGCTTCATTGCCTAAGCTTGGGTGTCTTGGAATTTGTTCTGTAGATTGATCTTGAACACTGAGATCTTCATGTCTCTCTCTCTCTTCTGAGTTCTGGGATTAAAGACATGAACCTCCACACCTAGACCTAAGCTTTTCTCTACCTGTAAATTGCTCTGTCCCTGGCAGGCTTTAAACTCAGAGATCTGCTTGCCTCACCATCAGGCCTGGGCCTAAGGTTTTCATGGCCACTATTCCTCAAGATCTAGATCAAAAGCTTGTGTCTTCCAGCCTCAAAATCTGGATTACAGCTGTGCCCTCCATTTCTGGATTGTACTTCATTCCAGAATAAAAGTCCACATGAAGCAAGAACCAGGCCATAATAATGCTTAGATAAAACTCTCCCTTCTTCAGTTGCAAAAGTGTAGCTTAGCTGGATTTAAGTTTATCTTTTCCCAAAGACTACTTGCTTAATTCCATTTAATATCCTTTAGCACAAGAATTAGCTCCATTCCACTTCCTGGTACACTTTACTCTTTGTACAATACATTTTGTATTTTTCCTTTCTAGCATTGCCAATTTTCATTAAAATACTCTTCATAAGAGTGATCTTTAGTAACCACACAACAGAATTTATACCAGGCTATTCTGAGACTTCCTTTGTCAAAGCAATTAATCTAAATCTCTTCACCTTGGCTTCAGGCAGATTCTTTGGACAATGGCAAAAAGCAGTCACATTCTTGACCAAAGTGTGATGAAAACAGTCTCTGGGTCACATACTAAGAGTCTTTTCTGAAACTTCTTGACCTAGGTTCCCACAGTTCAAAACACAACTGAGGAACTCTGTCTTCCATGTTTGTACTAGTATGACCATTAAGCCCCAGTAAAGCATTCAGCTGCTTTACAAAGTCCCCAAATCCACGTTCCTCCAAACAAAAGCATGATGAGGTCTGTCACAGGAATACCCCAGTCCCTTATAACAACTTCTGTCTTAGCCTTAGTTTTACTGCTGTAAACAGATTCCATGATCAAAGCAACTCTTATAAAGGACAGCATTTAATTGTGGCTGACTTGAATATTCAGAGGTTCAGTCCATTACCATTAAGGCAAAAAAGTGTCCAGGTAGGAATGTTCTAGAGGAGCGGAGAGTTCTACATCTTCCTCCAATGGAAGCCAGAAGCAGACTGTCCTCAGGAAACTAGGAGTGGGGTCTCAAAGCCTATCTCCAAGGTGACACACTTCCTCCAACAAAGCCACACCTCCTTTAACAAAACAAAATTTCCTAATAACAGTATTCCCTAGACTAAGCTATTCAAGCCACCACAGTAATATTTTTGGAAACCAGTTCATTTACCTTGGAAGAATTATTATTGGTACTTGGAATATACTAAGTATTTATAAAATAGATTAGAAAGGAAACTGTCACTAAATGTAATAAATACAGAATATTATGTGTATTGATTGGTAGTTTCTAGAATTGGAAAAAAAAAAAGTGAAAAGACATTCCAAAGGGTTTGGAAGTTGAGATGTTAGGAGGGAATTTTGTTTTGAATTAATTTACCATGGCAGATTTTGAACATTTATATAGACAGAAGAAAATAAGTAGTATGCAGATATAGGACTAGGCAGAAAGGCAGAGGACACACAGACTACAAATCATAGAGAACAAGGGCTGCAAACACGATGTCAAAACTAAAATAATGAAATCTGAGAGTAAATACATAGGGGAGAGCAATTCCAACAATAGAAAAGCTTTGTGTAGTTGAAAGTGATGACTCTTGTTTGATTTTCAATACAATGCATTATCTGATGTATGACAATCATATGAAATCCAAGAGAAACAGAAAAATACAAGGTATCAAATGCTTTTTTTGTGGGATTCAGCATTATTGGCAAATTCAAAAATGATGCCTTCTTCAGCCACAAAAAATTATGAGATCAATTTTCATTAAAAAGACTGTCTTCTCCCAAACAATTTTAAATCTTCTTTATACAACAGAAAAGTGAAGATATTTGAAAAAAAACACATACATTTTTATTGTTTTGAGAATTTAATACATGTACACAATAGATCATAATTGTAACCACTTTTCATTTCATGCCTCCAGCTCTCTTTTGACTACCTCGTGATTCTTTTAAACTTCATATGCCATTATTTTTTTTGTTTCTAACATTTCAATTAATGCTATCTATTTGTACATGTGAGTGGGGTCCTCCACTCTAACAAGCAGTATATAGTAGATGTCAGAAATCAAAGGAAAATGACTATGTCTGGGCAGGCCACCAACAAGGTACAAGGCCTCACAAGAGCACAATTCACACCCATAACGGAATTTTGACTGCCTTGCTATTGTGCAGTTCTTATGTAGGGAACCACAGCTGCTATGGTTTCAGGTATATGACAGTCATACCATAACATGCCCGGAGGGAAGTGTTTCATAGCACTCTTCCTCTTCTGTATTCCCAGTGTCTTAGTCAGTGTTCTATTGACAGGAAGACACTCCATGAGAGTAGCAACTCATACAAAGATAGCTTCTAAACTGGTCTTGCTTAAGGATCAGAGGTCTAGTCTAATGTTATCATGGCAGGAAGCACGCAGGCAGATTTGGTGCTGGGGGAGTGGCTTGAGAGTTTGATGCCCAAATTTATAAGCAGCAAGAAGTAGCTCTGGCTTGAGCTTTTGAAACATAAAAAGCCCAGCCCAGGTGACAGACTTTCTCCAATAAGGCTACACATATTCTAATGGGGCCATACCTTGTAATTCCCACCAAGTAGGACCACTCATAATCATGGCACATTCAAAACTATGAGCTTGTGGAGCCCATGTCTATTCATATCTCAGAAGCTCCTGAATGCTTCCAGCCCTCATCTCTGGTGAAAGGGAAAGTATCATAGTTGTCTTCTATTATGAGCAAGTGGGCCTTTGTTTGTTTGTCTTACAAATCTTGTTCAAAATCCAAGACTTAGGAATGTAAGAGCAGCGATTCAAGCAGGAACAGAGCAAGGACATATGTGCCATAGCTGTTTTGTTTTAGTGTTTTGTTTTGTTCTTGTCTTTTGTTTTGTTTTACTTTGTTCCAAAGTTGTACTCATTTTACTTTCTTGTATTGTCCAGTGCCAGCGACCCAGGGGTGGCAAGATCCACAGGGAATTGTGGCCAGCACATTAAGACCAGTCAAGAAAATACATTAAATATATACCCATAAATCAATCTATTAGAGAGAAGCAACACATTAATTTAATTCCCTCTTCTCAGTGCCCTAAATTTTGCCAAATTACCAAAACCTAACAAGCACAAGTATATATAGATAGCCCTTCCCCCCCCCCCAAGGATTTGGTAACTTATTCTCAGAGGTTTTGAGTAGTAATAAATGTCTTTCCTATCTGCTGCCCAGTTCAAAAAGGGGCTTTCCTGTCTAAATTTAGAAAGGGTCCAAGATATTCTTCTGGCTGTCTCTTTGTTTATTCTAAGTTCTTCATGGTGAGTAATATGAATATCTTCTTGCAGGTTAAATATTTGATCATCATGAATTCTCGGTATCTTAAGTTTTCCTGCATTTCTGCACTTCTTGACTGAATAAATAGAAAGATAAGTACATAAGATGCTTCATGGAAAAAATAAATGCGCTAGAGCAGTCTTAAAATTAATTAAATAATTTAATAAACATTTTTCTTAGATGTTTATTTATTTATGATATTATTGAGCAATACAACATCTATATGTAATATCATAGAATCTATTTTGTTCTTCCTAACATGCAATATCAAAAGCAAGGTAACATTTTAAAGTAAAAAGACTGACTTATTCTCATGACTGCCCTCCGAAAGACCCAACAAGCAGCAGAAAGAGTCAGATGCAGATATTTGCACCCAACCCATGGACAGAAGCAGCTGATCCCTGTGGTTGAATTAGGGAAAAGCTGGAAGAAGGTGAGAAGGAGGGTGACTCTGTAGGAGGATTAGCAATCTCAATTAACCTGGACCCGTAAGATCTCTCAAACACTGGACCAGCAAACAGACAGCATACACCAGCTGATATGAGGCCCCCAACACATATACAGTAGAGGACATCTGGATTGCCCTAATGAGTTTAGAGGTCAGGTGGCATGGGCGGTCAGGACATCCACATGGAGACAAGCAGGTGGGGAGGAGGTATGTGATGTGGAGTAGTTGGAGGGTGGATTGGGGGGTGGAATAAAATATGGTGTGTATGAAATAGATTAATTTAAAAATTAAAATAAAAGAAAGTTGAATATTCAACACCATCATTGGCTTTGGCTGTAGTCAAGGGCAATACAAAAAATGTGTCAAGACATAAAGCTCTTTTAAATAACAGGATTGTTCACTACTGACCCTGGATCTTGTGAAAGAACAGTAAATACTTTTAACTGCTAAGCCCTCTCTCCAACCCCATATGTAGGGTTCAAAATACTTTTATGCACATGAAGTAGATAACTGTTTTCATGAGTTTTGTTAAAAAAAAGTTATATTTCCTTTTAATTGACTAGATGTGATTAAAAATATTTTTGTATTTTTTTCTTACTATACTTGTATTATGCTCACAAATTTAATACCATTTTAAATTTTAATTTTAAAAATAGTTCCACTCCATTTATTGAATTTTATATGCTGATAGGTAAGACTTCAAGACCCTATTTTCTTTCAATAAATGATTCAGCCATACGAAAACTGAATAGTGAAATTTTGGAACTTACTGGCATTATAAACCAAATCACCTAACAGATATTTTCAAAACGAATTTCACCCAAGTAAATAAAAGAAACACTTCGACAGCATAAATCACATATTGACCCTCATGCTCTGATAGCAGGAGACTTTAATACCCCAATATTAACAATAGACAGATCATCAAGACAAAAACTACACAGAGAAATTCTGAAGCAAAACAATGTACCTACTAGATATTTATTGAATATTTCACCCAAGACAAAAAGAAAATATCTTATTTCTCAGCACCTCCTGGATCTTCCTCCAAAAATGATCACATATTTGGAAACAAGGTAAGTTTCAGCAGACATCTAAAAAAAATTGTCTTTCAAGAACTATAAATTACTGTCTTGGATATTTTGTGGAATTGCATTGAATTTCTAGATTGCTTTTGGTAGAATGGCCATTCTGATATTATTAATCCTATCAATCCAAGTTCATGGGACATTTTTTCATCACCTGATATACACTTAAATTTTTTCTTCAAGAGCTATTTTTTTCACATACAAAAAAAGAGCAACAGTTTATAAACTGGACCTCATGAACTGAGAAGCCTGTGTATGACAAAACATCACTCCACAAAATCAGAAAAGAATTTTACAAACTAAAGAGTTATCAAAGGTATATTAGCCAAAATACATAAACACCTAAAGAAATATTCAACAACTTATTCTTCATTAAAATGAAAATCGAACTATTTCGAAGTTTTATTTCATACTAGTCAGAATGACTAAAACCAATAAAATCTTTGATAACAAAAGCTGGAGAGGATGTAGAATTTGAGGAACACTCATCCATTGCTGGTGGGAGTTCAAACTTGTACAGCCATTATGAAAATTGCAGTGATGGTTTGTTAGGAAATGCAAACCAATCTACCTCAAAATGCAGCTGTATGATGCTTTGGCATACACTCAAAGGAGTCTTAATCCAAATAGCCATACAAATATAGAAAATATGGGAGGTTGCTTATCTATGGTATTAGTAGTGGAATTATTTTCTGCTCTCCCACTATGTGTGTTTCAAACAAACACCAGAATAGAGAATGACATGAATCTATATTCTAAATCCCTTACTAAACATAGGACTGCATAGAAGAGAATTATTGATTCTCCTTTTCTCTGTTATGTCAATCAGATTTTATATTAGGAGTTAGATTAATTTCTCTTGAAATATGATGCACAGTTTAAACTACTTTAGTGCTAGTGATGTATACTACAAATGTATACTTGTAGACAATAAATATCATATATGGTCTGCCATTGTTTCCTATTTTCAAAGTAACTTTAACTTTAAAATATATTATTAATTGTTGGTTTTAACTAACATTAAGCAACATATGCACATTTTATATGTATGCTATATTGACCCATTTAGTATAACAAATGAAACAACCTTTTAATTTCAATTTTTTAATCTAATAATGAAAAACAATGCACAGGACACTAACAAAGAATGTTGCTTTATTAAAAAATAAAATAGCTGTATTTTCACAGAAAATATGTTATCTTATTCAGTATATAGAGATATATATGAATATTTATCTCATGTCTTATGTGTGTCTATTCTACATATACAAGATAATTACATGGAACACTGTTTCAGACAACATATGTTTTAATTAAATACACTTTAATTTAAGTGTAATCTTTTAGGAGGTTTGACTTGAGCAGGAAAAAATTTCACAGTGTTTAAACTAAGCAAATGTTAATTGATTGTATAACAGCTAACCATTGTCAGTTAGCCTTGGCAGTGCCTTCTGTCATTAGAACATAGCACTGTTTTAGTGTATTGCTGTGGTTTCCTTGAATACAACTGCAATAGGGAAATGGATAAAATAGCATCCTAGAGACCCAGTGATTAACACCTAAACTGTTCACTTGATGCTCTACCTCCCTCAGTTCTGTTAGATGACTCATACCTATACATACTGGCTGGTGATAATTATGTTTTCATTACCTTGGAAGAACTGTAAGACTCCTCTCTTTGGAGGACTACTGTTAAGCAGGATTTTGTGCTGAGATAATTTTATTATCCTTCAACACTTTTCAAGTGGCTAATACTTACATTGTCCAAGAAATATAATAATTAGCCAATACTTCTTATACCCCCTATAGCATCCTAGATAATTAAATTTTACTACATGGAATATTAATTTGAACTTTCTCGATATTGTAAGCCAATGTTATTTTATCTGAAAAACACCTGCAGCAGGTTTCCTTAACTTCTGACCTGATACTTTATTAACTTGGAGAGTTTTAAGAGGGATATGCCAGCTACTAGGCTACAACCTGTGAAACACAAGAGGAATGTAGAAATAAGTACTGTTTCTATAGTCTTATATCTCTCATCCTATGATACCATTTCCTTGCAAAACAATAATTTATATGAAGAAAATATTGTGTTATAGAACAGCCAGCTGTGATCATTTTTAAAAACATTCTATAATATTAATCTTGACTCAATATGTACTAGTTGAAATCTTGAATTTACGCTTGTGCTACATATCAACCATCAGGTCTAGAAGTGCCATGACCTATGAAGATATACACATATTAGTAGTAGAAAGTTTATTATAACTCATGAAATTAAATAACTTAAATCATTAGATATAATTAAACTTTAATTGTTAAAAATTTTCATGAATGTGCATGAAAATATCCTTGTCAAGTTTGTTCTAAATATTAACTACATCACTAAGTGAACTGGTAGTTTCTAAAGTTAACAGTGGTATAGTATGCATGTAAAGATAAAACTCACATTCATTGTATAGACAAAGTCATATCTATAATGAGAATCAGAAAGCATTATTTTTGTTGTGCAGAGAACAAGATAATGAATATTATTGCCTGCTAAAATGTTATATCTGATCATTATATCCTTAAAAATGCAATCATTTTATGAAAGTTTACAAAATGTAGCTTATGTACTAAGTAATTAATATTCTCAGTGAATAGCTGAATATAGTCATAAAATAGTCTGTAATTATGACTGTAATTTTTAAGGCAACAAAAGAATTTCACTTCCTGATGAGTATCAAAGCAAGAAATGATTGTTTGTTATTTGAATATACAGTATCCAAAATGTTTCTGTTGAATAATGTTGACTTTTGCAAAAATAAAGCTTTCTAAAAGCAGATGTTCCCATATTTGGACAATTTTCAGTAAAGGACAGTGAAAATATATGAAGATGTATGTGAAAAACAGTCAAAGATAGAGCCCCAACAGGATATACATTGTCATTAAATGAAGCTTTTAGGGCCAAGAATGGGTTACACATAGTTGAGTTATTGGCCAAAAGGTTCCATAAGAACCTCACAAAAATATATGCTATTGCCAAGATTATTGGAGGCTCTCTACAGACTGATGGTTATGCCCTATAACTATAGACAACACCTACACAACTCATTGAACACAGTTGTTGAAATGGTTTCTTCCTACTGTCTGTGCTCCAATGAACTAGTATTTATGGTATAGGAAGTTACTTTGAAAGCTAACAATGAGAAAAATAAACACCTACCAAGCTAGCTACAAACCATCAACTGTATTGTTTCCAGCTTCTGGCTATTATAAATGAGGCTGCTATGAACATAGTGGAGCATGTGCCCTTATTACAAGTTGGAATATCTTCTGGATATATGCCCAGGACAGGTATTGCTGGATCCTCCAGTAGTACTATGTCCAATTTTCTGAGAAACCTCCAGACTGATTTCCAGAGTGGTTGTACCAGCTTGCAATCCCACCAGCAATGGAGGAGTGTTCCTCTTTCTCCACAACCTCGCCAGCATCTGCTGTCACCTGAGTTTTTGATCTTAGCCATTCTGACTGGTGTGAGGTAGAATCTCAGGGTTGTTTTGATTTGCATTTCCCTGATGACTAAGAGTATTGAACATTTTTTTAGATGCCTCTAGGTCATTCGATATTTCTCAGTTAAAAATTCTTTGTTTAACACTGTAAAACCAGGGACTAGACAAGACTGCCTACTCTCTCCCTATTTATTCAATAAAGTACTTGAAGTTCTAGCTAGAGTAATTTGACAACAAAAGGAGGTCAAAGGGATACAAATTGGAAAGGAAAAATTCAAAATATCACTATTTGCAGATGATATGATCATATAACTGACACCCCTCCCCCCCGAAATTCCACCAGAAAACTCCTAAAGCTTATAAACAACTCCAGCAATGTGGCTGGATATAAAATTAACTCAAAACAAGTCAGTCACCTTCCTCTACTCAAAGGATAAATAGGCTGAGAAAAAAATTACGGAAACAGCACCCTTTATAATAGTCACAAATAATATTAGATATCTTGGTGTGACTCTAACCAAGCAAGTGAAATATCTATAGGACAAGTACTTAAGTCTCTGAAGAAATAAATCGAAGAGGATGGAACGATCTCCCATGCTCATGTGTTGGCAGGATTAATATAGTAAAAATGGCCATCTTGTGGAAAGCAATCTGCAGATTCAATGCAATCCCCATCAAAATTCCAAATCAGTTCTGCATTAGAGAATTAGAGAGAGCAATTTTCAAATTCATTTGCAATAATGAAAAATCCAGGAAGGAAAAACTATTCTCAACAATAAGAGAATATCTGGGGGAATCACCATCCCTGACCTCAAGCTGTATTACAAAGCAATAGTGATAAAAAAAACTGTATGGTATTGGTACAGAGACAGACAGGAAGATCAATGGAATAGAATGAACCCACACACCTGTGGTCACTTGAGATCTGACAAAGGAGTTAAAACCGTCCAGTGGATAAAAAAGACAGCATTTTTAACAAATAGACCCATTCATATCGCCTTGTACAAAGTTCAAGTCCAAGTGGATCAAGGACCTCCACATAAAACCAGATTCACTGAAACTTAGAGAGGAGAAAGTGGGGAAGAGCCTCCAACACATGGGCACAGGGGAAAATTTCCTGAACCAAACACCAATGACTTAAGCTCTAAGATCAAGAATGGACAAATGGGATCTCATAAAAGTGCAAAGCTTCTGTAAGGCACAGAACACTGTCAATAGGACAAAATGGCAACCAACAGATTGGTAAAAGATGTTTACCAATCCTACATCTAATAGAGGGCTAATATGCAATATCTACAAAGGACTCAAGAAGTTAGACTCCAGAGAATCAAATAACCCTATTAAAAATGGGCTACAGGTCTAGACTTCTTAATTCTTAATGATGACTCTATGAGAATTCCTAAAATTATACTAGTAATTATTAAGCCTTTTAAAATAGGACTGCTATTAAGTTCTTTTGATGTCGAAACTGCAATGAGAACTCTGCCAGTCTTCAAGTGTCAGGAGTTAATTGCTTGTGAGATAGAAGAAAGACATTTGCAATTTAGATCACATTTCAAGAGATTGTAAAACAATTAACTAAATGTCATAAAAAAGGAACTAGTAATTTCTTATAGGAGAAGAAGAGAAAATATGCAAGGACAGAAGGTAAAATATTGACTGGGTTTGTCTATACAAAACTTCAATGATAACTTAGTCATGGTTTTTAACTCTCCATAAACCTGTAGATCTAGTAGCAGATAATGAGTGTCTAGTCTTAATGGATACGTATATAAACATTCTCTGTTGTAAACTTCTTTTTTGTGCACTTTCCCCTGCTTTGTGGAGACTAAATAGACTTTCAGTGCTTGCCAAGGTTGGACCTTAATGACCCAGGTGGAGTCAATTTCTTTTTTTTTTTTTTTTTTATTATTATTATTTTCTTTATTTACATTTCAAATGCTATCCCCAAGTTTCCCATACCCCTCCCCCCACCTCTGTTCCCCTACCCACCCACTCCCACTACTTGGCTCAGGCCTTGCCTTGTGCTAGGTCATTGTCTGCTGAGCTTGCTTTGCAATTCAATACAGCTGAAACAAAGGATGGGGTCTGTGGGCTCTCCCTATTTAAATGCAGAGCTGGAAATTAAACTTTTAAGTCTTTATCAGAAACTTTTATCTTGGCTTCATCCTTCTGCACCCTGTCCTTTTTCATTTTCAGCCCCCCTTTCAGGTAATGCAGTTTGTCCATGGCTGCTGGACTGCTACACTTATTCAATATACAATATGAATTTTTGGTTGAAGTTCTAGTGAGCTTAAAAATAAAAAAGATGTTTGGAAAATAGATGTGATCTATTCCTCTAGAGAAAATACTAAAGTCAAGGAATAACTGCATTGATACATGAGAGCAGCAGAGAACAAGACAGGAAGGAGAAGGACAGCAGAGTAGAACAACTTAGGAATTAAAAGGAAAGCTAAAAATTAAGAGAGAAATACACATGCAGAGAAATGCAGAGGAAAAAGAAGGATAAAAGAAGAAGCTGCAGAGAAAACAGAAGAGCAGGCAGGCTTTTCTTTACCTTCAGACAGAACAAGTCTTTTCCTAACAGCAAGGCAGTTGCTGCTTACTAAGGAGAACAAAACTTTCCTCTTACAGATTGTGTTTAATTCATTTAGCAGTATAAAAGGGTAGAACCTTTCTTTCTCTATGAAATAAAGATTGGAGCTCATTTTTCATACAGAATGCATGAGTTCTTTCTACACTTTTGCTTGGTCTTTTGCTTTATATGCATAGTAAGTAAGGATTATGAGATAAGTGTGTGACTGGGCCTAGCGGGTTAGCATGGAGGTACATAAATTTGTATATGAATTTTTGTGAGATTATACAGTCACTTGTGTAAAAGTATTTCCTTCTACAAGTGATTGACTCTCTTCTCCTGGCTCAATAAAAGTTTATTGCTTTAAACATCCCTCCTGCTTGACAAGAGACAAGATTTCTGGGCAAGAAAGTAAAAAGCCCTAGCAATTAATACTTTACTTAATTCCCTGCTGTTAGTCTCCAGATGTTAAATCCCCCAAGACAGCTACGAAGGAGGGTTTAACCCTCAGAATGAACAAGCAAGTTTTTAAATTTTTTTTTTTTCTTAGAAGTTATCAGCAAGCATTCAGTGTTCTTAAAGAGCTGGAAGGCCAGATACCATTATTAGTCTTTAAAGCCACCTCTGGGACCTTCAGTGTTTAAAGGTACACCTACACCTGACACTTTGTCCAGCTTCCAATTCTGTGTCCAGCTTCAACCCATTCCAGGCCTGGCAAGCTCCCAGCAGGGATGTGAGAAACTTTCACTTGGGTTGTAGATGGAATAAATGAATGGGTCAGTTGGATTATGTCTTAGAATTTGTCTTTCCCCCCCTACTTCCTCCTGTCTTTGCTCTGCTACCTGGGTGCAGTTAGTTGAACAGTTCTGAAAACTCTGCAGTGGGGAGCTCTAATAAACCTTCCTCCCTTAAGTTGCTTTTGTCAGGTGTTTTGCAATCTTTATTATATATATCATATCATATCTGTCTGTCTATCTGACTATCTAAAGATCTATCTATCTATCTATCTATCTATCTATCTATCTATCTATCTATCTATATCTTTGGTAATAAACCAAGAGATAAAGTAGATAGCATCACTTAGTTTCCTGAACTGTTCTAATAAATCAGTGGTTCTTAGCCTTCCTAATTTGGTGAACATTTCATATAGTTCCTCATATAGTGTATCCAATCATATTACATTTATGACTACTTCATAACTGCAATTTTGTTACTGTTATGAAATAAAATGTAAATATCTGTATTTTCAAATGTTCTTAGTTGATTCCTGTGAGAATCATGTCTATAGACCATCATGGTAGTGAACAGTAGCCAGGAAACTTCTAGAAATTCAAAGGCCAGCCTGAAGCGTGCAACATAGTAACAAAAATAACAACAGAAAAATTGTCTCAAGCATGATAGAATGTCTAATCAAAATCTGAGGTTGACTAATGATCTCTACTTGTATATTATAATACCAATATGTCAGCATTCACATACACTCATAAAATTTCATATAATACATACTAGCATAGACATGCAAACATGTAATATATACATATATGAATAGTAGGCTCCATATGGAAGACAGCTCAGTACTAAGGTCAGAAATTTTACTCAGAAGTAACATATCTCAACATAATAAAGGCTATCCAACAAACATTTAGCCAACATTTTATTGACTGTGATAAGCATAAATCAGTTATACTAAAATCAGAAATAGGAAAAGGATTTTTATATTTTACCACATTTCTTTAGGATAGCATTGGGTATCATAACTAGCACAATAAGAAAAGATATGGAAAATGAGAAAATTGATGGTGTCGAAGTATTTTCACTCTCAGATAATGAGAGAGAGAGAGAGAGAGAGAGAGAGAGAGAGAGAGAGAGAGAGAGAACGTGTCTGTGTTTCTGTGTGTGTGTTTATAGCACTTGTGCATACCCTCAGAGAAGTGTCAAAATACAAAATGAGAACGGTATAATTAGTCATAATCCTACATAACAGTAACAAATAAGAAACATGCTTAG
Organism: Mus pahari; assembly: GCF_900095145.1. NCBI lineage: Eukaryota > Metazoa > Chordata > Mammalia > Rodentia > Muridae > Mus > Mus pahari. The sequence goes on from NC_034600.1 coordinate 63,016,692, forward strand.
AAAAATGTTGGAATAACCATCTTATTCATAACTGTGTCAAAATGTACCTTGAAATATAACCAAGCAAGTGAAACAGCTCTACAGCCCGAACCCAAAACAATAAGAGCAATGAAAGAAGACACTAGAAGATGAAAACCTTGCTGTTCATGATAGCAGAATCAATATTGTGAAAAAGACTTTCCTCGCAAAAGCAATCTGTAGATAGGAAGCTATTCCAATAAAAATTCCAAAGCAATTCTTTACAGAAATAACAAAAGAAATTAAGTTCATTTGGAACCACAAAAGATCGCAGATATCCAAATAAATTCTAAGGCTAATAAAAGTTAGAAGAAGTATTTCCTTACCTGGATTTAAGCTGTTTTACAGAACCATAACAATAAAAACAGCATAATGCTGGCACAACAATAGACATGTACTTCAAATAAAGAATAGAGGAAATGTATACATAGAGTCATGCATGCTATAGTCATGTGATTTTTGATAAAAATGAAAAAAAATGGAGAAAAGAGAGTCAATCGACATTGCAGAGACTGAATCTGTATATCCCTGTCTCTCCTCCCCCACAAATGACATCTTAATAGATCAAAGACAGGAATATGAACTTGGGAAAAGGAAATATGTATAACATTTTAAAATGCAGGAATAGGTAGTGATAAATGTTGCATTTCATTCTCATGTGCGTTTTGTAGCATATTCAATTTTTATATTTGTATGATGAAATTGGAGTGGATTTCTGTAGAAGCCAAGAATTAGGCAAAGATCATAAGGAGTGTTAGTTGGAGGCAAAAGCGCAATAAAACATGTGTGATGTGGAAGGACAGGGAAGCAATACTGAGGTCAGAAATGTTTAACAGGTAAGAAGTAGAAGAATAGGAAAGAGAATAGATTTGTTGGGAATGTTAACCCAAATCTAGGATATATGATAAAACTTAATGTAAACATTGAATGCTAATGTAAAATATACTCTTAAAGGTAAAAGGAGAAGAAAAAAGTAAATTGAAGTACCATGCATGAGTGGATATCAGAATACATAGGCTATTAAATGAAAATGCTAGAGTTACTTTGGGTCCCCTGACCTCCGTTGTTTGGCTCTGGGCTCGCCCTTTTGTCGCAAGGAGTCTTGCAGGACCCCACAAACATCCTTCTTCCTACAGAAGGCCTGAGGGGCTGGGGGTTCAAGAACATGCAACTTGGAAAACATTGTCCTACCAATCTCTGGCCAGTCAGTTCCCCCTGATGCACAGTCAGCAGATGTGAGTTACATATGATCTCCTGACTTGCACTTTCTTCCTGAGGAGACGTGAAAGACCTCAAGCATACCTACCTGGTTCTCCCATTTAGGCTTTGGGGGGCCCAAGGAACAACCGGCTTGGAACCTTCTATCACTAATTCTTAGCAAGTTAGGTCCCTTGACCTCCACTGTCTGGCCCAGAGATCTCTCTGCTTTCCTAAAAGGCCTGCTGGCATCAGGATCATAGAGCCAACCTCAGGCAATACTAGATGGCTAAAGGACAGCATACAAACATAATTAACAAGAGCAAAGGAAAATATGGAACCAGCAAATCCCAACGATTCAGCTACCGCAAACCCTGGACATCCTAACACCAGAAGCACAAGAAGATGACCTTAAATCTAATATCATGTAAATGGTAGAGGTCTTTATAGAGGAAATGAAAAAACTCCTTAAAGAAATGCAAGAAAATAGAATCCAACAAGTGAAGGAAATGAGTAAAATTGTAAAATAACTGAAAATGCAAATAATAGCAATAAAGATTCCACAAACTAAAGGAATCCTGGAGATTGAAGACCTAAGAAAGAGAACAGGAACTACAGACACAAGCATCACCAACAGAGCACAAAAGCTGGAAGAGAGAATCTCAGGCGTGAAAAATACAATAGAAGAAATGGATATAATACATCAGCCATAGAAAATGCAAAATCTAAAAAAGTTCACAATACAAAACAAACAAGAAATTTGCGACACAAAGACTTCCTTATACCCATAAGAATGGCTAAGATCAAAAAACTCAAACCAGTCCGTTTCTCTTCTTGTAGAATCCCTATTGGTTACAGGTTTCTCAATTCTTCTCCCAATTCTGGCCTAAAAGTCCTAACATCTGTTCAGTGTTTGGCTGTGGGTTTCTTGCATTTATTTCAGTCAGTTGCTGGGTAGAGCTTCTCAGAGAACAGCCATGCTAGGCTACTTTATGCAAGCATAACAGAGTATCAGGGACTGGTAGTTGCTCTTTGAAGCTCTCAGAAATCAGCTACAAACTAAAGAGCATGGGCTTTTTAGATTGAGACCTCCCAACACATATGTAGCAGATGTGCAACTCAGCCTCCATGTGGGTCCTCTAACAACTGGAGCAAGAACTGTGTCCTTAACTCTGTGGCCTGACTGTGGAATTCATTCCCCAACAGGGCTGCCTTGTCTAGCCTCAGTGGGAGAAGCTGCACCTAACCCTGCAGAGACATTATGTGCCAGGGTGTAGGGCTACCCAGAGGGAACCCACCTTCTTATGGGAGTGGAGGGGAGATAGGGAGAGGGATTCTGTGAATGGGAGACCAGGATGGGGGCAGCAAGTAATATGTAAAAATAACAATAACAATAAAAATGAGCACAAATTCAAGGGACAGTACATTATGCTGAAGATGTGGAGCAAGGGGAATGCTTCTCCATTGCTGGTAGGAGTATTAACTTGTACAACCACTCAGGAAATCAATTTGGCATTTTCTCAGAAAACTGTTAGTTCTACCTTTAGACCCACCTATAACACTCCTGGGCATATACCCAAAAGTTGTTCCAACCTGTCATATGGACATTTCTGCTGCTATGCTCATAGCAACTTTATTTGTCATATCCCGAAAATGGAAACAACCCAGATGCCCTCAACAAAAGATTGTACAAAGAAAATGTGTTCATCTCCAGAATGGAATACTACTCAGCTATTAAAAATAAGGACAGCATGAGATTTGCAGGCAAATCATGGGACAAGAAAATATGACCCTGAGTGAGGAAACCCAGACCCAAGAGGATATGATATGCATAGTATATACTCACTGTTACGTGGATATTAACTATGAAGTACAGGATACCCAGGCTACAATCCACAGACTCAAAGAAGCTAAACAAGAAAAAGGTTACAAGAGAGGATGCATGAATCTCACTCAAAAGGGGAAATAAAAAGGTTATCAGAAGTGGATAGAAAGAGGGAACTGGGTGGAAGAGAGGATGGGGAGAGGAACAGATCAGGAAATCAGATGTTGGTAGAGTCAAAGAAAGAGGGGCAGGGGAATGAACAGAAATCTCAGAATGGGGGGTGGGGTGGAGGAGAGAGCATCTCTCCAGGGATCTTGAATGGGAGAGGCTCCAGGGTGTCTAGGAAGTTGATTCTAGCTGAGACACCTAGCATTGGGTGATATGGAGACCGAAGTAGACACCTCTTGTAGCCAGGCTTAAGTCCTACTAGAGGGATAAAGACACCAAGTCACCAAAAAAATATTCAAACTACAAGAATTTTCTTGACTATAAGAATTGCAAGGACAAATATGTCACAGAGACTGAAAAAAATGGTCAAACAATGACTGACCAAACTTGAGATACATACCATGGGCCAGAAACAATCTATGATACTATTAACAATATTTTGTTATGCTCACAGAAAGGAATCTACCATAACTATCCTTGAGAGGCTCTACTTGGCATCATTCAGAAACATGCAGAGACCGACAGTCCAACATTGGATGGAGGTCAGGGACTCTTATGGAAAAATTGGGGGAAGGATTGAAGAACCCGGAAAGGATAGGGACTCTATAAGAAGACCAATAGATTCAACTAGTCTATTCCTGGGCTGGCTCCCAGAGACTGATTAACCAACAAAAGTGCATTCAAAGGCTAGATCTAGCCCCCTCCCCAAACACATATGTAGTAGTAGATGTGAAACATAGTCTTCTTGGGGGACCCCAACAACAGGAGCAGGGGCTTACCCTGACTTTGTTGCCTGCCTTTCCCTATCTGGCCTGATTTGTCTGGCCTCAATGGGAAAGTATGTGCCTAGTCTGCAGTGACTTGATTCATGACTGTGGGTTGGTACCCAAGAAGGACTCAGAGGTGAAGAGTAGGGGTTGGGGAATATACTGTTTTCTGGAGGGACTGAACAGAAAGGGGATTTGTGATCAGGATGTGAAGTGAATAAATATATCAATTAATCAAAAATCAAAAATCTCAGTGCAGATAGGATATTGGATAATTCTTTATGAATGCTTCATTGAGGTGACCTAGAAGTACCCAGTAATGTTGAATATTATTGTTTCTCTTCATTGCTCACCATAATTAGATATTTACATTATATTGTTGAAAAGATCATATACTTCGTTCGGTTTTAGACCACAGAAAAATTAGGCTAAATTGGGCTGAAAACCTGATAGTTGCTCAGGAGGTTTGATGGGGCTGGAGAGTATTATGTAGACAGTGAAAGGGGAAAAATGGAAAGTCTTATTTAGCAGTAGACTCTCTCTGCTGTGGTAATGACTTTCAAAGAAAATGTGCCTCCAGTGAAATCATGACAGGAGTGGAAGTAACAAACCTATAGTTATTTGAATTGATATCTATTACAGTGAAGGTAATGCGTACTCAATATTGTCAAACTTATCAAGAAAACTTACATAGGGTGGTCAAAAACTCAAGAGGTAAACCTTCAATTATTGTTTTGATAAACGGACATGTTTCTACACGACTGTAAATATTTGTGTTTGTATCATTATTTTTGTGTTGTTCTTAGCTTACACAAGGGAAATTTCACTCTCAGTGAGTGTGAGTGAACCCAGACATAAAGTCAGAAGTGCTTAGAATAAGCAACTTCGTTTTTTGTTTGTTTGTTTGTTTTGTTTACATTTTTAATTGGTTATTTTATTTATTCACATTTGAAATGTCCCTTTTCCAGTTTTCCCCTCTAAAGACCTCCTATCCTCTCCCCCTGAGGGTGCTCCCCATCTACCCACTCCTGCCTTACCACCCTAGCATTCCCCTATGATGCGACATCAAGACTTCACAGGGCCAAGGCCCTCCCCTCCCACTGATGCAAAATAAGGCCATCTTCCACTACATATTCACTTGAGCCATGAGTCCCTCCATGTGCACTCTTTGGCTGGTGGTTTAGTCCCTGGGAGCTCTGGGGGATCTGGTTGGTTGATTGTTGTTCCTCCTATGGGGTTGCAAATCCCTTCAGTTCCTTCAGTCCTTTCTCTAATTCCTCCATTGGGGTTCCTGTGCTCAGTCCCATGGTTGGCAGCAAGCATCAGCATCTGTATTTGGCAGGCTCGGGCTGAACATCTCAGGAGAAGGCTATATCAGGCTCCTGTCAGCAAGCGCTTCTTGGCATCAGCAATAGTGACTGAGTTTGATGACTATATATGGGATGGATCCCCTGGTGGAGCAGTCTCTGGATGGCCTTTACCTCAGTCTCTGCTCCACTCTTTGTCCCTGTGCTTCCTTTAGACAGGTTTGAATGTTCTTCTGTATATAGACGTCTATAACTGGCTCCTTTGTTTAGGTAGTATTGTGAAAGAAGTTGCGGAAAGAATTTAAGAACCAGGTGATGAAGCAGAGTGCTATAAAATGTTATTTTCTAGACATAATATAGTTGTAATGACAATGAAATTGTCACTGCTAGTTACCTGTACAAGACCTGCCCAAAACAGTGCAAGCAGCAGTCTGTCCTGGAGGTGTATTCCTCCTAAAGGAACTACAGGCAAGTCAGGATTGGAAAGTGGTCAAGACCAATTTCTCAGGGTTTGGTCTCTAATATAGTACCTTTGCTCAGCAAACTATTCTCTCACCCAAGCAAGCATAACTAAACACATTGGGTCCCAATAAAGTAAAATAAATAAACCACACAACATGCAGGTAAGTAGTTGACAGGGTGTTCTGAAGAATAGAGTGAAGGAAGAGTGGATAATATGGATATAAGTGACCAAAGTAAAAGGTAGATATCTATGTGCAGTATTTGTGAATAATAAATTGAAATTTCACATTATTTAGAAAAGAAAAATCTTGGAAAAAATTAAATTTTATCATAAGTACTTCTTAATTGTGTATGACAATTGTTCTCAGTGCAACATTTCCATCAATGTATATAGTAAGCTGTGATTATAGACAACATTCTCTCCCCTTACTAATGCATACGTTTTTTTTTTGTTGTTGTTGCATGCAATAATCAATCCTACTTTTAAGCTGACTTTTGTCAACTTTAATAGTTAAACCACATATTGTGCTTGTCTTTTTAAGTCTTGCTTGTTGCCCTAAACAAAATACACAATCAGTCCATAAGCTTTGCTGCAAGTGACAGGATTCTGTTTTCCTTCCTAGCTGTACAGTATACTGTGGGGCACTGTAATTGACCCACTTACCAGCTCCTCAGTGCTGAGAAGAGTTTCATAGTGCAGCTAAAGCGAGGATTCTTGCAATAATGGTTGACATTCAGGAAGCACTTTGTTTGGCAGATTCCATTCCAAGAGAAAACACAGGGCGAAGACATCTGATCAAATTCCAGCATCAGGCTTAGATTTTCTTCTGTGCAAAAGCTGTGAGATCCAACTAAAAAAAAAAAAAAAAAAAAAGGTTTAGTTATTTACATAATAAGCCTGAAATTAAAGAAGCTGTGAGAATATCTTGCCCCTTTGGTCAGTCTTGTATCTCTTGGAGTCTAACAGCTGAATAGCACCTTTAATGACTTCTGCCTCATCGGTGACTAAAGCATGAGGTACAATAACCTCTTAGGAAACAGAACAATAGTGAACAAATTCATTAAGCAGAAAATAATGTATACGTTTAAACAATGTTATATTTAGTTTTTAGCCCTCAGAACATTCATAGTGAAATAATTTGGCAAATGCAAAATATGAGTGTGAACAGTAATAATAATAACAAATTACAAAAATAAGTAAATTTTTCTTTCTAAAACATTTTCGTGCATGGGCAAACATAAATAACCAAAAGAAGAAAGAAAATGAAAATTTAGGACTTCTGTAATAAGAAAACATGGAGAAATTGTTATATATGTAAAATGTACTTATTTGTAAATATAGAAAATGTTAATCATATATCATTATATTAATTAACATTTTGAAGTCACTACTTGTATTCAGCGCATATGTGTATATTTGGATGTATGAGAGTATAATTATTGAATATTATTGTTTATAGTAGAATAACTGTTAAAAACTATACCCTTCCAGTTACCACATTAGGTACATACTAAGCACATTCTCTGTCATATGCAGTTAGATAATGCAACACCATCAATTTTGTATAATCAAAAATTTGAAAGAAAGTGTTCTTTGAATGCTTCAAAATCCTCACATAGGCACAGATATACTCTTACACGTTATTTTCCCCAGATGTTTGAAAGGAAGCATACATTTCTTGCTGATCTTAATCATCGGTTCAGTGGGACAAATACATAGGAGTGAACAAATTCTGTTCTTTAACTCATCATGTAATGGTTTTGCTTCTGTTTTTAGATAATTTTGCCTTCATATATATATATATATATATATATATATATATATATATATATATATTACAAGTTCACTTTGAATTCTTTTAATATCATCTAGTTATTAAGAGAAATGTCTGTGATATCAGCTGTGTGCAGGCCAATTCCAAAATAATTTTCTTTCTTTAGATCTCTGAAGTACTTTTCCAAGAATACCTAATTTTTCTTATGAAATCTTTCACAGGGCGTGCATATGACCTATGCTTGTACTTGCATATCTTACATTTTATTGAAGTTTCCTATGTATAAATGCAAATGTAATTAAGTATGTATTGTAGATATTAATGGTTAATATTCCATCTTTTTGAAAAGGTGTTACAAGAAAGAAGGCTGTGTATTCAATACATTTCAAATCTTATTTGGTTCTGTGTGAATGTAGTCTATAGAGTTAAACTGTACTTCATTTTGTGATTGTTGAGACTAATGGTACTGACCATATTTTTCATCATTTTAGGAAATTCGTGGTGTACAGTCTCATATGATGCTGTTTTATATAAAATTAATGGATCTAAAGTCTTTTGAAATTTGTTATTCATAGTGCAATATATGTAAAGATAACAGAAAATGAAAACCTATATTACTGAAAATTAAAATAATGTAATATGATGTAACAATAAATCAAATAGTAAATTTTCAAAGTAAGCTTTATAAAAAGCAATACCTCAAATATTGTTTGACGATATTTACTGAGGTTATATATAATTGTCCAGAAGTAGTGGGTTAACATCTAAGAATTATTTAAGAATGAACAAAGCCAGACACAGATGACTACATTTAAGGCATTAAAGTAGATTATGTTTGAATTTTTCCAACCAAGAGGAATTGAAGAGTGAAAGAGAGAAATTGAATGAAATTTTCTATGGAAAGAGCACATAATTTATTACCACTGAGCACCGGATAGTTCATCCATGGTGTCTAATTACAGAAAACCAGAAAACATCTTCTTAAGACTTTATACAGAGGTAGGAAATCAACAATGAGGTCTCATAAATAGAAAATCAAAGGAAAGATATGGTGATGACTTTTAAAATATAGAATGTTATACTAATCATATTGCTTGCAGATGTAACTAATGATTATTAACTATTGTTTTCTTCTTTATGTGTTTCAAAAACAAACCTAAATGTATGTAAGATTAACATTTAAGTTATGTGTCCTTCATGACCAAAATCAATACAAAAGTAAAGTAAACTGAAACTTTAAAACTAAACTAAACTGAAATGAAATAAAACAAAATGAAATAAAGAAGAACTCACCAGCATTCTAAGATATTCTTGAATTTGTCACAAACAAAAAATAATTATGAAAATCATATGCCTCAGTACAGGGGAATTCCAGGGCCAGGAAGCAGGAGTGGGTGGATTGGGGAGCAGGGCAGGGGGAGGTTATAAGGGGGCTTTGGGGATAGCATTTGAAATGTAAATAAAGAAAATATCTAATAAAAAAGTCCTCAAAAAATTAAGCACTGACAAAGAATAACTAGAAAACTGAGCCCACCAGTTTAGTTCAATATCTTGAAAAAATATGAAAGTTTAATTTAATACAACCATACATGATCAAACACTAAATGCATGGCTCATGATTTGAGGCCACCAATTAACCTTTTGCAAATCTGAGAGTGAAACATCTTCAAGGTTACATATAGGTAACCCTGTTTCTTTCATAAATTTATTTTCTGTATTGTTCAACTTTTTAAAATTTGGAAGTGTAACTTTCCCTTTTTTTCTTTTTTAAAATTATGTTTAATCTTTTTTTTTTAAACAGTCCTGTTATTATCTCCCTCCTGTTCTGCCCTTCAACAATTCCTCATCCCACTCCTCCTCCCCAATCTCCAAGAGATGCCCCCACCCCCTTCACACAGCCCTACACACTCCCAAGCTTCCCCATTCCCTTCTTACTGCTCTGGATATATGTATGTTTGTAAAACTATTTCATTTCATTCCATCTAAAACTTTTACCAAAACATCTATAATATATTGTATTTCACCTACTTGCATGTATACTATTAATTGAATTTCATCTCTTCTATAAAAATAGGCATCAGTTTAATCATTAACTGCATAAACAGTTAATATTTTGTGCACATAATTTATAACATAATTGTCTCTAAAGCTTCTGACAACTGTCATTGCTATAAAGGCAATAAAATGTTAATTAATGCTATTGACATGTTCATTATATATGATAGAGACTGGAAAGCACACATTTCCCAAAGTACTAGAAAATATTAAATGAATTTAAGGATTTAAAACGGTTGAAACATGTCCATGAAGTCCATCAAACATGACCCACGTCTGGCATACACATCCTGCTCTTGTAGAGTTGATACAGAAGTAGTGGGATGCAAGGAACTGCCATGTACGCCTGCAGTTAGTGAGATACTTTGCTGTTCAGAGGAACAACCTAGTTGTATAACTGCACAAGTCTGAGGTCAATACATATTGAAATGGATATCAAATCAATGATACAGGTTGAAATGTACCTTTCTTTATTACAGTGGTAAAATATGAGATCCAATCCAATCAGGAAAGAGACAGTACTTTTGACCAAGTATTCAAGATACATGAAGCAAAGAGATATTTAAAAAAAAATAAAATATTTTTCCAGAGTGGTTGCAATCCCACTAGCAATGAGGAGTGTTCCATTTTCTCCACATCCTCAGTAGCACATGCTGTCCTTTGAGTTTTTGATCTTAGCCAATCTGAGTTGTGTATTTCAGGATCATTTTGATTGGCATTTCCCTGATGACTAAGAATGTTGAACACTTCTTTAAGTGCTTCTCAGTCATTTGAGATTCGTCTGTTGAGAAGTCTCTGTTTAGCCCTGCATCCCATTATTTTATTGGGTTATTTGATTTTTGTTGTTGTTTTGTTTTGTCTTTTGAGTTCCTACTATATTTTAGATATTTTAGGTATTAGCCCTCTGTCAGTTGTAGGGTCAGTAAAAATTTTCCCAATCTGTAGGTTGCCATTTTGTTCTATTGTCAGTGTCCTTTGCCTTACAGAAGATTTTCAGTTTCATGAGTTCCTATTTATTAGTTTTATTGATCTTAGAGCCTGAGCCATTGGTGTCCTTTTCAGGAAATTCTCTCCTCTTCTATTAGAATCAGGCTATCTGCTTTTTGTTGTTGTTGTTATTGGTGTTGTGGTCCTTGACCCACTTCGATTTGAGCTTTGTGCAGAATGATAAATATGGATACATTCTTCCACTCGAAGACTGACAGTTAGACAAGTGCCATTTGTGAAAGATGCTTTCTTTAAAACACTGTGTGGTTTTGGCTTCTTTGTGAAAAATCGAGTGTTCATAGGAGTGTGGGTTTATGTCTGGATCTTAGATTTGATCGACCTGTCTTTCTCTGTACCAATATTATACATTTTTATTACTATTGCTCTGTAGTATAGCTTGAGGTCAAGGATGGTGATTCTTCCAGAATTATTTTTATAGTTCAGAATTGTTTTGGCTTCCCTTGGCTTTTGTTTTTCCATATGAAGTTGAGAAAGGATCTTTCAATGTCTGTAAAAAATTGTGTTGGAATTTTGATGGAACTTGCATGGAATCAGTAGATTACTTTTGGTAAGATAGACATTTTTACTGTCTTAATTCTACTGATAGATAAGCATGGAAAGTCTCTTTATCTTCTGAGGTCTTCTTTGATCTCTTTCTTCAATGACTTGAATTTTTGTCATACAAATCTTTCACTTGCTTGGTTAGAGTTACAGAAATATACTTTATGTTATTTCTGGCTATTGTTGTTTCTCTAATTTCTTTCTTAGTTTTTTTATGACTTGAATCAACCTGGCAGTTCCTTAGAAAATTGGAAATAACTCTGCCTAAAGAACCAGATATACGATTGCTGGGCATATACCCAAAAGATGCTCCATTGTATCACAATGACAAATTTCCACTATGATCACAGCAGCCCTATTTGAAATAGCCAGAAACTGGAAGCAATCCAGATGATCATCAGCAGAAGAATAGATACAGAAAATGTGGTTCATTTAAACAATGCAACACTATTCGGCTATTAAAATGGACACCATGAATTTTGCAAGCATGTGGATGGAACTAGAAAATATCATTCTGAGTGAGGTAATCCAGATGCCCAAAGGACATGCATGGTATGTATTCACTGATAAGTGGATATTAGCCAAAAAGTACAGAATACTCTTGATACACCCTACAAACCCTAAGAAATTAAACAAGAAGGAAGCCCCAAGTGAGGATTCTTTAATCACACTTAGAACGGGGAACAAAATAACCATGGGAGGCTAAAAGAGGGATGGTCTTGGTTGAGAGAAGTGGGCAGGATCATGTATGGGGAAAGACAGGAGAGAGAACCTGAGAGCCAAGAGAATAAATAGAAATTTTCAGCAGCCAGGGGTGTGTGGTGTGGTGGTGGGCTGACCCTCTAGACCATCTTATAGACCTGGGATGGGGGAGCATCCCAGGACTCAACATGGGTGACTTTAGCCAAATGCCCAACAGTGGAAAGAGGGAACCACAGAGACCACTAGCAAGACAGGATCAGTAGTTGAGGGATAGGCGCATCAACCCACCAACAAATATTTAGATTCAAAATTGTTCCTGTTTGAAAATAAATGCCATGATAAAAATGGAGCAGAGACTGAAGGAATGGCTAACCAGTGATGGGCCCAACTTGGTATCCATCTCATAGTCAGGTGACAATCCCTGACACTATTGCTGATGCTATGTTGTGCTTGCAAACATGTCTAGAATAAATGTGCTCTAAAAAGCTCTGCTAGCAGCTAACTGAGACAGATGCAGATACTACCAGCCAAGCCTTGGAAAGAGGTCCAGGATCCCTATGGAATAGTGGTGAAAGGATTAAAGGAACTGAAGTGGATGGCAACACAATATGAAGACCAACAGAGTCAACTAACCTGGACACCTGGGAGCTCCCAGAGACTAAGCTACCAACCAAAGAGTATAGACAGCCTAATGTGAGCACCCTAGCACATAAGTAGCCTTGTCTGCCCTCCAAGGGAGATGTGCTTAATCCTTTAGAGACTTAATGCCACTGGTTGGGGGAAATTAGTGGGACATGCTCCAAGGGGAGATGTTCGGAAGAACTCTGTGAGAGGATAACGGTGGGGAACATTTGGGTTTTAAATGAATAAAATAATTAGTAAAAAAGTTTAATATGACTAACTGGTATGCATTAATTTATGGATTTATAAAACACAATGTGATCTTTTCAAATATATCTTTATTTAGTACTGACAAGGCAAGAACAACTAGTAGCACGTACCTCAACTAGTAGCATGTACCTCAACTAGTAGCATGTACCTCAAGCATCATATCTTTTGAGTAAGAACATTTGAAATCACTGTTTTCTAGAGTAGTGGTTATAATCTTATGGGTCATGACATCCAAAAGTTTGGAATCTTTTTCAAACCTCTATCACGAAATATTTACATTGTAATTTTTTAATAGTATCAAAATTACAGTTATGAAGTAGCCATGAAAATAAATTTATGGTTAGGGGGTCACCATGACATGAAGAATTATATTAAAGGGTCTTAGCATTATGAAGGTTGATACCCATTGTTCTAGAGATTTTTGTTATATCATTATATTATTAATGAATAAAATTATTTCACACTCATATACACACATGTATTAATACTCACATAGTATTTAATGAAAACTAATTATGATGTACCATATTTCAGAAGGGTTTAATCCATGAAAAATTAAATGAATTGATTTTAAATATGAGATATATTGGCTCATAATTTCTGTGAAACTCTATAAGTAAAACTGTTAATAAATTATTATAAAGTGACAAAGGAGAAGCAAATGACATTTAATCTCAAATTGGTCTCTGCCTAAAGTATCTACAACTTTCCAATAGTACCAATCAACAACCTCAAGAAAGCTGAAAAAAATTACTTTGGGGAAATACCAATGATCCAAAATATGGAAGATTAACTACATACTTCGTCTTTTGTGGATAGAGTGAAAACAAATATTTCCAAGTAATTACAAAACTATCACTTCACATACTATTTATCTGTATTTTACAATCATTTATATAATTTATATAAATCATTTATATATAATCATTTATATAATTCATGCACTGTGCATTTATGTTTGAAAACTGTAGCATAAAAAAATATCCACGATCGCCAGGCAGAGGTGGCACACGCCTTTAATCCCAGCACTCAGGAGGCAGAGGCAGGCAGATTTCTGAGTTCGAGGCCAGCCTGGTCTACAAAGTGAGTTCCAGGACAGCCAGTGTTATACATCCAGGACAGCCAGTGTTATACAGAGAAACCCTGTCTCGAAAAACCACAAAAAATATATATATATATATATATATATATATATATATATATATATCCAATTGTTTGCAATACATTTAAACTTATGACCTTTCCCAAAGTTTTAGAAGTTTTTATGTTGTCAATTATAGTATAGATAAAATAGACCAATCACAAAATTTTAAATATTATACTATCTACTTTGACAGAAATATATGATTGATTTAATGATTATTACTTTTAAAAAACAACTTTTGAAGGATTTCCTTACTATGTTGATCAAGTACTGGCAATAACAATAGGTTACTTTCTTTATACATTTTTCTCCATACATTTTATCAGTTCTTGTAGATTTTCATACAATATGTTTGATCATATTCTCCAAACGTCAACTACTCTCAAATCCAGTGATCTTTCCCTACACACCCATCTTTATGTGCCTATTTTATTTATCCTATAAAATCCAGTTTGTGCTGCTCATATAATCTTAGATATATAGCATCCCTCTGAACATAATCAACTCACCACAAGTTGCATCATTAAAGTGACTCATTTTCTGTCTCCCAGCATTACGGAGTTATCAATTGCTATATGACTAAGCATTACATTTTGTTCTTTTTTTTTTTTTTACTTTTTCTTTTCTTTTTTCTTTTCTTCCTTTCTTGCATTTTTCTTTTTCTTTCTTTTTTTCGTTCCTAAATCTACATCTTGTGCTTAGATATTTCTGGACTGAGCTTGCTGTGTTTGCTGTCATAACCTCTGTGAATGAATATATGCTGCTGTCCCATTGTGTCTAGAAAACAGTGTTTTCTTGTTGTTTTCTTGTAGTTATCTTTCTGTCCCCTCTACTGCAATAGTCACTGAACCTGTGATGTAATCACATTCACACACACACAAACACACACACACACACACACACACACACACAATTTACAGGTAGACACTATGCTTTGTTTTATTTTATGTAACATGATGAATTCTTATTTTATATATTAATCACCATCTACTCTAAATAGAAATTCTATGTATAAGTCATCAGTAACTGCTTCAAAACTATCTCTAATCTGCTGAATTGCAACTTGAATTTTTCTCTAGAACAAGTGTCCTGTGCAGTCAAAGGTTTTGCCCTGGTAATGGTGCGATGTATGGGTTTCATCTTTTAGATCATATATTACATCTGAATATACAGTGGTGGTTAGTCATAGGATACTTGTTCAATTATTACACCAGTGATCAGGTCTTTCTAGTACAGTAATTATTGTATCTTGCAGAGTATATATCTGTGTAGAAGAGATATTATTTCTCCTGTGGTAGCTTGGATAGTACCCTCAGGTGCCACAGACGGACTTTCCTGGGGTCCCTGATCTGCGGGGAATGGGTCTCTGGTTGCAGGCGAGCGAGGATTTGGCAAATGTGTGGTGACTAACAGACACGGATACAAGAGAGTGTGGTATCTGAATGCGAATTGTCAAATTGAGCATCAGACTATTTATACAGAAGAAAATAGGGAACTACGTACACAAAACAGAGGAATGCAAACCTGGAAGGGCTGGCAGGAACTAACTGGGATAATATACAATGTTAACAACTGGGATCAAAAACAGCTCCACCTAAAGACAGTTGAAAGTCAGTAGCTGGGGGCAAGGGTTTCAGGCCCTTGCCTAATGCTTGTGTATGGGTGTAAATCAGTTACTATGTAACTACTCAGTTCTAAGTTTCTACCCTGGTTCCTCTTTAGATCACAAACTTCCTTATTCCTAGAGAGTGATAAATTCCTATGTAGGGCAGTGACTAACTGCCTAGACCCAAGGGTCAGCTCAAGGACTGACTNCCCAGGATCTGATATGGCTATGTATTAANGGAAAGCACATGGATCTGTTTTCCAACTAAAGCAAGGACATTGGAGCATTTGTTATACAAAATGCCACCATTCCAGGAGACTGAGTTTCCTTGAACTTTTTGCCTCAGGACAGAGCCCAGGTTTTTGGGGCCTGTTGGCACTTGTCACTACTGGAAAGAATGTAGCACTCAGGCACTATCTTTCAGGTCAGGTCAGTAACAGCTTGAATTTTCCATGTTCTATGAATGATATATGTTTTATTTTCAGCAATAAGGTTGTCATCACAACTTCAAGAATAGCAATAACCTATAATATTTGAAGTTCTATTGTACATCTCTGTCCAGTAACTTTAGAGAGGAAAACCATTTATGACACCAGGCTTATTAATTGTTATCTTTTAACTATTTTACATACACTATAATAAAATTGTTGAATATATGATGTTTTCTCTACCATGGCTACAATATTCATAATTTATATATAAGTTACAAAATAGTAGGTGAAAATGAATAATGAAATTATCTAGAAATAGATTCCATGCTTACATTGATATAAAGTTTATATTTCAATATTTAGATACAATTCCCCTTTGTCTCAACTAAAATGATAATTAAAGAGTTTTCCTTTTATTTTCTCCTACTTACCAAAATTTTACTGCATATTACCATCCTGCTGGGTCTTCCACATGGAAATATTCTGATGAATGCATAGAGACATCAATATTGAGTTTTTAAAATTTTTATATTTGGGTCATTAATTTTATCTATTTTTCTTGGTGAGATAAAATTTTCTTACATTGTACATTAGTTTCTGTTCTTATACAATATTTAAGGTATTCCATAATCACGACATCAATACTTCATGTATTCTTCCTGATTGTAGCAACTTTAGAGCATTTATCAGTTTATATTTCGTATGTGTGTATGTATCTTGTGTCAAAATAGAATAGAGCTAGTCATCAACAGATAACTAGGCATGTCTTTTTTTGTTTGTTTGGTTGGTTGGTTTTTGTTTTTTGAGACAGGGTTTCTCTGTGTATCTCTGGCTGTCCTAGAACTCACTTTGTAGACCAGGCTGACCTCGAACTCAGAAATCTGCCTGGCTCTGCCTCCCGAGTGCTGGGATTGAAGGCATGTGCCACCACCGTCCGGGGTGGCATGCATATTTCTATATGTGAGAAATCTCAGACACTGGACAATGAGTTACTTATACAGTTTGATATTTGGCCTTGCTTTTTCTTGATTTTTGACTGTGGTCTGGTTATTCCCTCTGGAAGCAAGTACGCATTTTTTTATTATTTTTTTAATTAGATACTGAAATTGAGAAACATTATATTTTAAAAGACTTTATAGCCAAGCATTGGTGGCACAATCCATTAATCCTAGCACTTGGGAGGCAGAGGCAGGAGGATATCGGAGTTCAAAGACAGCTTGGTCTACAGAGTGAGTTCCAGGACAGCCAGAGTTACACAGAGAAACCCTTTCTCAAAAGAGAAAGAAAAAGAAAAAAAAACACTGTATTTGAAAAAAAGCTGGATGTATGCTCTTTATTTACATTTCAAATGCCATCCCGAAAGTTCCCTATATCCCCCCCCCCCATGCTCCCCTACCCACCCACTCCCACTTCTTGGCCCTGACGTTCCCCTGTACTGGGGCATATAAATTTTGCAAGACCAAGGGGCCTCTCTTCCCAATGATGGCCGACTAGGCCGTCTTCTGCTACATATGCCACTAGAGACATAAGCTCTGGGGGTACTGCTTAGTTGATATTGTTGTTCTACCTATAGAGTTGCAGACCACTTCAGCTCCTTGGGTATTTTCTCTAGCTCCTCCTTTGGGGGCCCTGTGTTCCATCCAATAGATGACTGTGAGCATCCACTTCTGTATTTGCCAGGCACTGACATAGCCTCATACGAGACAGCTATATCAGGATCCTTTCAGAAAAATCTTGCTGGCATATGCAATAGTTCTGGGATTGGTGGCTGATTATGGGATGGATCCCTGGGTGGAGTAGTCTCTGGATGGTCCATCCTTTCAACTTAGCTCCAAACTCCCAGAGTGATTCCCACCACAGGCTGACCTGGGAGTTCCTGAGTGCCCTGAGGATAGTGACAGGAAAACTGTATTGAGAGCACAGAGAAGGAAGAAACTGGGAGAGCAGACACTTGCAAGCAAAATGAAGAAGACTCTCCCTATCTCCGCCCCAGGCTGCAGCAATGAGAGCCAACTTGAACAACTACAAAAGCTGACTCATGCGACGAAGGGACTGGACAAGATGTTTTCCTCAGAGACAATGTTTTTGGCCATTTAGGCCGACTCCCCTATAGTTGTAAAAGCTTGTGTGCCCTACCTGTATGTTATATTGTTAATTTTAATAATTATGATTATCAATCTTGACAAGTCTTTTCATATTCATTGCAATGCTTGTCAATTAACTAATTGTGTAGATCCTGATTTAGATAAGGAGTCTGCTGTTATGATTTTGTTAAAAGGACCTGCTTATGTTCTGCTGCCTGTAGAGTTAGGAAATGATCCTTGGTTTGAGAATTCAGGATTGCAAACTTTAAAAAGGTTAAATGAGCTTATTAGACCAAAGAGATTTGTTGCAGCTTTGATTTTAGGAATTACTACTTTAATTGCAATATTAACTTCTTTTGCAGTATCTACCACAGGTTTAGTTCAGCAACTATATACCGCTCATTTTGTTAACATATATAGATACAAAATTGGAGGCGAAGGTTAATGCTCTAGAAGAAGTAGTGCTAGTGATGGGACAGGACATCGCAAATATTAAGGAAAGGTTATCTACAAAGTGTCATGCCTCATTTCAATACATTTGTGTCACACAACAACCTAAGTGCATTGAATCCCCTAGATTGGGATCAATATATTATTGGCATTATTTTATTAGTCCATTCATCTTTAGAGTTCTTCTGAGATCTGTAGCTACCACGAGGCAGAACATCCTGGAACTTCCTCTAAAAAATAAAAAAACAGGGGAACTGATACATTCTTTCCAGTAGTGACAAGCGCCAACAGGCCCCAAAAACCTGGGCAGTGTCCCGAGGCAAAAAGTTCAAGGAAACTCAGTCTCCTGGAAT
>NC_034600.1:63035964-63131813 GCF_900095145.1 Mus pahari
TAACTTCCCTATTTTCTTCTGTATAGTCTCATGCTCAATTTGACAATTTGCAATCAGATACCACACTCCCTTGTGTCCCTGTCTGTTTGTCACCCCACATTCGCTGAATCCTTGCTCGCCTTCAACCAGAGACCCATTTCCCGCAAATCAGGGACCCCAGAAAAGTTTGTCTGTTGCACTTGGGTACTTTCTCTAGCTCCTCCTTTGGGGGCCCTGTGTTCCATCCAATAGATGACTGTGAGCATCCACTTCTGTATTTGCCAGGCACTGTCCTAGCCTCATACGAGACAGCTATATCAGGGTCCTTTCAGCAAAATCTTGCTGGCATATGCAATAGTGTCTGAGTTTGGTGGCTGATTATGGGATGGATCCCTGGGTGGGGTAGTCTCTGGATGGTCCATCCTTTCAACTTAGCCCCAAACTCCTTCCATGGGTATTTCATTCCCTATTCTAAGGAGGAATAAAGTATCCACACGTTGGTCTTCCTTCTTGATTTTTCTTGTGTTTGGCAAATTGTATTTTGGGTATTCTAAGTTTCTGGGCTAATATCCAGTTATCAATGAGTGCATATCAAGTGACTTCTTTTGTGATTGGGTTACCTCACTAAGGCTGATATCCTCCAGATATATTGATTTGCCCAAGAATTTCATGAATTGATTGTTTTTAATAGCATAGTAGTACCCCATTGTGTAAATGTACCACATTTTCTGTATCCATTCCTCTGTTGAAGGACATCTGGGTTCTTTCCAGCTTCTGGCTATTATAAATAAGGCCGCTATGAACATAATGGAACATGTGTCCTTATTACCAGTAGGAATATCTTCTGGGTACATGCTCAGGAGAGGTGTTGCTGGATTTTCCGGTAGAACAATATCCAATTTTCTGCGGAACTGCCAGACTGACTTCCAGAGTGGTTGTACAAGCTTGCAATCCTGCCAACAATGAGGAATTTTCCTCTTTCTCCACATCTTCACCAGCATTGGCAGTCACTTGAATTTTTGACCTTAGCCATTCTGATCCATCATGACCAAGCAGGCTTCATCCCAGGAATGCAGGAATGGTTTAATATATGGAAATCCATCAATATAATACACTATATAAACAAACTCAAAGACAAAATCCACATTATCATATGAGAAAGCATTTGACAAAATCCAGCACCCCTTCATAATAAAAGTCATGAAAAGATCAGGAATTCAAGGTCCATACCTCCACATAATAAAAGTAATCTGCAGCAAACCAGTAGCCAACATCAAACTAAATGGAGAGAAATTCGAAGCAATCCCACTAAAATCAGGGACTAGACAAGGTTGCCTACTTTCTCCCTACCTATTCAATATAGTACTTGAAGTCCTAGCCACAGCAATTTTACAAGGCTGGATGTTTTAAAGAGACTGACCTATTTAAAATTAATTATTCTATTTATTTACATTTCAGACATTGCCCCCTTTCACTCTTCGTCTAGTCTCCCCTCTGGCAGTTCTTCATCTCATACCCCTTCTCTTTGCCTCTGAGCATGTATTCCCCTTCCAGTGCTTCCCCCTTTCCTGGGGCCTCAAGTCTCTACAGGATTAGGCATATTCATCATTTCCTACTGAAGTCAGACAAGTTATTTTTCTGTTATATGTGTGCTGGGGGGGCCTCGGACCAGCCTGTATATGCTCTTTGGTTGTTGGATTAGTCTCTATGAATGCCCAGGAGTCCAGGTTGGTTGAAACTGTTGGTCATCCTATTGGGTTGCCATCACCTTCAGCCTCTTCAATCCTTCCCCTAACTCTTCCATAAGTGTCCCTAACTTCAGTCTAATGTTTGGCTGTAAGTGTCTGCATCTGTCTCAGTCAGCTGTTGGTAGGGCCTCTCGGAGAACAGCCATGATAGGCTCCTGTTTGTAAGCACATCAAAGCATCAATAATAGTGTCAGACTTTGGTACCCCACCATGAGATGTAGCCCATGTTGGGCTGGTCACTGGACAGCCTTTCCTGAAGTTTCTGCTCTTTTATTTCACTGCATTTTTTTTTAGAGAGGAACAATTCTGGGTCAGAAATTTTGATAGTGGGTTGGTAACACTTGGTGCCCAGTTGGTCTATCTTCAGGTTCCCTCTCCCTACTGTTGGGCATTTTATTAAGGTCACCCTCACTGGGTCCTGTGAGCCTCTCACACCTCAAGTCTCTGAGACTTTCTAGAGGGGTCCATCACTTCCCACTCCCAGAGCTGCATATTTTTATTCATTCTCCTACCCCTCTGGGCTTCTCTCTTGTTCCTCTCATACCTGATGCTGTCCCCTTATCCCCTCCATGTTTACTCCCACCCAAATCCCCCTCCCTCTCCCTCTTGTGACTCTTTTGTTCCCCATTCTAAATGGGATAGAATCATCCTCACTTGGGTCTTCCTTCTTGTTAAACTTCTTATGGTCTGTGGGTTGTATCATGAGTATTCTGTACTTTTTTTGGATAATATTCACTTATAAGTGAGTACATATTATGTATGTCTTTTTGGGTCTTGGTTACCTCACTCAGGATGATATTTTCTAGTTCTATTCATTTGCCAGCAAAATTCATGATGTACTTATTTTTAATAGCTGAATAAGAGCCTGAAATTTTAAGTGTTTAAATTTCTGAAGGCTGTTGGATGTTTTAAGTTTCAAAAGTTCTTGATACTGTGATGCCTTTATTAATGTGTGATCTTGGGGATGAATAAGAAAGGAAAGGTTATGGCTTAATAGTCATGTGTATATTTATGAAGCTGACAAAGTGCAAGTTGTGGTGGTTATTTATATCAACTTGAACAAGCTGAAGTCATCTAAGAAAAAGAGGGTCGACATTTGAGAAAATATTTACCTAAACTTGGGCTGTTAGCAAGCCTGTAGGGTATTTACATTATTAGTGATTGATGGGGGCAGGGTCAAGTGATGGATTGGTGGTACCATACCTGAGCTGGTGAACCAGAGTTTCCTAAGAAAGCAGTCCAAGCAAGCCATGAGGAACAAGCCAGTATATAGTACCCCTTCCCAGTTTTTGTATCAGTTCCTGCTATTGGGTTCTAGCTTGCTTGAATTCTTGTGCTGACTCCCTTCAATGATGGACTGCTCTGTGGAAGTATAAGAAATAAATTCTTTTTTCCCCAGTCTGCTTTTGGAGATATGATACATCACAGAAATAGTAACTATAAACATAACAGATAAACAGGGATTGTGATGGGAAGAACTAATAATAAAGAGGAAGTGTATGTGAAAATGACACAAGGAGAATGTTACTTTAAATATTAATTGTAAATATTATTAATAGTTAAAGACAGAAAGTCTTCATTTTGTGTATGTTTCACATGCGGTGGCTTTGCTTATCAAAAAGATTAGAAAATAGCCTACAAACATGGAGATATTGGGGTCAATAAGGTTATAGGGGTCTGGAAATATTTTTATTTGGCCTCCATACCTTTAAAAAATATCTATCCTCTAGAGTAAATATTGAAAAAGTATAACTTACTGAACTATTTTATCAATTAGTTTTCAGGTTCATTTTCTATTTGAAAAAGTCAGTTTTGCAAATAGAGTTTTGTTCTCAATAATAAAACTAGACAGGATTAAGGATGGTTGGTTAGTCCATTTATGATCAAACAGCCATACTTCAATTCATGACTATATTCTCTACCCACTTATTCAATTATCCCTTTGAATTTACCACCTGAGTCAGCCAATTTAAACAATTTAACTGTGGTCCTCTTGCTCCATCAAGTGGTAAATATAATGAAACATGAAAATTTGTATGGTAATTCAGGGGAAAAAAAAAACAACAAAAGGTACCATGCTACTATTGACAGAGTATAAGTGGGGGGGGGGGGAGTAAGCTTGGTAAAATATAGACCAAAATTAGTAAGGCCCATGAGGATGCCTGTTAAACTATGAAGAATATTTTAAAGAAACTAATTATAAGGTTTCAGAATAGTTATCTTATTAAATAAACATTTAAATGGTATTGTTTCTATGAAAGTGTGATTCTGGCTTTGTAGTCCTGTAGATGCTGGAATGGTAGGCCAACTACTCTTATCTAGAAGAGAGAAGAAGACACTTGTAAATAGGCCAATGTAGCATAAAATGAAGTTTTTCATGTGGAGAGAATCCAGTTAGGGGGATTGGTTTTAGGACGAATGTAGAAGGTAAAGGCATGGAAGCATACAGCATAAGACTTGAACAAAACATTAGGTGAGGGAAGATTATGTATTTGAAAAGAAATGCAAATTAGCGGTGATTAGTAGTTTTAGCATACAAAATATTAAATGTTTTCTGAAAAATCTGGAAGCATATATAAGCATTGCTTTGAAGAAAAATACTGTAAACTAAAATGAAATATTGTCATGAAACATACCAATTTAATCAATAAAAAGAGCATTCACTGTGTATTTCTAATAAATTAGACAACGAATTCCTAATAAAAAGTCACACACGAAAGTAAAACAATGAGAACAGTATGAAGAACTTGTTATTTAATGACATAAGGAAGTGAGACAGCCTTTATGATCTCTTTCTGCAGATATGAGAAATTGTGGTATGTACAGTACAAGTTAAGTCAACTGACAGTGTCCACTCATCAGCCAGGATCATTTTAATTTCCTATAGAAATACATACTTGGCCAGTAATTTATCAGTTCCAGGTTATAATAGTCAGCTGCTGATCAGCTTTCAAATAAATAGTGACTAACAAAAGATGTCTCTCTACTGTTATCTTGAATATAACTTCCTATCACTTTCAAATGTAGGTAAACTTTCTCATTTTCAAGTGCAGAACATGTTTTTTTTTTTTTTTTTTTTTTCCCAGTAGCTTCAGAAAAAATAGGTGTTGGCATGGAGATATGTATAAAGCTACAGGCATGGGAATGTTGCCTGTTGGGCATAGTGCTTAGAAGACACTTTTAAAAAATTCATTTTCTAATCAATTATTCTAGATTTACATAGCCTACCCATAAGAGCTACCCTTCCCACCCCATCTCCTGGTGAATACAACACTCAATGTAGAACTAGAGTTAACACAGTTCTTTTCTAATGCCTTTAGGCATTGTTTTATTTTTCATTTTATCTATCTATCTATCTATCTATCTATCTATCTATCTATCTATCTATCTATCTATTTATCTCTCTCTCTATCATCTATCTATTATATTTTTATGTGTCTGTTTGTCTGTCTTTCTTTGTGTCTACTTGTTAATAATCACTGACATTCAGAAGCTTTCAGACAGGGACTCCATACCTACCACACTTGAGTAAGATCTAAAGTAGGGAAAAGCAACAGAAGAATGGAGCATCCACACAGTAAGTAGGAGATTAGATTCCTAAGTCAAGAAACACTTCAATCAGAATAACTCCAGATGCTTTGATGCCAATGTAAAAGCACATACATTGAAAGTTGAGACAACATCCCTCTTCCAGAAGGCAACAACACTACTGCAAAATATGCTGGGAAAACAAAAGCAATTTTTGCTGAAGCAGAAGTCAAGAACCTCGAAATAATAATAATAAATATGTTCAAGGCCTTAAGATTGGAATAAACTCCTTAATGAACTCTACAGCAACAAACAATTGAATAAAATGGTGTAAACAACATGAGACATAAATGTAAAATTTCACAAGGAAATACAGTCACTAGCATAATCCAAAACTGAAATAAGCCTGCAAATTAAACCTCACTTGTAAAGCTCACCAACAGATTCTGCATTACCAAAGAATGTCAGGTGTGGAAATTAAGGTAGAAGAAATCAATCACTCAGTAAAAGAAAATGATAAATCAACACCAATAAACAAACAAAGAAACAAACAAATACAATATGCCAAGGAAATCTGGGACAGTATAAATGAACTTTATCTACAAATACAAGGTAAAAAGTAAGGAGAAGAAATGTAGGTCAAAACCTCAAAACATGTATTTAAGAATATTCTAGGAGATATGCCCAAACTTAAAGAAAGGTACCTATCAAAGTAAAAACAAAAAAATTCACAGAACATCAAATTAACAAGAAAAGAACATTTCCACCATATGCAAAAATCAAAACACTAAATATTTAGAACAAAGAAAGAAAGTGAGATGCAAAGGAAAAAGACTGAGTTACATATATAGACAAGCCAGATCATTCCCATAATGCCTGACTTGTTAATGTGGACTCTGAAAGCCAGATGGCTTGGACAGAAATTATAAATGCTTTGAGAGACCACACATGCCAGCCAAGACTACTATACCCAGAAATACTCTTAATATATTACATATTCACTAACCTAGCTCTATAGATGTCCTTAGAAGAAAAATTCAGTCTGACGAAGTTTAACTATACATGAGAGATTAAAAGTGCTAAATCATCAGAAAAGAGTAAATCAGTCAGGAGACCTACATCATATCACAAGATAACAGGAATTAATAAATTCGACTCTTCAATAACTTTCAATATTACCAGTATCAATGCCTCAATAAAGACACAGACTAACAGATTGCATTAGAAGGAGGCTTCCATATCTCTGCTCTAGCAAAGAAACATACCTCTTCTGCAAAAGCAGATCACCTTAGGGTAAAAGGATAACAGAAGGCATTTCAAGCAAAGGGATTTAATAAGCTATGAGGCATGTACATTTTAATAAATCACCCCACATATAATTCAACTCCAAATAGAACAATAACCTCTATATGTAACCAGATATGCACTGAAACTATTAAAAAAAAGTAATAACTGGAAATAGCCATGAACTCTTGGAACAGGAAAGGACTTTTTGACAGGACACTGGTAGAAGAGACATCAAGACAAGCAATTAATAAATTGAATCTTATGAAGCTGAAAACCTTCTCCGTAGCAAAGTCAATAATCTTTTGAACAAACTGACAGCCTACAGAATGTTTTCTGGTAATGGATTTGACAGAGGATGAATATCCTGAAAACATAAAGAACTACAGAAGAAAAAAAACATATGAAAATTATAAAAACAATTAATCAAATTAAATATGGAGTGTAGAACTAAGGGCATTCTCAAAAGATGAAAGGAGGGTGGAAAAACATTTTAAAATGTTCAACTTCTGAAACCATTTGGGAAATATAAATTAAAAATACATTTGGCCTTTCATCTAAATGCAAACACAATGATTCAAATCAATAAAACAAAAGAAGGTGCATGCTGGTAAGGATGTAGAGGAAAGTGGATGCTCATGCATTGTGGGTAGGTGTATACACTTCTACAGCCATTATGGAAATCAGTGTGATGCTTCTTCAAAAGCAGCAAATGAATCTACTATGATCTAATTATATCTACCATTGGCATATGCTTAAATGACTATACATCTTCCTAGACAGAGACTTGTTCATTCATGTTCACTGCAGTTCTATTCACAAGAGACAGAAATTGGAAACACTGAAGAATAGATAATGAAAATATGATACGTTTACATAATGGGATATTATTCAGGTGTTAAGAAAAATGAAATCATGAAATTTCGGATGGAACCAGGAAAATCATTCTGTGGATAAGCACAATAGATGCAGCCTGTTTCCTTTTATATGGTGGTGCTAGTATGTCAGCTTAAGATATGTGTGTTGGAATCAGAAATATAGCACAGGCTAAGTAGCTCATAATAAGCCAGAAAGTAGGAGGGAACCCTGGATATAAGGGGAAATAGAGCACCCTGCAGAAGGTGCTAGAAGGAAAACTCCAACATAAAAAGGTTAATAACTTCAGAGAAAACAGTAGGAAAAATAATCCTTGCTCAGAAAATCAAAAAAGGGGGTGCGCGCGCGAGTGCGCGCGCGCGCGCTCACACACACACACAGAGAACCTACATAATAAAAGAACAAGTATCAACAAATGCTGCTCATTGACATCTCTCAGCACTAACACTCTCAATTCCCAAATAAAAGGAAACAGATAACAGAAAGGATGTGAAAACAGGATGTATCCTTCTACTTACATGAAAGAAATATCACTTTTCATCTAGGATAGGCATCAACACAGGGCAAAAGTATAGAAAAAGTTATTCTAAGCAAATAGACCTACAAAATAGTTGATGTAGCCATTTTAATATCTGACAGAATCAACTTCACACAAAACTAATCAGAAGAGATAAGGAAGGACACCACATGATCATCGAAGGAAAATCCACCTAGAAGACATTTTAATTCCTTTTTAAAAAGGTTTATTTATTTTATGTATATGAGAACACCATTGCTCTCTTCAGACACACCAGAAGAGGGCATCAGATCCCATTACAGATGGCTGTGACCCATCATGTGGTTTTTGGAAATTGAACTCAAGTCTCTGGAAGAGCAATTGGGATCTTAACCACTGAGCCAGCTCTCCAGCCCAGACATTTTATTTCTTAAAATATATTCATGAAGCTCATAAAAGAAATACTAATACAGCTTAAATCACAAATGGTTCCTCGAACACTTACAGTGGGAGTCTTCAAAATCCCATGTTTAAAAATAGACAGCTCATCCACCTCAAAACTGAAGAGAGAAATGCAGGAATCAACTGATCTTATAAAACAAACTGATCTAACAGGTATGTCAAAATTATTTTACCAAAATACATGTGGTATATACATAGTTTACATCCCTTAATCTCATTAATTCATGGAACTTTCTCCAAAATTGACCAAATTAAAAGTTCAACAGAAACAGGAAAACTGTAATGACAATTCCATTCTAGTTAACCATTATAAATTAAAGATAGATATTCACAAAGAAGACACAATGAAAAGATTATAAACTCATCAAAACCAAATAATCAATCATATTGAATAGAAAGTAGGTCAAGATAGAAATGAAGGAAGAAACTAAAGACTTTCTTTAACTTAGTGATAAATAAATACATAGAATACACAAATTTATGGGCCAATATGAAGGCAGGTGTAAAAGGTAATTTCACAGCACCAAGTGCCTACAAAAAAAATAAAAATGGGAAGAGGTTTCACGCAAGTAACTCACCTGAAAACTCTAGAAAAGCAAGACCAACAACAACAGCAACAACAACAAAGCACATGCAAAAAGAGTAGAAGGCAAACCATAATCAAACTCAAGTGAAATCAGGAAAATAGAAACAAACAAAATCAATACAAAGAATCAATAAGTTAAGAGTTGTTTTTTTTTTCTTTTTTTGAGAAAATTAATAAGTAGGCCTATCCTTACCTAAATTAAATAAAAAGCCAGAAAAATATTCCAACTAACAAAATGTGAAATAAAAAAGAGTTTGAGGAAACACAGAGATGATAAGATCATATTTTAAAAACCGGTACTCTGCCAAATTGGAAATTCTAAAATAAGTGAATATTTTCTCAAAATGTATCACTTACCAAAAATATATCAAGCTTAAATAAACAATTTACACAGATGTATAACTTTTAGTGAATAAAATAGTTTAAAACACTCCTAGCTGGTGTTTTCTGCAGCGGCAGACTGCTAACTAGTCTGCTGCACTGAGGACACCACAGCCTGAGGCATCCCAGGAGATCCACTGCACTGCATCTTGGAAGACCCAAATTGTGACAAGGTGCTACCCCCATCAGACCTCCCCCTTCCCTAGGGCATCAAGTCTTTAGAGGATTAAGTTCATCTTCTCCCACTGAGACCTGACCAGGCAGACTTTTGCTATATAGGTGCCAGGGTCCTTAGACCAGCCCCTGTGTGCTCCTGGTTGGTGGTCCAGTCTCTGGGAGCTCCCTGGGGTCTGAGTTATTTGAGACTGCTGGACTTCCTATGGAGTCACTATCCACTTCAGCTTCTTCAAACCTTCCCCTAATTCAACAAAAGGTGTCCCCAACTTGAGTGCAAGGGTCAGTATAAGTATCTGTGTCTGCCTCTATTAGCTACTGGTAAGGCCTCTCAAAGGACAGACATGATAGGCTCCCTTCCGTGAACACACTATAGGATCAGAAGATGAAGAGAAAGAGAAACACTCCTACAATCCTGGTGGAATTGCAAACTGGTACAACCACTCTAGAAATCAATCTAGTGGTTCCTCAGAAAATAGTTCTTCCTGAAGACCTAGCTATACCAACCACACTTGGGCATATGCTCAAAAGACAATTCACCATACCACAAGGACACATGCTCTACCATGTTCATAGCAGCCTTATTTGTAATAGCCAGAAGTTGAAAATAATCCAGATGTCCCTCAAGCCAAGAATCAATACAGAAAATGTGGTTCATTTACAAAGTGGAGTACTATTTTGATATTAAAAATGAGGACATCATGAATTTTGTAGATCTGAGTGAGGTAACTCAGACCCCAAAGTTCATGTATAGTATGTACTCACTGATAAGTGGATATTAGTCAAAAAAGTACAGAATACTCTAGAACGTGCCAGGAACCCAGGAGATGACTCCCAGGACTCCCAGGGATGACCTTAGCCAAAATGCAAACATTAGGGAGAAGGAACTCAAAGAGAGAATGAGTCTACCTCCAAAAAATAGGGCCTCAAGTAAAAGGATTGGCTTACTAACCCACAGTCAAAATTTCTGACTCAGAATTGTTTCTGTCTCAAAGAACTGAAGGGACAAAAATGGAGAAGAGACTGAAGGAAAGGCTGTTCAGTGACTGGCCCAACTTGGGATCCATCTCATGGTGGGGCACCAAGACCTGACTAAATAAATTATTACAAATTGTAATTCCCTGCTTGCTTTTTAAACTCTGTCATCCTAGAAGTTTACAGTATTTTGTGAAGAACAATACTTTTGAAACAGCAAAATATGTTTCACAAATGATTTGTGTTATGTTTTCAGTTTACCTGCAATTTAATTATTAAATTAAGTAAAATATGCTGGTGACTAATTGGTGCAATGTTAATTTGTATTCTACAATTCTAATACTTTGAAAACACATTCAAAATCTATACATTTTCAAAACCACAAACTCAAAGGAGCAATGCAGAATTAATAAAACATTATATTGTACATTTGACGTATTGTTAATTACAGGAAAAACAGGAGAAATGATCAAAAAAACAGGACTTCAAATCAAAAGCAATGTTTAATAAAATATGCTGAAATGCACATAGAGTTTTTCCTTGAATATTAGTTATTTTAGAACAGTATTATAAGAAATATTTTGACAGTCCCAGAGTCCCCAGAGGACTCTCCATGCCCCAGGCACCCTAGCACACCCAGGATCTCAGGATCACTGGTGAGTGGAAAGCAACATCTGTTCCAATACAATCATGAGGGGCCTGTGCCAGCAGTGACAGGGGCACAGGAAACCTGTCAGACCAGCGGCTCGGGTTCCTTCTGGTCAGCACTGGTCTACCTTGACCACAGCAGATAGCACTATGGTCCCCAGAGAAGGTACCATTTCCAGGCACTATAATATGCCCAGGAACTTAGGATTCCAGGATCCCAGGAGCTTGGTCACACCAGGATCTAAGGGTCTCAGAAGAAGCTTGACTGCCAAGAACTCTGACACATCCAGAATCTCAGGCTCACAGGGTCCCAGGATCCCAGGATCACAGAGAAAGCTGGACTCTGAGGAGTTCTGAATCAACTGGGATTACAGGAAAGTCAGACTTCAATCAGATATATTGAGGATAGCGAGCAATTGATATAATCAGATGGCAGAAGGCAATAAAAAGAACAGAAGCAACAGAAACCAAGGTTACTTGGCATCACCAGAACCAAACTCTTCCACCATAGCAAGTTCTGGATACACCATCACACCAGAAAAGCAAGATAGGGATCGAAAGTCACTTCTCATGATGATGATGGAGGAGTATAAGAAGGAAATAAATGACTCCATTAAAGAAATACAGGAGAACACATCCAATAAGGTGAAAGAATTGAACAAAACCATCCAGGATCTAAAAATGGAAGTAGAAACAATAAAGAAATCATAAAGGGAGACAACGCTGGAAATAGAAAACCTAGGAAAGAAGTCAGGAGCCATTGATGCAAGCATAACCAACAGAATACAAGAGATAGAAGAGAGAACCTCAAATGAGGATGATACCATAGAAAACATTGACACAAAAATCAAAGAAAATGCAAAATATAAAAAGATCCTAACCCAAAATATCCAGGATATCCAGGATACAATGAGAAGACCAAACCTATTGGTAATTGGTATAGATGAGAAGGAAAGATTTCCAACTTAAAGGGCCAGTAAATATATTCAACAGAATTATAGAAGAAAACTTCTTTTTTTGTTGTTTTGTTTTGTTTTGTTTTTCGAGACAGGGTTTCTCTGTATAGCCCTGGCTGTCCTGGAACTCACTTTGTAGACCAGGCTGACCTCGAACTCAGAAATCCGCCTGCCTCTGCCTCCCAAGTGCTGGGATTAAAGGCGTGCGCCACCACTCCCAGCAGAAGAAAACTTCTTAAACCTAAAGAAAGAGATGTCCGTGAATATACAAGAAGCCTAAAGAACTCCAAATAGTTTGGACCAGAAAAAATATTCCTCCTATCACATAATAATCAAAACATCAAAAGTACAAAACTAAGAAAGAATATTAAAAGCAGTAAAGTAAAAAAGTCAAGCAACATATAAATGCAGACCTATCAGAAATATACCTGACTTCTCCCCAGAGACTATGAAAACCTGAAGTTCCTGGGCAGATAACATACAGAGTATATGAGAACACAAATGCCAGCCAAGTCTACTATACCCAGCAAAACTCTCAATTACCATAGATGGAGAAACCAAGGTATTCCATGACAAAAATCAAATTTACACAATATCTTTCCACAAATCTATCCCTTCAAAGGATAGTAAAGGGAAAACTTTAACACAAAGAGTGAAACTAAGCTTACGAAAAAGAAACAAAGTAATCTTTAAACAAACCTAAAGAAGATAGCCACATGAACAGAATTCCAACTCTAACAACAACAACAAAATAACTGGAAGCAACAATGACTTTTCATTAATACCTCTTAATATCAATGGTTTCAATTCCCCAATAAAAAGATATAGACTAACAGACTGGTTATATAAACAAGACCCAACTTTTTGCTGTATACAGGAAACCTACCTCGGGGACAAAAACA
Organism: Mus pahari; assembly: GCF_900095145.1. Classification (NCBI taxonomy): domain Eukaryota; kingdom Metazoa; phylum Chordata; class Mammalia; order Rodentia; family Muridae; genus Mus; species Mus pahari. The sequence continues at coordinate 63,048,960 of NC_034600.1, forward strand.
GACACTACCTTAGAGTAAAGGACTGGAAAACAATTTTCTAAGCAAATGGTCCCAAGAAACATGCTGGAGTAGCCATTCTAATATAGAATAAAATCAACTTTCAAAAAAAAGTTCTCAAAAAAGATAAGGAGGGACACTTCCTCTCATCAAAGGTAAAATCTACCAAGATGAATTTGCAATTCTGAACATCTATGCCACAAATGCAAGGATATCCACATTCATTAAAGAAACTTTGCTAAAATTCAAAGCACACATTACACCTCATACAATAACAGTGGGAGACTTCAATATGCCCCTCTCATCAACGGACAGATCCTGGAAATGGAAACTAAATAGAGATGCAGTGAAACTAACAGAAGTTATTGACCAAATGTATTTAACAGATATCTACAGAACATTTCATCCTAAAAGGAAAGGATATACCTTCTTCTCAGCACCGCATGGTACCTTCTCCAAAACTGACCATGTAATCGGTTAACAAACAGGCCTAAGCAGATACAAAAATAATGAAATAATCCCATGCATCCGATCAAATCACCACAGAATAACACCACTGATCTTCAATAACAACATAAATAATAGAAATCCCACATACAGGTGGAAGCTGAACAACACTCTACTCAATGATAACTTGATCAAGGAAGAAATAAAGAAATTAAAGACTCTTTAGAGTTTAATGAAAATGAAGCCACAATATACCGAAATTTATGGGACACAGTGAAAGCAGTCCTAAGAGGAAAACTCATAGCTCTGAGTGCCTGCAAAAAGAAAATGGAGTGAGCATACACTAGCAGCTTGACAGCATACCTAAAATCTCTAGAAAAAAGGAAGCACATTTACCAAAGAGGAGTAGACATAATCAAACTCAGGGCTGAAATCAACAGGTATAAATAAAAAGAACTATACAAAGAATCAACCAAACCAGGAGCTGGTTCTTTGAGAAAATTAACAAGATAGATAAACCCTTAGCCAGACTAACTAGAGGGTACAGAGCCAGTAAGACAAATGGATAGATCTGGAGGATATCATCCTAAGTGAGGTAATCCAGTCACAAAAGAACATACATGATATGCAGTCACTGATAAGTGGATATTAGCCCACATGCTCAGATTCATTCTTAGAAGGGGGAACAAATTTCCCATGGAAGGAGTTACAGAGACAAAGTTCAGAGCAGAGACGGAAGGAACAACCAACCAGAGACTGTCCCACTTGGGGATCCTTCCCATAAACAACCACCATACCCAGACACTAGGCAGATGCCAACAAGAACCTGCTGACAGGAGCCTGACATAGCTGTCTCCTGAGGGACTCTGCTAGTGTCTGGCAAATACAGAAGTGGATGCTCACAATCATCCATTGGACAGAGCACAAGGTCCCCAATAATGGAGCTAGAGAATGTATCCAAGGAGCTGAAGGGGTCTGATGTCCCATAGGAGGAACATCACAAACCAGTACCCCCAGAACTCCTTGGAACTAAAACACCAATCAAAGCAAACACATGGTGGGACTTGTGGCTCTAGCTATATATAGAGAGAGCAAAGGATGGCCTAGTCTGTTATCAATGGGATGAGAGGCCCCAGGTCCTGTGAAGCTTCTATGCCCCAATATAGAGGAGTACCAGTACCAATAATGGGAGTGTGTGGGTTGGGGATTAGGGGGAGGATGGAGGGTATAGGGAATTTTCTGAAAGGAAACTAGGAAAGGGGATAACATTTGAAATATAAATAAAGAAAATATCTAATAAAAAAGAAATATTTCTTTTGTTATTAAGAATTAGTATGTATCATATTTAGAGTTGAAATTTTATAGGTAGACAATTTGTGGGTTTTAAAAAATATACTGGTTTAAGCATTAAATGAGTGTCTAGCTTTGAAAGGTATTGTCAGAAAAGCATTTGAGTCTTTGATAAAAGAACTCAGTGTGGTGTAATGTAGTACGGGGACAACAGTTAGACAAGAAAAGGATGGAAAGGAACACCGTGAGCAAGGAGCTACAGAAAAGAGCAGAGAAAAATAGTAGCTGAAAGTATAGCTGATGAATTTGTGCCCAAGAACCAAAATGGCTTAGTTTCATAAGGAAAAGTCTGAAAATTCAGAAAAAAAAATTACATGGGTGATCATAGCAAAAACATAGTCAGGAATTAAGAAAAGTATCAAGTTATAAACATAATTTTAGTTTATGATTGTGTAGGAAAACCAATATCATACCCTGCTGCTTATAAAGGTGAATAAATGCCATCTAAGGGAAGTACCTCAGTTCAAATCAAAATTGAGAATTAATAAATGTATCAATATTAGTAATGGTGATATTAATTAATAATACAAATATGTTAATTGATTTTGAAGATCCAAAGGAGTTTCTCCATCCAACTGTAGTCATTACACTTATGCTCTGGGTTTTATTTAGTTCTTAGTATAATTTTTTGCTACATATCTTCTGTTTTTACCAAACCTACTGAACTATACTAAGGTGAGAGTTTACTTTCTAGGAATCTATCACATTTTATTGGTCCGTTCTTTTATTTCTATCTCATCAAGTGGGCATTTCTTTGTTTCTAAACAATTTTATGATGTATTTGACTTGGTAAATTTTATATGCATTTTAGAACCAGCTTGTTGATTTTTGAGTAATAGTTATGATTGGGGATGTTGAGCCTATAATTTAGCTAAAATAAACATCATTATATGGTTCAGTACATGAATATGGGGTATCAGTATGTTTACATTGATTTTATGTTATTTCTCCAATCGTATACAACTGCTAAATTAACAGCCTCGCATTATTTTTCTTAAGCTTATTGTTAGGACTGATGCTTCTGATGGATTTTCAAAAGAACAATTTTTAAACAATATTCTTATTATACTTGCTTACGTAACATGTTTCAATGGCATTCATGTATTCGGTATGGAAATATAATCCTAGCTTGAATGAATAGACATATTGACTTGATACAAAGTTGTCATCATCATTTATACTTTAGTATTGTACAGAGATATTAAGAGTTAAAAACACTTAAACTCATTTTATAATTGACTCGACTTTTGTCCTACTGTTTAGATTCATATTTTTTTCTTATTTGAATTTTTGTTAGTCGATTGAAAGTTTAATACAATATATATCGATCATATTTACCACTGTGCCAGTTAGGATTTGTTGTTGTTTACTTGTTTTTTTTTCTTCTTCTGGTTTTTTATTAACTTAACACAATCTAGAGATATCTTAGAAGAGGAAAATTCAATTGAAATAATGACCTTATTACATTGTCCTGAATACAAGTCTGTGCCTGGGTAGCATTATTCTGATCAGTGATTAATACGGGTGTGTGTGGAGGGTCGTGGCCACCCAACTCTGGCTAATTACATACTGGAGAGCAGCCCCTGCTGTATATAAATCAATAGCTGATCAAGCCAGGCAAGCAAGGTATTAGATAGTACCCCTCATATTGACTGCTTCAGTTCCTCCCTCCAGGTTCTTGTCTGCAGTTCCTGCCCTGAGTTCTCCTTATGAAAAATAAATTCACTCATTTCAAGTTGCTTTTAATCATGTTTTTAAAATAGCAAACACTAAGACAATCCCCTCTACCAATTCCTCTCAGACCTATCCTTTCTTTCCATACACACCAAACTTTGTGACCTGTGTTTTTTTTAATATACAAATATATTTCTATTTTAACAAGTGGGAAGCATCTTCCAAAACCACTTGACCTTTTTCACAATTCCAACATAATATAATGAAAAGGTTAAATTTATGTTAGTAATATATAGATAGTATATTAAGTCCAATTTGTGCTACCCATATATTTCTGAATGTGTTGTCCTCCATTGAAACACGGCTAACTTACCAGGGGCTACTCTAAAGGAAATGTATCTCTTCCCATCTCCCAGTATCAATTGCAATTGCTCCTTGGCTAATGATGGGACTTTGATTTCACACACACACACATACACACACACACACACACACACACACAATTTTAGTAGTGTGTCTGGACTGAGCTAGCCTAAATCATGTACATGCTGTCATAGACACTGTGAGAACACACACGCACCCGCTTTATGTGCCACAGACACTGTGAGTACACAGATGCACCTGCTTTATGTACCCACAAGACACTCTTTAAAAAAATTAGATATTTTCTTTATTAGCATTTCAAATGTTATCCGCTTTCCCTGTTTCCCCCCTGAAACCCCCCTATCCCATCCCCCTTGCCCCTGCTCACCAACCTACCCACTCCTACTTCCCTGTCTTAGGATTCCCCTACACTGAGGCATTGAGCCTTCTCAGGACCAACAAACCACAACCAAAGAGTACACATGAAGGGACCCATGGCTCCATCTTCATATGTAGCAGAGGATGGTCTTGTTGGTCATCAGTGGGAAGGCACTCTTTCCTTATAGTCATCACTACCACTTCCTCTCACATTCTTTTCACTGCCTTCCAAAATGGTCTCTGAGCCTTGAAAGAACAGTGCATATATAGATACCCCATTAGAGATAATCACTCCATAGTAGCTATTTCTTTTTGCTTTTAGCAATTGTGGTTCTCTGTATTAATCTAAATCTACTATAAAAATGATTTTCTGATGAGGGATGAAAAGTATATTAATTTATGGGCATAACAGTAAGATAGCTGAACTCATGCAATGTTATGTCCAGTTAGTAGATTAATACCATAGGCTTTATTCCTAGGGACTATCAACAGTGTAGTCGCACTCTATTCAGCTGTTGACAATACTAGGTATGTACTTCACTCTGTGGAGTGAGCCTTAAATCCAATAAGAAAGTGATTGATTACTCTAATGATGTTCATGACACAATGGCACCAGTGAACATGTTTACCAGACCAGTCACTTTTGAAGATCGTAGTGTTCATGACTGGGCACAGGTGATAACTGTTTTTCTATTCTGGTAGCATGCTTAGCTCCTCTAAGCATTATAAATGCTAGAAAATACGTATGTAGATTTAAATATAATACTATTTTGGTATATCTACACTTTGTTATTCAATTATGTGGTTATATCAGATATAAGGTCTTACTATTATGCTCTGGAAGGTCACTAATAGCATTGATAAAAGCCTGTAATATTTGAGTATTTATGGTACCTTGCTGGGCAACAAGTCAGAAAGAGATAACTCATTTCTGCTATAGGACTTTTTTCTTGTTACCTGGTAATGTCTAGAAGGGGGCAATGTCATCTAGTTATAAGGCTAATTGTAATTTTATCTTCTTTTTATTAAGATTTAATTTTTGTTTTCTGAGTAGGAGTGCTTTCCCTTCATATACATACACAAAGTAAGTGCCTGGTGCCCATGAAAATCAGAAGTGAATATATCCCCAGAGACAGGAGTTCAAGTAGCTTCAGAGATGACATGTGGGTCAAGAAATACAACATAATTTATCTGAAAGTTCAACAAATGTTCTTAGCAAGTGAGCCATTTCATTAGGCCACTTATTCTGAATTTGATGCTCCTACTGCTTAGGTAGATATCCACATTATTTTCCAAAGGATTTTAAATATTATTTATACTTCTCCATAGTCCCTCTGAGATGGGTAATTTTAATGACATTATATTTTAAATACTACAAGATCTATTTCAAGACTATTACTAAAGTAATTTTTAGAAATACTTGAATATTCTTACTTAAAAATTTAGTTTTGGAGAAATAGATTCTATCTCTTACATCAATGCCAATTCTAACTTCATGGTGTTTATTTTTTAATTGTTACAAATTGGAGCACCTTTATTCTACTTATTTTCTATGTAATTGAATGTAGTATTTTGCATAGCTTTTGAATTAATATTAAACTCTTCTGATCCAATTTACTATTGGATACCTAGTATAAATTACATACAATTATAGTTGTGTAAAAGAGATTCTTTTACTTAGGAAATGGATTTTGGACAGTTTTCATCATTTTATCATTTATCTCATTTTCCCTTTTAGTTTTGTTTTTCTTTTTATTAGACATTATTCCTAGCAATTTGTTTTCTTCTGATTCTTTCAACATCCACAGTATGGATTTATGTGGTTAAAATTATTTTCTTCTGCTTGTATAATGTGATTCCCCACCCCCACCCCCTTTTTTTTCTGTTTTTTTTGAGACTGGATTTTCTCTGTATGGCCCTGGCTGTCCTGGAATTCACCTTGTAGAACAGACTGGTGTAGAACTCAGGGATACAAATGTTCCTCCCCAGTGCTGAGACTGAAGGAGTGTGCCACCAACAGCTATTAGTTTGTTCACTGAATATCTATATGAATATCTATATTATATAATCTTGGAATTTTAACATCTTAAAGTAGGATTGCTGACCTGTATATCAGTGTACACCTCAGTGTGAAGATTAAAACCCGAGTTAAAGTGATTCTTGTCAGCCAAAGTGTTCGATCAGAAACCAAGTCTGAAGATATAATCCTCCAGGGTTTTCATTTAGGTTAGTGTGTTTATGGCTTTAGTTCTACTATGGCATGACCAAAATACTAGCAAGAGTTGGACTTCTATAACAGTCCTAAGACTCTCAGAGACTAAGTCAAATACTGATATATACTAGAGTACACCAGACTTTCCATGTAAAAATTGATGCACTCCTGATACACAAATTTCTTTATAAACATTCTGAGATTAAGATATTTACTTTGCTAGAGTTTTATAATAAATTATAAGAACTGTTATCTTTTCTCTAGTAGTTTATGAAGAGTGATTCCAAAATGTCAACATTAAAACAAAATGTCTATCATTTCTCTTCACTAACTCAACATTAGTTGCATGTAACATTGAGTAGTTTACACATTTTTGACAATTAAAAAATATTGATTTTTGTATATCAACCACTCTTACCAGTTTACCCAAACGTGTAGCAATTTTGGACAGTTTTGACTAACATCTCATGCCGGTGTGTAGTAAGTTTTCCTTCCCTGTGACTGTAACTTAGGTGAAGAGACCTGAACACTTTCTGGGTAAATTGGTTGGCAGGACTTCCTCATAGACAAAAAGGCTCTGCTTTATACTATGTTTCATTGTAAGTAGGTGTCAGTGTGCCTTGTCCTCAAACATAATGTTTCATTACTTGGTTTTGATAGTGACTCATATTTATGCAAGTGTTCAATGTATATTTTTAATTAGTAATTAATATAGGTAGATATAATTACTCTTCATGCTGACAATTTTTAAATACGTGATGAGTTTTATCTAAATTTATGAATTTAGTTGTGTGTATTAAGTGTTGTGGTACTGTGCTGTCGAGTTTTTCGTCAACTTGACACAGGCTGGAGTTATCATAGAGAAATGAGCTTCAGTTGTGGAAATGCCTCCATGAGATCCAGCTGTAAGGCATTTTCTCTATTAGTGATCAAGGGGGGAGAGATACCCTTGTGGGTGGTGCCATCTCTGGGCTGGTAGTCTTAGGTTAATAAGAGAGCAGGCTGAGCAAGCCAAGGAAACCAAGCAAGCCAGTAAAGAACATCCCTCCATGGTCTCTGCATCAGCTCCTGCTTCCTGTCCTGCTTGAGTTCCAGTACTGACTTCCTTTAGTGATGAACAGCAATGTGGAAATGTAAGCTGAATAAGCCCTTTCCTCCCCATCTGCTTCTTGGTCATGATGTTTGTGCAGGAATAGAAACCTTGAATAAGACAGGTATATACCATCACAATGTATTCATGAACTTCTGAATGTTAATATAATAGATAATCAGAATATTATTCCTTTTATGCTAAAATATTTGAAAATTTTACTTGAGTAATACTTTTAATATTACTCATTCTTTCACCTTTTTCCATTAATTAGTTTTTTTCTTAGAACAAGATCTGTTTTAAAATTATTTCTTCTCAAAAATGTTATTTAATTATAAATTATTATGTGCCTAGATTCAAAGGTGTCTTACCATAATATTCTAGGTTCTGCCTTTATATCTATAAATTATGCTACTGCTCTGATCTTAAAAAACAAGAGTATGTACAACGCAAAAAATAAAAATTATTCGCAAACTATTTTTTATCTACATGCATACTGATGCCCACTTGAAACATTTTCATAAGTATGTTTGATATATGTTTTTGTCAGTGTTCTATTGCAATAAAGAGATACCATGGCTATTGCAGCTATTATACAGGAAAACATTTAATTGGGGCTTGTTTACAGTTTCAGAGTTTTAGTACATTATCATCTTAGCAGGCAGACCTGGTGCTGGAGAAAAGGTTGAGAGTTCTACATCTGGATACACAAACAACAGGAAGAGAGAGAGACTGAGCTTGGCTTGAGCATTTGAAATGGCACCTCAAATACACCTCACATGGTACACTTCCTACAAAAATGCCACATTCCTTTTTTTTTTTTTACTTTACATCTGCACCACACATCTTCTTCCTCCTTTCCTTCCAGTCTCACCCTTACAAATCCCTCCCCCATTACTCCCATACCTTTTTCTAAAAGAAGGATATCCCCCCTTCAGTGCCACCCTACCCTGTAGCATCTAGTCCCGTCAGCTCTAGGCACATCCTCTCCCACTGTGCCCCACTGAGGCAGTCCAAGAATGCCACATATCAATCTGTCTCAAGTAGTGTGCCACACCTTGATGACCAGCCATTCACACATATGAGCATGTGTGGGGCAATCTTTTTCAAACCATTACATTATAGAAATCCACTTTAAATTTATAAATCTATTTGCATACGATGAAATGAGAATGCATTTGTGTTTTACTGGTGTATCCATGGCACACTGGCACAGAATCTCTTTAATTTGCATGGGCGTTCATACTACCTGTGTCAATAATATTTGTATACAAATGAAATTTGCCTCAGAATTAGTTTTGCTTTGTTTTTATTTTCATTTCGCAATGTTTTGTCTTACAGTGTGATGACCCAGGTAGGGGGATATGCATTGCAGACCAGGTTATTCTAGCATTTGTAATGCTCGTGTCTCTGCCTTTCCAGTGCTGGAACTTTTGTTGTGTTCTAGTCTTGCTACCAAATACTTTAATTCGTCACTTCACTAATATGAGAATGAAATATGTGTTTATTCTAAGGAAAATATGGTTCTCTTGGATTGCTTAAAACCCACCAACGACAAAAAAGTGTGTGCATAAAACAAATACTTTTCCAGTTCTTTAGATTCTTTCCATAGTTACCTTTTGGAATGAATAAATAGATGTGGAAGCCACAGTCCTGGAGGGCTGAAACTATATATCATAGATTGCAGTATTAATACCACTACTATAAGCAGCCAAGCTGAATGAAAAGAATTTTGTATTAAATCCTATTGTGTAAAATGCACAGCATCAGACCAATGTGATCTAAATGATGAATGATAATTTCTGCTCTACCATTAAATTGCCAATGCAATTTTATTTCTTCTTTATTGAATTTTGTTCAATTTTCAATGCAAACTTATACTAAATATGTATATCCCATATGAATATATATACATATTAATTAAATATGTAATAGTTATTAGGAGATAGCTATATCTCTTGAGAGGCTATGCCAGTGCCTGGCAAAAACAGAAGTGGATGCTCACAGTCATCTATTGGATGGAACACAGGCCCCCCCAATGAAGGAGCTAGAGAAAGTACCCAAGGAGCTGAAGGGGTCTGCAACCCTATAAGAGGATCAACAATATGAACTAACCAGTACCCTACAGAACTGTGTCTCTAGTTGCATATGTAGNAGAGCATGGCCTAGTAGGCCATTAATGGAAGGAGAGGCCCTTGGTCTTGAGAAGATCATATGCCCCAGTACAGGGGAATGCCAAGGCCAGGAAGCAGGAGTGGGTGGGTTGGGGAGCAGGGGAGGGGGAGGGTAAAGGAGACTTTTGGGATAGCATTTGAAATGTAAATGAAGAAAATAGCTAATAAAAATAAAATGGAAAAAAGAGTTATTAGGAGAAGTAAATAAAGCACTTTTATTTCTCACACTATTTTTCTCAGATTTTGTTTTATTATTGTAAATATCATGTGTCTAAACTTTATGAAGACATTGCTGTAAATAACAGTCCATAAGGTCTTCATGAGTTCTTCAGGTTTTCTAGAACATTTTTCTAGAGAGTTTTGTTTCCAAGGAGAAAGGTACATGCAATAACTTCAGATGATTATTATTTCCCTCTACTTTATTTGTTTTATTCAGATTTTAACAACGGAAGGAAATACTTTTCTTCACCTTTATCAGTATTGTGCTAGGTGTTCTACTTTGCTGTCAAAATGCTGTGTCAGAGATGGGATTGCAAAGAGCTTTAGTCAAATGCCAAGCCCTGTCTGATATATAACACTTCTTATGGGAAGTCACAGATTCGTAGCTAAATGGCACCCTTTCCTGTCCTATGGTGCCTTTTCAATAAACATTTTTCCCTGCATATTTTACTGAACATAGGAGTTCATGCATGACTAGGAGTATTTAACTGTAACCTAGGTTGGTCTCAATAAACTGATCTCTCTATCTTAATAGTCATAGCTGCAGCTTTAATTTAACTCCTAAAATTCTAATTTTTAAAACTAAATTAAATTCAATCCAAAGGAGAAAAACTCCCGTTGAGACAGTTACCAAGTTCCTGGTAGCAGTTAGAAGAGAGTCATAAAATCCTTTGGCTATTGCTCTCTAACAATATCTGTTTATGAAATTCCCATAAAAATCATTTGAAATGAAAATTGATACTATACATATATATTAGAATTTGGAGGAATAAACAATGATATACAAGACAACATGTACAGTACTATACAATCTGTCTTTATCGTGAATATTTAAAGAAAAGATAATTTCCTGAATATTTAAATGTAAGCATGATTTTATACTTTATAAAAAGATAAGTTTAAATGTTAACATTATATTGTTTTATATTCGAGTTAAGAAGTTTTATATTAGTAAATATGAGCTTCTTGTAAATTCATATTTTCCAGAGGGTTAAACATTAAGCTAACTATGATTACTGTGACTTGAATATAGTTTTATCTTTCCTTTCAGTATTGTTTTCCTCAGTTACCATTGTAGACAAACATAGACGGGTAAATTTTAAGTAGCCAATTTGATGTCACTGTATTTCTAAAATCTAAACAGACTCCAAATGTTGGCCTTGTACTAAAACAAGAGGTAAGCAGTCACCCAACCTAGATGATAATAGGACATTATATGATAAATGGATTCTGTTTGTGAAGTAGCCACATTAGTTTCTTCCTATTCCCAAGAGGCTCTGCCGGTTGCACTCTCTCAACAGGCACTTGGGGGCAGTAGTGATCCTTTCCTCCTCATAGTCAGGAGATTTCACTGTATTTTACTAAATTGTCTCAGGTTTTTCTATATTGGTATTTAGACATTACTCATTATAATGAGTTTGTTTTATGCCTTTCTCTGCTAAAGATGCACCTTAGATATCACACTATAATTAGACAAGACATCCTGCTCATTTGACAGTTTTACCAAATATTTTTTGAAACTATAGAAATTAGAAATTCCTCCTCTATAGCTGGGATGAAAAGGAAATTCATATAAATGTATTATGAAAGAGAACATACCAAATCATACACAAATTCATTTCATTAGTTTTAGAACCAAGAACTTGTTAAAACATGAAAATTAATAATTAAGATTCTAGTTAGATGGAAAAAAAGAATTGGAAATTTAGAAATATGAATTTAAAATTTGCTTATGAATCTGCTTAACATTCATAGATTTAAATAATTAAAAAATTTTGGTAACTTTCTATATAAGGTTAACATATTTAAGTATAACACTAATTTTTCTTATTTGAAAAGATGAAATATTTCACCAATTCTTCATTTACATTTTATACTTCATAGCAGTTTTTAAATTTTTGTTATTTTAATTGTACTGAGGACTGAACCCAAGGTTTTTTGTATGCTATAAAGGTGTTGATAGTCAACAATTCTTATATTATATCCACTGTCAAATTTTACTTTATCTGAATAATTATTAAATATGAACAATAATTTTCTTATTTTTGAAAAGAAATCTGAAATATAAACATTTAAAACAGAACTATGTATGAATGTAGAGAGCATATGTATCTGTTAAGACATTACCAGAGTTTACGCTCCTTCCTTCTTTCTTTTCTTCCATCTCTCTTCCTTTGTTTTTTTCATACCGGGATTGATGGGACCAATGTTATGTATATCAAAGATGGATTCATTATATTAAAAATTGTATCTCTTTGTTCTACTTTTATGCAGGTTAAGAAAAAGAAAAGGAAAGAAAATTTTCTAATTTGGTTACTAGAACTAATAGTTTACACCTTGAAATGCTGCGCTCATTAACCAATGCTGAGCATTAACCCAGAGACGGGAAAGCATTCTACAAGTCCCGACTCTCCTCTACAGCAGATGTATTGTGGTTCAATGCGTCTAGGTTCTCAGTATGTTCACTTGCTTTGTGGTTAGAATTTGTGTACTTGTTTTCTGTAAGATTGAAGATTTCCCGTAACGGAAGAGATCAAATGTATCACACTGGTCGTTTCCATTGTCACAAACAGATTGTACAGCAGCATACAGAGAGAAGCTTGACAGTAAGTGGTATGCTCAAGTACCCAGAAGAGGACATTTGATCTAGGATTCTTAGCAGGGAGAGGACTCCTGTGCTTAGGGCAAGAAAATACACTGGAAATAACTCATCTGTGGATGAAGTACAGTGACAGACTTGCTTCTACTTGAAAAAGGAAACATTGTAGTCTGCTATTTCGTAATCCTAATCTTACCTCTGTAAAAGACGGAAATGGCGTCCTCAAAACGCAAAAGCACTTTGCTTTCCCTTTATCACTCTGTGTATCATTTTGTCTGATTTTTTTTTTTTTAAAGCACACTTTAACTTCCCACATCCTTAGCTTGTAGAAAAGAAAGCAACAATAACTATTGTATTTTTAGAGGAACTAAAATGAACGCAATGAATATGGATCTGTAATTATAATTTCAAACAGGATACCAGGTTACAAAACCCACTTGTCCTTCTAACTCTGCAGAAATGATATTTTGCACCCACACTAGGCTACCCATGGAGAGCTGAAGGTGACATGGAAACTTAGATGCAATATGTATGAGTCCACATAGACGAAGGTATATTTTATGACTTAATCATTTTAGTAAACTAAAAATGACAGTGATAATAAAATTAGCTCTAAGAGACACACTTTAAGATACTTAATATAAATACTTCAGAATTATGAAACATAAATTTATATCTGTTTCATAAGTTGAACTTTGATGAGCTTGTTTACTTAATTCGCAGGAAAGAAAAATGTTTCCAAGCCAGGCGTGGTGGCACATGCCTTTAATCCCAGCACTTGGGAGGCAGAGGCAGGTGGATTTCTGAGTTTGAGGCCAGCCTGGTCTACAAAGTGAGTTCCAGGACAGCCAAGGCTACACAGAGAAACCCTGTCTCGAAAAACCAAAAAAAAAAAAAAAAAATAAATAAATAAAGAAAGAAAAATGTTTCCAGATATTTTATAATCATCTCATAGTTAAAAACACGATGATTTTTATACTTTCCACGTGTCCTTTTGATAGAATGATGACTTCACCCCAGCTCAAGGAGGAAATATTGTTGTTTCCTTAGAAAAGAACAGATGACTAATGTTATCTTAAAAATGAAAGAAAAAAAGAGAACAAAGTAGATGGAGAACAAACCACATATAAATTGTAAGGCTTTTGATTAGATAATATGCTGTACACTGGAGGAAATGGGTAAATGGCCAAGAGTCATGGTTCATGCCTGAAATCCCAGTGTTAAGGACCACTTACAGTAGAAATACTGTGAGATTTTGGTAAGCCTGGATGTAATAAGATCCAGCCTAATGTGAAATACAAGATGAGAGCTTATTTTCCAAAAGCGAACAAATGAATAAATAAGAAATGAGAAAGTAAATCAGTTTTAAATACTAAAAATGCTTAGGTAGAAATAATTTTGATATCATATCAAAACTGAAGATTAGCACCCAAATATATCTAGATAGATGATAGAAACATAGGTGATAGATTGATCTATCGATAGATAATTAGATAGATATAAAATTCTTACACAGTTGCAGAGAAAAAGTTTTAAAGTTAAAAAAAACACTCTGAAGAAGATACAAACTATTTTAAGTATGCGGTAAAATGTAGACTGAATGCTATATACAAACTTAAACTGGAAAGTTCTTTTATGGTTTTAAAGTTTTACGTGTTTTTCAAGTGATTTTCAACTTTCGTAATTATTTAACATGTATTTGACTCATTACTGCATAAACCAGTTGAACTTGCGTTTCGCATGCCACTTTCCCAAGTAGTATTTCAAAGCAGTACCCTAACATATACTTACGATTTTCCACAATGTCCTGCAACCACTGAATGAGTTCACTATATAAGGTCCATTACAAGACAAAGGTTTTATAAGGTGCATACAGTTGTTTCACTGTGTCTCCAAACTTGGATAGTATAGCTTTCTAACACAAGGTGATTTTTTTTTAATTCACACCTAAACATGCTACCAGTTAAATTATTATATATAGAAATTATTCATCCCTAATTTATTAGCAATTACCATATATCTGATAAACCTTTCAATTTTGCAATAATCAATGGAGATTTATTCATGTGCAATTTTAGGTTTATTCATCGAAAAGATCATATTCAATTGTAAAAGACTTCATAAATCTAAAATTAGTTCCATAAAAGAGATTAAGGCTATTCCTACTGGAAGAACTATTGTGACTAATTTTAGAATAACTAATTCTACGAAATTATATTAGAGCTCGTTTTTTCGTGTATTCACCTTCCTACTCTGTACTCTATGGGTTTTATTATACTGAATTTTTATCCTTTAATTACTTCATCTCCAGATTTCTATGATCCATTGTTAAAGTATGTAATCTCCAAAAATATGTTTTACTCTCATCTTTAACATGGATGGTAATAATTGTCCTGCTCATATCTTCATATAGTTCTCACAAGGAAAGAAAAAAAAAAAAAGAAAGAAAAAGAAAAGCTTCAGAATACTTGGAGTCTTGGCAGTACATTTTGTGATCCTTCCCGAGGAAAAGCTCAATTCACTCAAAGAGGCTGCTCTCTGCTGCTCTGTGCCTACGTGTGGGTTCCCAGAAAAACACAGACTTGAGATAATTTTCCATGTTCAGGATGAGCTCTTTCACAATGAGACACCACCCATAACTTTATAAATATTTTTCCAGCTTGATTTTTATATAGAAATAAGAATCATGAAGAGATCATACCTTACAATAATATTCTCACTGAATTTGTAAATGGAAACTTTTCAATGTAATAAAAAGGGGCTTTCCCAAATAATCTTTGCCTAACCCCTTGTATGTATGTACAGAAAAAAGTAAAATCAGACGCTGGGAAAAACCTTACTTAGATATGTTGTGTTAAGCCCCAACATATAAAATGCCTTTATAGGTTGTCATAGAAAGAAAAACAATATAATAAAAAGGGAAAAAAGAGAAAAAGAGGAATAGAAGTGGAAAGTCGAAGAAATACTTAAAAATTTTAATAAGAGATTTAAAACACATGGAAGATAAAGTCTTACCTAGTAAAGATGTTTTATTTTAAGACTGTTAGTTTTATGTTGTTATTGTATTGATTTTTCAAAATGTATTCCATTAGCCCAATTCAAATTTATTTTCTTAGTGTATTCTTAAGACATTAGTCAGGAAAATGTCAGTAATGGCTTGCTCTAGAGAACACACTCTTTTGCCTGTTCCAGTCTCTGGGAGCTATGTACCTACATTATAATTTCACCCCCCTCTTATTTCCAAATAACAATGCATGCATCTGAATATTCTGTTATTAGAGCTTTCACCTTTTAGTTAAGAAAAGTATTCTTAGAACTCATAGAATCAGATAACCTGAGATAAACTTCCTCTTCCGAAAATCCATACTATTATAGTGTTCATAAAATCCATTTAAATATTCGATCTGACATACTGACTGGCTTAAGGACAAACACAAGAACAGTTCAGGAGATAATATTATTTTGCCTATACATTTTATCATAAAAATTATGAGAGAATCACTCAAATGCTTAACAAGTCATTTTAGTAAATGCAGTTAAAACTAGAATTGTAAACCTGTATAATATGTGTCTTTTTAAAAAATATATTTATATTAGATATTTTCTTCATTTACATTTCCTCTATGAAAATCCCTATCCTCGCTCCCTTCCCCCTGTTCCCCAACTCACTAACTCCCACATCCTGGACCTGGCATTCCCCTATACTATGGAATAGAATCTTTGCAAGACCAAGGTCCTCTCCTCGCATTGATGGCCGATTAGGCCATTCTCTGCTACATATGCAGCTAGAGACACGAGTCCCACTATGTGTTTTCTTTGATTGGTGGTTTAGTCCCAGGGAGCTCTGGGGGTACTGGTTAGTTCATATTGCTGTTCCTCCTATAGGGCTGCAAACACCTTCAGCTCCTTGGGTACTTTCTCTAGCACCTTCACTGGGGACCTTGTGCTCTGTCTAATAGATGACTGTAAGTATCCACTTCTGTATTTGCCAGGCACTGGCAGAGCCTCACAGGAGACAGCTATGTCAAGGTCCTGTCAGCAAATCTTGTTGGCATCTTCAATAGTGTCTGTGTTTGGCTGTGTTTGGTGGTTGTTTATGGGATGGATCCCCGGGTGGGGCAGTTTCTGGATGGTCCACCTTTCTGTCTCAGCTCCAAACTTTGACTCGGTAACTCCTTCCATGGGTATTTTATTCCCCCTTCTAAGAAGGATTGAAGTATCCGCACTTTCATCAGGGAAATGCAAATCAAAACAACCTTGAGATTCTACTTCACACCAGTAAAAATGGCTAATATCAAAAAATTCAGGTAACAATAGATGCTGGCTAGGATGTGGAGAAAGAGGAACACTCCTCCATTGCTGGTGGGATTGCAAGCTGGTACAAATACTCTGGAAATCAGTTTGACGGTTCCTCAGAAAATTGGACATAGTACTACTGGAAGATCCAGCAATACCACTCCTGGATAAATACCCAGAAGATGTTCCAACTTGTTATAAGGACACATGTTCCACTATGTTCATAGCAGCCTTATTGATAATACCTAGAAGCTGGAAAGAACCCACATGTCCCTCAAAAGAGNAATGGATACAGAAAATGTGGTACATTTACACAATGGAGTACTACTCAGCTATTAAAAAACAATGAATTTATGAAATTCTTAGGCAAATGGATGNATCTGGAGGATATCATCCTGAGTGAGGTAACCCAATCACAAAAGAACACACTTGATCTGCACTCACTGATAAGTGGATATTAGCCCAGAAGCTCAGAATACCCAAGATACAATGTGGAAAACACAAGAAACTCAAGAAGGGAGATAATGTGTGTCTTAATCACTGTTATACTGCTGTGAATGCACACCATGAACAAAGCAACACTTACAAGACAAAAACGCTTGCTATGAGTTTCAGAGGGTCAATATGTTATCATCATAGCAGAGGCATCACAGCATGCATATCCCTGAGGCAGTAGTTGAGAGCTACCATCAGATCCATAGGCAGAAAGAAAGAGAAAAAGAGAAGCAGAGACAGTCAGAGACAGAAAGTGTAGGCCTGGCATGGTATTTAGAAACCTAAAAGCCCATCCAGAGAGACATACCTCCTCCACCCTGGATCCGTGCCTCCTAACCCTTCTCAAATAGTGTTACTCCTTGCAGAATAAGTATTGAAATATATGAGCCTATAAAGGTCATATAAGGGTCATTCTATTTAAACCACTACAATATACATTACACTGGTAGTTTGTTATATGTGGTTTGAGCTCTGGAATCTAAATTCTCCAACTTCATTTCAGACATAGGATTGTTAATTTCCTCTGTTCTTCAAGACATTCTCTTTGGGGATGGTCATACCCTTTTGATACAGCAAACTGTCTCCCCTTCTCCATCCATCAGTTATGCTGGATGTTGTAGGCAACAAGTTTAACCCTTTATCTATCTGATGCTGTGTGTTCTTTTGCTTGGAAGTTTGTCTGTGTGGATAGCCTTGTCTTGCCAGCAACTCTGACTATTGGAAACCCCAGTTATTCTCAAAGTGTTTTCGCACCTGACTTCAGCAGAATGTTTTGAATACCTGATTTGATAGTGTTTTGTAGTCTGTCTATCTATCTATCTGCTTATTGTTTTATTATTTTCTAGTTACTTAAAAAACTGTTTATATTCCTACACTCTTAATAAGTTTATACACGCAAACTTTTGATTATTATTATTACTATAGATAATTCTCCAGGTGTTATATAATAGCCCAACTCTTGAAGCTATTGCCATAAGCTGGAGTCCATGTTAAACCTAGATCGGTGAAGTAAGTTTACTGTTATTAAAGGCAGAAGATTAGATGGATCATTCTAGACTCTAATAGTTGTCTTGCAAGTTAACTGCAGTTCCAGAGCCTTGAAAAAGGAAATCAATAGAAGACAAAATATCAAATACCAAGCACATTATTAACTATTAAAATGTAAATTTCATAATGGAAAGAATGTATTTCATCCTGGAAACAATAATGCCATAAGACTCCACATAATACCTTCCGCATTGTTTTTGAGTCCATTCCAGAAAACAAACAAACAAACAAAAACAACACACAATTTTTTTTTTAAAAAAAGCACATTAGAAAAAAAAATATACATGGGTCTCCAAAGAAAAACTGATGTTACAACATTGACCTTATTGTTTTCCAAAGGGTACTGTCACTCACTGTCTAACCAGATTGATGATTATAAATTAACTCCAGTTCCAGTATCTGCTATCAGTCATCAAGGTAGCATAGCCCCCAAAGCCTCAGGAGATAAGTAAAGGAAATCAACAGCAAGTTTTCCTTGTGTAACCAGCATTGTTTTAAATCAACTCATCCTGTACTGACTTAATCATTCCCCTACTGTCACAAGGATTCCAACCTTATTCATGTTCAACTATTTTTCAGAAAATGACCAAATTGGAATGACATTTTAAGGCTAAAAAATAAAATAGAAGTTATTGTATTAAAGGTAACAAGCTTTGAGATTGGACATCCCATTATTATACCCTGATATCTCATCTACTAAATATTCCTACTATCAAGGGTCCAAGAATCCAACCCCAGTAAAGTTTGCTACGCTGTCTGGGAAATTATGATTTTGTAAATAGCTGAAAGATACACTCAGCTACTTACATACTATTCACATTACTCCTCTTAAGCCATAAAGAAACCTATGCATAAATACCCAAGCATAAGAAATTTGAGGAAGAGTCAGAAAGAGGGTAAAATTCAGAGGGGATGGAGGACACCAAGTAATCAAGGCCTTTCAGATACAGCAGGGCTGGCATATACACAAACTCACGGAGCCTGTGGGAGCAATGTTTGTGTGGGTCTACACCAAATAACTTAGTAGAGATGAAAGAAAAAAGGACATTTGCCCCCATCATTAACCCAGAAGAGATCTCAAAATGACAGCCCTTGCAAATAAAAGCTTAGCTTTCTTCAAGGTAGTCTCTTTGGGGGAAACAAACCATTCTTATCACTTAGACTCATGCCCAGCAGTAGACTGCCAGTGTGAAGTGAACTCAAGTGCACCTTTGGAGGTTCTCTGTCTCACATTGCTAACTCAGAATTGTTCTTTTTTTTTTTTTAATCTTCGCCTTACAGATTTTTCATATATTATATGAATATTATATATGCTATAATATATTATGCTAAATTATATTGTATATGTAGTACTGTTATATATACATGGCTTCTAATTTTTATTTATTTTTTGTCAGATTCCTAGCTGTACAGTCATGGACCTCTCTGTCTCTGTATGCCTTTCTTGGGCTTTTGTTTTGGTGCCTTTCTTGTTCATATGTCTTGTCCTTATTATTATTTGGCATTTTGATCGATCTGATTTATTTCATTTTAATATCATCTCTTAGATTCCTGCTTATTTTCTAATGAGAGATTGAATGTGTGGATCTAGAGGAGAGGAAAAATATGGGGGAGATGGAAGGAGTTGGGGAAGGGAAATTATAGTAAGAATATAATGTATAAAAAGACTATTTTTAATAAGAAGTAATGTCCCAGCAACTGTCTCTATGCATCATGCATATAATACACAATTCCACTTACATGAGTTCAATATCACCATCAATGCTGTTTTTTACTTGGTATTATCTGTGTATTAATGTAAGGGCACATTCCGTTTTATTAACATCCAACTGTCTGCTTGAGTGCTTGCTTAACCCTAAATAGAATATGAAAAATATCATTCTTGTGAAACAAAACAAACAGAAAAGCTGGAATGCAAAGATGTTTTGATATTTTCATATCCTTTAATATCTCATTTTTCTTTAGAAGATTATGTGAAATAAATTTTACCAAGGCGTGACTTCAGAACTTTGTCACAGCTGTCAGGTTTCATTATGTCATATCCTCCATTGCAAATGTAGTTCTCTTTAATGTAGGAACTTCAGCTAAAATGATCAAACTTGAACAATCCCAATAGCTTTATAAATTATCATCTACAAAATAAGGATGGGGTCCCTGGTGGACAACATATTCTATAATGCATTGTTGCTGTTCTTTAAGATTCACTGGAACATGACACCAGACGTTCGTTTGTATAATTTGTGTAGTTCTTCTTTCAGAGTACCAACAAACATCCTTTTTCCTAACAGTATCTTCATGAACCTTAAGTCATAACATATACTAAGTTTGTAAAGAAGTGATTAGCTTTTTAGTTCATCATAACACATAGGCAGAAGTAAAGATCATTGGTATCTAAAAGCAATGGAAGCATACTGTTTTGGTTTTTTTTTTTTTTTTTTGGTTTTTTCTCTTTGTTTTTCTTTTGTTGAGACAGGGTTTCTCTGTGTAGCCCTGGCTGTCCTGGAACTCACTCTGTAGACCAGGCTGGCCTTGAACTCATACTGTTAATCTCCTGTGTAGGAAATCTTAACTTACTTCACTCTATCACACAACCAACATTTCTTATAATTCTCATACTGATAATATTATGATGGGCTTCTTTGATTAATGATATCATGCTTCTACATGTGAGAAGGAAATGTCTGAGTTGTTGGATGTTTCTCCATTTCGTGTCTGTGCAGAGGATACAGATTCTTGGTGTTGGAAAGAATCATAATGACATGTGCTCAAAGAGAGAAAGGCTCCAATTAGTAACGAATAAGAAAACCATTCAAGTCTACAAGTTAATACAACTTATTTGGTGGACTTACAAGGTACACTGTTTCCAGCAATCTATTATTTTCATCATTTTTATAATCAGCATAAAAATAAATACTGGATTAGTCTGGCTTATGGATATTAGAATGGATATTAGAGAAGGATAAAGAATAAATTAAAAATTAGATAGAAGATATTATGGAACTTAGAGTGAAATCAAAAACTTCAAATCCCATGGAATTTTTATACTACATTTTTGTAGAAAATGACATAATGAGAAATTATTATTAAGTCATTGTAATTAAAATAGATATTTTAAACTCATGATAGCTGTAACTGACATGTAAAAAACCACCCTTGTCTATTACTTTACTATATTAATCTATTTTTAAAAGAATAGCAAAATTTGCAATCCATAACTAATTTATTTTGGATAGTCATACACTAGAATGAGTTAAAATGTTGCTAAATAAAAATAAACTGAAAAGAAATCCAGCAGACAGATACAGAATTCAGCTAGAATAAGAGTTATTTATGGTTCTGCCTGACAGCACACACCAGTGATCCCACTCCTTTGAATGCTGAAGCAAGAGGTAGGCATTAGAGGCCAACCTAATAACATAACAAAACCTTTCCTATATTAAGGAAATAGGTACTCAAGCAGCTACAGAAAGCACACAGAACACAAATAGACAAGAACAGAAAAGAAACTCATCCAATAGCATCGAAGAAAAACTTATCAATAGAGTCAAGGAAAACAAAAACAAACAAACAAACAAACAAACAAACAAAAGACAAAACAATTCACATATAAAGGAAAACTCCTTACAGTAACTATGACTATCTAACAGGAAACTTTGAATGTCAGAAGAGCCTAGAGCAACGCACTCCAAATTCTAAAAATCTAGGACTACCAACCCATCGTCCTGTTCCTAGTAGAACTCTCTGCCATGGATGAAATAGGAAGAAACAAATTCGTAATCCAAACAGCCCAAAACATAAGATCTTCCAAGAAAATGCTGATGAGGACTCAGAATAATTCAAATTGGAGAGATGAAGAATTCAAGACAACAGACTCACAAAAACAAACAAAGGTATACTTAGTGCAATACAAAGCATGGTTAAAAATGCACATGGAAAACAGCCAGAGCCCAAAGTCTTCAGCGAAATCATGTCTAGGATAACTTTCAACAATATTTGCTTCATCCTGGTGAGTGCATTATGAAACTCAATCCTGAACAATGTTAACCCTCCAGATGTCCCAGGGACTAAACCACCCACCTAGGAATACACATGGAGGGACCCATGGCTCCAGCTGCATATATAGCAGAGGATGACCTTATCTGGCATCAGTGAGAGCAGAGGACCTTTGTCCTGTGAAGGCTTGATGCTCAATGGTAGGGGAATATCATGCAGGGATGCAGGGATGGGTGATGGTTGGGAGAGCGCCCTCCTGTAAGTAGGGAGTAGGGGGCTTGAGATAGGGGATTTTCAGAGGGAAAAGGAGGAATGGTGATAACATTTGAAATGTAAATAAGTACAATAACAAATAAAAAATTTTTAAAAAGAAACTAAATTCTTCTTTCTGTTGTCCTCAGTTCATCTTAACCTTAAAGGTAGGCAACTTCTTAAATGGAAAGGATAAGGAAGAAAAAGAAAAAGTAAAAAGGATTCCAAGCAAATAGGAAGTTGGGAGGTAGAGCCATTCTAATATCTCACAAAATAGGCTTCCTAGGTATTTGAAGTTCACAAATGTCAGTCATGTTCCCCCCCCCCCCTTTTTTAGGTTTGTTTGAGAAAGTCAGAAATAACCTTAACCTCCATCAGAGATTCACTTCAGGTTTGAGAAGATGAAAATTTTGTACGTAGATCCCGACTAATATTTTGTAAGACACAAACAGATCATAAAACTTCCAGGCATCTTACTTCCTACTAGAAGCAATATCTAACCTGGTGTAGTCAGCGGAGTTAGGGCACTCTCAGGAGGAGACTGCTTGTCCTGCTTCTTCTGCTTGCCTTCAGAAACAACAGCCTGATTTAAGCCTCATTCAGACTACATACTTCATCAGTTTGATTCCCATTCAGACCAAATGACAAATGATTTCCTTTCCTACATTTCTCCCACGTTTCATTGCTCTGCACAGACTATATCATGAATGCTCATCTTCTTGTATATTATTATATCAAACACAGTTCTTTGTTTGATCGCTTGTTTGTCTTTTGGTGAATGCCATTTTTACTATAATGGAATCTCAGTGTAGTTTCAACGTGTAATCCCTTCATATTAATGAAAAGGAAAGACTTTTTTTCACTTTTTCTTTAAAAATTAAGACAGAGTTTTATTCCATGGTCTTGGCTGTCCTGGAGCTAACTTTCTAGACTCTTGCAGATCAAGTTGTTCTGGAACATATAAGGATCCACCTATGTCTTCCTTCAGAGTGCTGCAATTGAGGGCATCCTTTACCACCACCACCCAGATTGTGTTTACATTTTTAGTACAACTACTACTCCATATTTATGGGGTGGGCTGTCTAGTTCATTATTGATGTTTTTGTTTAATTGATATTTAGTTTCTTCTGTGCTCATTACATTCTAGTTATTAATTATCTATCAGATGTTTAGCTTGTAAATATTTTTCCTATTCTGAAGGCTATTCTTGTACTCAATTGCTAATTGCTTTAAAAACTTTATGATTTCATGCATTCCAATTAGTTCTTTATTTTATTTCGTAGGCTGTTGGCAACCTTTACAGATTCTTGTGTTTACCTGTGCTTTGCAGTGTTTTCCCTGTTTTCTTCTACCAAGTTCAGAAATTCTAATCATACATTAAAGTCTTTGGACCAGTTTAGACTGAATTTTTTATACAAGAGGAAAGATGGGATGTCTGCTTATTTTTATAAATGAGTATGTCTAGTTTATCTAGGACTATATTTTGAAGATGGAGACTCTTCTTTGTGGGAAAAGGTTGTCATTTCTCCCTTAGTTTTCCTCAGTGTTGTCAAAGTCAAATATCGGTGGCTCTGTGAGTATATTTCTAGGTTGTCTGGTCCCTTGATCTTTTTAATTTTGTTGCAGTATCATACTTGTTTGGTTAACTATAACTTTGTAGTGTAATGTAAAGTTGGGGATTATTATGTCTCTATTTTTTCTTTTGCTTGGATAGTTACATTCTTTTTGTGCTTTTAGTTAATTTAAATTTTCTTTTGTTAGGGACAGGGAATCTCCAAATAACATGGAATGGTTTATAACTCACTAGATTCTTATTGCTGAAAGAGAAGTTGTGAGGTTCTGTGTTCACTAACATACATTTTTATCAGGGACTGGGTACTCTGTGGATTCTTTTATTAAAAATGCTAAATTCTAACATTTTTTCCAGTTATTAATGATGTCTATGATGTGTTGTTACAATAGAAAAAAGTTAATGTAGTTATCTAAAGGACTAGAAGTTCACCATTTTTTATTTGTTTTGCAGTTTTGGACCTTTTGTGTGATTTTTGGAGAAAACGTGGATATTAAGAAGTAATTAATAAAATATGTGTACAAATGTCTCCAAGAACACAGGGAAAAAGCTGAACACCCAAAGAACTGTTTTTCCATTTCAATCCTTGAACTCTTTTACTAAAGTTATTTTAAAGTGTTTTGGTTTCTTAAAAGAAAACAAAACAAAACAAAACAACAACAACAAAATCAGCTGGTTTTTCTCTCTACCTTGTTTTATTCTCTAAGCAGAGTTATGGCTCTTTGTTTAATTTTCAGGTTCAATAATTAAAGTATTCTTTCATATTAAGTACCTCTGATATCTTGAAATATTGAGCTTCACTGATTCTAGTTAATGTATTATGTAAGACTGACAAACTGAACTTAATCACAATGTGAAAAGTAAAATTAGTATTTCATTTACACAGTTTTGTGATTCTTAGAAACTTGTATTTATTTATTATATCTTTTTAAATTTTACACAGCACATGCATTCCCAGAAGTGTGGGATCTTTTTATGGCAACAAAATTTACTATCTGTGAGTTCGTATTAGTGAGTAGCTAGGCATAGTTTCATTGCGTGAATCAGTCAGACTCTCAGGGGATTGCTGCAGAGAGAACAGCTATATTGTACTCTCATCTGTAGACTTGTTTGGAGACTATTCTGCCACCAAGATCACTTAGACTGTGACCTGATGTTATTTCCCTGTAGGGCTCAGGCTTTTTACTGTACATTTGCTGAGGGCATCACTGTTCTTATGACTTACCCTCTTTGTCACAGGTTGTCTCTGAAATACTCTGTAGTGCTACAATAGGTAGGCACACTAATACAAACAGGAGCCAGTTTTTCTCTCTTGGAAGTCCAAGCTCTATAAAACCTATCACTTTTTACCCTGCACAGGATAATGTCCTTAGTACATATATTGACTTATTTAGAAACTTAACAAAACCATTGAAATGACTTAATATTTAGCACATGAAGTAACCATCTCACTTGAATAATTAAAAAAAAATGTTTACGCACAAGGCAAGGCCTGGGCCAAGTAGTGGGAGTGGGTGGGTAGGGGAACAGAGGTGGGGGGAGGGGTATGGGAAACTTTCGGGATAGCATTTGAAATGTAAATAAAGAAAATAATAATAAAAAAAAATAAAAATAAAAAAAAATGTTTACAGTGTTACTTCAAGCCGTAGCTTAGATTTCTTCATATCACAGATGGTTTAACAATTTAAGTAATTTAAAGTATAAACTCATAACTTGAAAATTAACAAAAGTAAAATAATTTTAAATATAAGAACAACATCTTAGCTCCTCCTGCACCATGCCATCCTGGGCACTGCCAGACTCCTGCATTGTTGATAATGGACTGAACCTCTGATCATGTAAGTCAGCCCCAATTAAATATCCTTATAAGTGTTGC
Organism: Mus pahari; assembly: GCF_900095145.1. Taxonomy (NCBI): domain Eukaryota; kingdom Metazoa; phylum Chordata; class Mammalia; order Rodentia; family Muridae; genus Mus; species Mus pahari. The sequence continues at coordinate 63,074,992 of NC_034600.1, forward strand.
CTTGGTCATGATGTCTATTCACAGCATTAAAACCTTGACTAACACAGAAACTCATATAATAGCAAATAACTTGGAGGATCATGGTTAGAGAGGGATAATCCCTTTGGCCACAGTGGCAAGGATCATGGGAGCAGAGAGGCAAACATAGTCTCGGATAAAGTGTTGACAACATAAATCCTGATAGAAAAATAGGAGGAAGAGAAAGAGGAAAGAGGGGGAGTAGAATGCCAGGGGGTTTGGAGCTTCCATGTCCACCCCTCAGTAGCAAACGTCCTCTAAAAAGGGCATACATTCTAACACTTCCTAAACCATTCTACAAACTTGGACCAGATATTCAAATATGTGGGCCTATAGGAACCATTCTCATTCAAATCATAATGTATAGGCAAATGCATAAGCCTCAGGAAACTGAAGTTCGGAGTAGTAAAAAATTAAGAGCAGATCTAATGAACACAAAAGTTAGTATTTGATCTTAAAGGGCAAAATTGAATTCTCATTTTTTAAAACTTCAGTAATGAACTAATTTTGTAAATATTCTCCATAAATGAGGAGTTATGACATTCAGTGTCAAGGGACATCATGATTCTCAGCAGTTCTGCTGCAAATAATGTAGGCAGAATGAATGTTCACAAAGTAACATACAAGTTCACTTTGTTATAGTTATCTCTCATTATTTTTAAATATCAAACTGTGCTCTTAATCATCTTTCCTTCTTGTTACTCAAAATATCTCCATCATCATGGGTGAATGTCAAGGTATAAACAATGGGATATCTTTGCAAGTGTTAAAATTAGTGTTGTTAAGTTTTCTAAAGAATTATTAACTCCGCAATGAAAAGTCATTGGACTTCTGAAATGTGTGAGGATGAACTACAGTACTTTAATGACAGCTCCAGGGTCATGGCATCTGAAGTTATTGGAAAAGGTGAGTCCAATAGTCCCAGATTTTTATCATGCATAGTGCTTTTACTCAATTGTTTATTTTATTTTTATCGTGCATATATTATCTGAAACCGTGTATAACTAGCAATTAACAAATGATTCATCCATTTAAACAGATAAAACAACCCTGAGAAAGAATTTCAAGCCTGCACTAGCCCAACCAGCTGAAAAATCCACCTGCTAGTGGCATCTTCCAAAGGAGAAAGAAAGGCTGTCTCACATGGGCAAAGGAATTATAATTTGCTTTTTTCCCCTTTAACTTATGGCTTTTTTTTTTTTAACTTGTGTTCAGGTTAATTTATTTAGAATGTAAATTTATCTCAATGCTTGTGCCTAAATATCTTCTCTTAATACCTTTAAATTCACCATCTGTACCAGTTTTTTGGTTGGCTTATTTTTTTCTTTTCCTTTTCCTTTTCCTGTTTCCTTTCCTTTTCCTGTTCCTTTTCCTTTTCCTCTTCCTCCTCCTCTTCCTCTTCCTCTTCCTCTTCCTCTTCCTCTTTCTCTTTCCTTTTCTCTCTCTCTCTTTTTTTTTTTGGTTGTTTTCCATCACTTATTTAAATAGCAAAATTACTTAAAACTCTTACAATTCCTATTTTTAATCCATAACTACCTAATATTCACACAGTCAGAGTTTACTTTATACTGTAAATCAAGTTAATCAACCCCCTTATTCCCATACTACTTGATTCATCTATTACAATTAGCATGGTTGTGAATGCCCCTCTTAATTTATTTTCATTGTTTTAAATACATCAATCTATTTTTTGTCTTATACTAGTATACTCCTATACTCTTCTTGCTTCTCCACCTCTTTTTGTTGTTGTTGTTGTTGTTGTTGTTGTTGAACTATCTATCCATAATCAATAACAGGGAAGTAAGTTTTAAGTTTCTAAATTCTGGAAAAAAACAATGTTTAATGGGTGCTTTTGTTTTGAATGCTCTACAGCATGATTAACTCTGAATGTAAAACCTCATCTGATATCTTTCTCACTCAAGTGCCTTGGTATTCACGAACTATAAATGGTAATCACCTCAATTAAAGCATGCAATTGTCTTTTTAGTCGACCTCACAATGTGAACTTCTCAACCAAGAAGTGAAGAGTAGGTCAAATAGCTCTCAGGGAGCCAACATACACAGAAGTGGCATTCCACTTAACTTGATCAGATAACAAAGGGACGTGAATTGGACTTTGATTTTACCCACCCCACCTGTAGCAGTGCTAGTAAAGAGCCAGTGCTCTGCTGCTGGATTCGTGCAGTGGCTCCTCCATGCTCCGTGGTCTTGGGAAAACAGCACGAGATTAGGATGTGGCTGTTCTCCACGAGTCATGTCACTTGGCACATGAATTGCCCCCCTGTGATGAGTATTCAATTATAGATAGTAAGTTGATATATATGGATGTGTAGCAAAGAATCGCAATAAAAACATGATCCGTGTCTTTCCTGAATGTTCCTACCATACTATCTCACAGAAACATGTTATTATTATTTAAGCCAAATATCCTGTTCAATAAATACTAAGCCAGTTTTTGTATCCTAGTAAATACTATGGGATTAATATTTTGTTCCATTCAAATTTGGCAACCTTCAAATGAAAACATGGCAAATTTTTTTCCCATTGACAGAATGCAAAAAAATAATTGTTACTACAGAGGTGTGTAGAACACATGTTCAAATTTTCACTCAGGAGAAATATTAGAGAACACTCCAAACCCTTGTTTAGTAGAATTTTGTAACAAATACCCTTAGCAGCCATATATCTAACCATTAATTTTCAATATTTCCCAAGTTCTGCTTATGTGTTTCAACCTAAAGGATGATGTCATTATAACTAACTGTGCAGAGTGTCAAGATTTAAAGATCTATTTAATTTGTTTAGTAACTGAGTGTTTATAAATTGATACAGATTTATGGCATGATATCAAATGAATGATGCTGTTGACATTGTATAAACAGAGCATAGATATAGCCAGGTAATAATATCTAGTAAGCTTCTTTTTCTGGATAGGTTAACTTACTAAAATGTCTGATTGTTATTAAACTATTAACTTACTCATGTACACATGACACTGATACAAGGATTTGATAAGAATCTAAGAATTAGATTATGCGTACCACACTGAAGCTATAATTTATTATCATGATAATGACTTACAGGATCTCATTGATTAGAGTGGAAGAATTGGTCTTCTAACTGGACACACATAATTTTAAGGGTATCTCAGATACATGGAAACATAGTCAACTCTGCTAAGTATTAAATATATCTTTGACAAATACTCACTTGAAGCCTGAAAGCTATTCTCATAGGAGGGATAGATACTTTGACAGAAATGGTTGGTTCATAGTTCAGAATAAGCTCTTTACTGGATGCAGATTATTTTGTTTCTTTAGTCCTAGACTTTATCATTAATTCAGATTTTTTAATAAAACAGTCCTTGAATTAATGGATATTTTTAACCCGGGTGCTAGATTCATCTAACTAAATATTTAAAGACACTTCTGAGAATATACTTGGATTTTAAATTTGCATATAGTGACATTACAAAGTTGTGCTTTAAGAGGCAAGATCTTTTAAAATAAAGTGCAGAAGTATAACTGAACATTCAAGGTCAACTTGCTAGATAAAATGAGTTTCAGGAAAAGAAGGGCTATTTATTAAGATCTGTTTTTCTTTTTTTTTTTTTTAATCAAATAACAATAAATAAGCTTCCCTATATTCAGTCCATGGGCTTTCTATCTTTAACAAAGTCACAATACCTTAAAAATGTTTTTATATTTTGGGGAATTTTAGGCAATTTATTTTGAACATATATACTCCCTACTTCCATAGCTAAACTCTACATCCTTCCATTCCTTCACAGACTACTTTGAGGTTTCTGGGTTTTTTTTTTTTTTTTTTTTTTTTCCTTTTCTTATTCAGTCCATTTTGTGCTATCCAGCTATTCTTGGAAGTTTGGCTTCCCTGACATGTATCAGAACTTCCAGGGCGATATCATTAAAGAAATCTTACTACCTGTCTCCTAGACATTTTCTAACTGTAATATCTTCTCAGCTAGTGACTGGATTTGATGTCTACCCACTCCCCTCTTGTCTATGATTTTATCTGTTTGGAGGTGGTGCTGGATATGTGCATTCTCTAACAGTAACTGTGATTTCACATATGTCAGTGTTCCTTGGTATGTTGAAAACACTGTTTCCTTGAAGTTATTACCCAACTCTTGTCCTTCAAACTATATAAAACTGCTGTGAATATAGTGGTATATGCTCGGGAGCAGTATAGTTGGGTCTTGAGGTAGAACTATTTCCAATTTTCTGAGTAATTATCAGATTCATTCCCAGCATGGTTGTACAAGTTTGCAATCCTACCAGCTGTGGAGGAATGTTCCCCCTTTCTCCTCATCCTCACCAGCATGTACTGTCACTTGATCTTTTGATTTTAGCAATTCTGATTGGTGTAAGGTGGAATCTCAGGGGTAGTTTTGATTCGCATTTCTCTAATGACAAAAGATAGTAAACATTTCTCTAAGAGCTTTTCTACAGTTTTAAGTTCCTCTTAAACTGCCCTCTTTTAATTGGGTTAGTTCCTAACTTCTTGAGTTCTTTATGTATTTTGGATATTAGCCCTCTGTCAGATGTAGGGTTAGTGAAGATTTTTGCTCCATCTTTAGGCGGCCATTTTGTCTTATTGATAGAGTTCTTGACCTAACAGAAGCTTTTCAGTATCATAAGATCCTATTATCAGTTGATGATCTTAGAGTCTAAGCCATTGATTTCCTGTTGATGAAGCAGCCTTCTGTAACAATGCATTCAAGGCTATTCCCCTCTTTCTTTTCTATTAGATTTAATGTGTTGGTTTTATGTTGAGGTCTTTGATCAATTTGCACTTGAGTTTGGTGCAGGGTGAGAAATATGGATCTATTTACATTTTTCTCCATGTAGCCATTCAGATAGACCAGAACTATTTATGGAAGATGTTTTCTTTTTTCCGTTGTATGGTTTTGGCTTTGTCAAAAGTCAAGTGTCCATAGGTTTGTGGGTTTATTTCTGGATCTTTGATTCAAATCTATTGATTAACTTATCTGTTTCTGTATCATTACCATGCAGCTTACTGAAGCAGATGCAGATAGCCGCAGTTAAATATCTCTAAATCTTAGGCCTAAGAGAGCTTCTATGTAAAAATGTGGGATTTTACTTAAAGTGGTTAGATTTTAAGATGACATTTGTTTTCATGATGACCAATGGATTATCTAAATATCTTTAATTTTTTGTAGGAAAATATGCACACACTTTCACCATAAAAACATTTAACCAACTAGTATGGGGATTTGAACTTTCTCATCCCCTTTGTAGCACTAAATATTCTATTCTTTCTATGTTAAATGTTAAAACAAAAATTACTAGAGAAATACTTGTTTTAAAGCTTCCAAAGAAATTTGCAGCTATTGAAAAGTGTTAATGTTTTTGCTAAATAATACTTTTGGACATAAAATAGAATTCAAAACTTATATTAAAACAATTTTAGCCTTACCTGAAAGATGTAATGCTAAAAGGGGTTGACATTCTCCCATGTATTCATTTCTAAACAAGTCATGACTGAAATTAATTGCTCTAAACTATGGAAGTCAGAGTTCCAAGAAAGGAACAAATCATTTAAAAACCAACTTTGTAGAGTAGTTTAGAACTTATTTGTAACCAATTATTGCTTGTGCAACCTTCATCAAATTGTTAGACCTCTGTAATCCACAGAAGTTTTTTCACTGATGAAACGGGGTTAATGATGTCTTGGTTGCTTATATGTAGTTAACATTAAATGACGTAAAATCTTGAAAGAGCCCAGAACATTTAATGATTTTATAAAAGAACAATTTGAAATCCTGCTTTCTCATAATAGCTTCTGATTTTCTCATGTTTTTAGAGCAGCAAGTCCTTTCTCACAGAATGCAACATGATACCAGAAGACAGCCTGACTCCAATTAGATAACATACAGAAATAGATACTTGAATATATATATATATATGTATATATATATATATATATATATATTCTAAACACTGAGTCCTAAGTTTGTCTCATTCTGATAAGAGTCATTTCCAAGAGGAAATGCAATTTTTGAAATCATTCCTTGGAGACCACATGTTTTCTCAGGATATGATCTATGTCTTTGTCTCCGTTGAGAGAAAATGACTGGCAAATGTAAGACGTATATTTTCCTCTGAGTTCCAAGAGGTTATCCTTCAGGGTGATTGTAGGCTCTGTAAAATGTTGATAACAGCCTGTCAGAGCTGATGTGTTTACATTGATTTTTCATTGGGCAAGCATCGTACATATTGTGTAAAGTGAGGGTCTTTTCACAGAAGCTTTCTGCAATTTGAGAAAATCGCCATTACATTAGAAAAAGAGAGAAAGAAAGACAGACAGACAGACAGAGAAAGAAAGAAAGTCAATAGGTTCAAATAACCAACATTCTTAAGTAGTCATAGCTTCTTGTAAGTCTTACTTTGAACAGGTAATTGTATATCAAAACAAACAAAAAACATTGACCCAACCAATTATAATTTTGGACTATTTCATATAAAATCTGACATTTCAATGCAGAGGAAATTGCCTATATATTATGAAGAAATATTTAATATTAGATTATATTTATGTGGCTTAAAATTGAATTTAAAATTCTGCTACTCTAACACACCTTTTACATTAAGATATCATAATGCATTTTTATTATATTTTTATTATTATTTATTATTTTATTTTAAGAGATAGTTTTTTCCCAAATACAATATTAGAAGTGCAAAGTTAGGTACATGTAGATACATAAGAAATGGAAACAAGCTATAAACTGTGGTGAAAAGGTATGGTTCTCACTATCAACAATACAGAAAACTGAGCAAATATACAGATAAAAATCTCAGTAACATCAGACTGACAACGTGAGGAACATGTTTTCTCTGAGCACACAGAAAAGAGGAGCTTTTATTAAATACTGCAATGTCTCTTAATCAAATTCTTTGTATGGAGTATAAGTATACAATGCTTTAGCATCATTAAAATAATAGAAATGCAAAATATCATTTTGGAGTTCCATGAAAGCATTCCTCCTGATATATCCTTTTGGGAACAATGAACTTATCATTCTTTGACTATACATAGATCTCTCGCACACACATACTCCTGAGCACGTTAAACTAAAAACCATTTTGGTAACATTACATGAATCCATTAATATCACGAACAGGTACTGATACGTTCTATTCTCTTTCTTACAAAGCTACCTCTTCAGTAATCTTCCCTTTAAAAACATGACTAAATTGTCCTTCTAAGATACAAATAGCATAATATTCATGGGAAACTCTAAGACTGTCAACATCACAAGTATGACTAAAATGGTCTCAGTACTATTCTAATGAACTTAATAACATTTCCAGGTGAAAGTATATCTTGTATACTATATGCAGAAATATATTCTTGTTTTTTTCTAATAAGCTTAAACTTTTCTTTCTTTCTTTTTTTAGGGGAAGTTCTCCTCAACCAGATGGATCACATACCCCTCACTGCTCTAGTGGTCATTAGCCTAAGACTAGATAAACCAGAGACACAGATGAAAACCAAATACTCCTCTTTTCCTAAGCCACATAGCAATGAAATGATTCATAATAATATTCTTCTATGCTCACAGACAGGTGTCTTGCTCATTCCTCCTGCAGCAGAGAATACATGTGCCTGCCATGTTTTAAAGTCCACGTGTAGAGAGTGCGGTGTCTTTCTGTTGAAATATGAGTTCAATAGTATAAAATGCAAGAGAAATAACCCTATAAAATATGAGTTATTACGAAGAAATTTGTTACTTAAAGCTTTCATACTTAATTGGAATTTTCTGTGTGTCTTGAGTGTATGAACTATACTAATACATTTGAGAATGCCATATTTAAAATGCTATGGAATTTAAAATTTTTTATTTGAAATGTAAATAAAGAAAATATCCAATAAAAGAAAAGAAAATTCTGCCTTCAATATTGAAAAAAAACTGAACCTGTGTCCATCACATTTAAATATTTTGAAAGTCAATCATCTTTTCACTGAAATGAAAAAAATTCAGACATAAGAATACAATTCAAACAGAATTATGAAAACCATAACCAAAATGAAAGCTAATGTAGTTTACTCAAATTATACCAGTTTTTGTCTCAAAATAAATAATTTATTAAACATTATCACACCAAATAAAGCAATGAAGACTTGGTGCAATTGTTCAAATTGTCATTGAATACCTGTGATAGACCTGGTCTTGGAAGCTAAACATAAAACTGAGTCAAATAAGCTTTGTTCAGCTTAACATTCCTTACAACTCAATTTGAAAAAAAAAAACTGATAAATAAGCAAGCACAATATTAGGAAAACACACTCTGGTATCCAAGCTGCTATCTGAATATACAAATTTGTTTTAGTGCCTCTATAAAGAAGCAGATAATACATACTATGTAAATGTTAAGCAAAGACAGCCATTAGACAGAAATAGTGATAGGGAAAAATAAAAATAAACACAATGGGGTGAAATGCATAACAGATATGAGAAGTGTTATGAAAGCTTTGGATTTTTTTTTTGTTCATTTGTTTGTTTTGTTTTGTTTTTTTTTTTTTTTACGTTATTTTCAAGGTAAAAGGTACAACAACTGAGCTTTCTTTCATATTCTCATATCTACCAGTTCTGACACAGGAGAGGAGGGCAGTCCTTTATTCTAATGACTTTCGGGAATTTTTTTTTTTTGAGATTATAATATAATTACATCATTCCTTCATTCCACTTGTTCTCTCTAAGCTCTCCCGTATATTCCTTGTGTGTGTGTGTGTGTGTGTGTGTGTGTGTGTGTGTGTGTGTATTCCAAAATACGTAAATACTACTCAAACTGTGTAGTGCTCTTCATAAGTATACATTCAGGGATGACCATTTGTTTTGGATAACCAATTTGCATGCTATTACCTGAGGAAAACTTTTTATCCCACTCTCAGCGGTCCTTATTTGAGTGTAGTTCTTTGTGTTGAGTTGGGTCCTCTTGTCTTTCCCCCATCCACTGTAGTATGTTTATTCTTCTTGTTCAGGTCATTTTAGGTGATCATATTAATAAGACTTTATAATTGTAACTTTTCCCTTCCTAGGAAACACAATCTCACACCGAACCCCCTGACACTGTGGTACTCACAGGCTATCCACTGTCTCTCCCACAACAATGCCAATGAAAAAACATTCTATCTTTGTGTTTGTTGTTGTTCATCGACTTTTTCATACAGTAATCTTTGCTCGGTTTTCCAATATCCAATTTCGTCCTACTTGCACAGACTTTAAAATTATGTTCATTCTCAATTTAATAATTAATAATTAGTAATAATAATAAACAATAATAAATAATGGCAAATCAAATATCAAACTAAGAAAACAATAAGACAAAACACCCAAAGAAACTGAAATAACATTATACACCTGTATCTCCAACCAACCAACAAACAAAGCAACAACAACAAAAATGACATGGCTTAGATTTTCTCCAGTTTTTGCCCACTTTAGCAGTGACACATTTTGTTTTAATCTCATGGAATGGTCCATACATCCAATTTAAAAAGTTGTCTGTACCCTCCATAACAATCGTGGCACTATTATACCATTTTGTTTTGTGTTGGACAAATACTCCAGAGCAAGAGGCTTCAGCTGGTATTAAAGTTGATATATCCAGTGTTACCATTTCTCTTTGCCAGAGGGTATCATTTATAGAAAGATTCTAGGCTACCAGTGGGGACATGTGCTCACCTCACATCTCACTGCCTGTGCCTGTACTGTTTGTCACAGTCCCCATGAGTTTGTATGTGCATCAGCCCTATTGCTGATGGAACCTATTTTTTTCCTTGGGGCCAAACATCACCTCTGGCTCTTTCATTGTTCCATTTTCCTTTCTCACACACATCCCTGTGCGTTGAGAAGAGCATCTTGATGAAAAGATCTCATTTATAACCAAATACTCCACGTTTGTGACTCATTGTGGATAGCTGTGTTATTTTTCCACCTCCTTCATGAAGAAGGTTCTCAGACATGGATCGAATGAGATACTAAAATACAAGTATAGCGATATATTATTTGGAATCATTTTATTGCTTTATTCCTTTAGCAGACTAATTGTAGTAGGTTTTACACCAGGCCCATTGCTTAGCTATTTTCCAGTTTTTGCCCACATTAGCAGTGTCATTTATTGGTTCAATCTCATGGCATGGGCCATAGTCTAATTAAAAAGTGGTTTGTGACTTCCATATACATTGAGCCACTATTGTATGTGTACATCTTGCAGGCAGGTCACTTTTGTAGGTCACAGCACTTATAGCTTCGTAAATGATCATAATTATTCTCCTGCAGTAGGGTAGACTGGAGAGTTCCTTCCAGCCTATTCATGCTAGTCAGTAGGTATGAAGCTACTAATTAGGTTTCAGCACAATTTCTCCATTTTCGATGACCGTAGCAATAGGACTTTACCTTCTGTGTGTTGAAAGCAATTAAGAGCCTTGGCAACAATACTCTGAAATGTTTTCTGGGGAGCTCTAATGGACACCGTTGCCCAATGATTTCAGTAGAATAACCCATTGCTAGATCGAGAGGTTTTACTTAGTCGCATACAATATTTAGTTGTGACATTTTCTTCACCATTATATGCTTCCTTCTTTTAGATTACCTTCATATATGTGTATAGCTTAGGAAGGTTGTGTAGTAGTAGTTTTCTCAAACGGTTTTTATTTTTATTTGACTTATACACAATTTCCTTCTTTAGCCTTCACTCCTATCTCCCTTTTCCTTTAAAGGACATATTTATTGCCCCCAAAACAGCATTTGTTTCATAGCTTCTGGTCTTTTCATCTTTTAAGTTAAGACCCCATTTTAGAAAAGCTGACATAAGCTTGAACTCAGTTAAATTAACAGGCTGGAACCTAGCATGAGTTTCCACATTTCTGCTCAACAAATCCAAGCCTAGCTCCTGTCTCTAGGCTAATCCTCAACAAGACCAGCATCTCCAGGTTATACCCCAACAGATCTGCACCCCTAGATTACGAGCCCACTCCTACCTGAGGACCATCAATGTAGAGGGAAGGAGATGAATCCGACCATCAGTCCATTATGTTAAAGGCCATACTAACTTTCCAATTAGATGCTTTTACAGTTAGCCCCATCTTGCTGTTTCCTATAAAGTCTTGCCCTGATAGACATTCATTCGGGGCTCTCTCACAACCAAAAATCATTCTGCCTGACTGTGGTGTTGGAGAGGCCCAGTTGACTGGAATAGAATAAAGACCCTGCTGTGAGTTGCATCAGATTAGCTCCTGTCTGTGTTTGAGGGGATCACTACACTTCTCCGGGAGAGAAGCAGAGGTGAAAAAGAATGGGAGACAAAAGAAGAATGTATCTTGATTATATTCGAGATCAAACCGGCCTCTACACTCTGCAGGGTGGTTCTCTACTGTCCAATCCTGAGAACAATGGCCAATGTTTAAAAAGTTTGTAAAACATGAGAGGTGGTAGATGCAAATTTTCCTGTGTGGAAGTTAGGAGATAAGTTTTAGTGCAATATGTGTATTTGAAGTGTCTTACCTCAAGAAACCTGAAACTCCCCACCTATGAATATATCTGTGTGAATCCCTTTGGTCCAGGGCCTGGAGAACCGTGATTTCATATTGCCCCAAATTCTCATAGTGTTGGGTTGTATTGAGGTATTAGATTTCTCCTGAGATACATTTCTATATTTTACACTTTTCCCCAGGAAATTATCTCTCTCAATGAGATATTAAATTCACTCGCATAAGATATTATAAGATGTTTTAATAGAACTTTTAATTTCCTATTTCAGGGAGTATAATTCCCTTTTCTTTTTTAGTCTTGAATATTTTTACCTATTTTTTCTTATGTAGGTTTTGAATATTACATTTTTGTTTTAGAAAGTTGTTTTTCATAGGTTTAGAGTTGTTCTGAGACCTCTTTAGTATTATTTTCTAGCTAACATATTCAGGTTTTATTTTCACATTTATATTGTTTTGCTTGAATTGATTACTGCTCAGTGTTCTCCTGAGAAACAAATATTAGCATTCATATACTTTTCCTTATAGCAAGATAGACACTTTCTTTGTATATGTAGATCTGCATGTTTGTGTGTGTCTGCATGCATGTGTGTGGTCTCCTGTATGTGGAAGTCAGAGACAATCTCCAGTTTCATTTCTTAATTTCCTTCCTTCTGTCTTTCCTTCCTTCCTTCCTTCCTTCCTTTCTCCCTTGCTTCCTTCCCCCCCCCTCTCTCTTTGTCTCTGTGTATCTCATCACTAGTGATGAGCCAGCCTTTTACACATGTTCTGGTTATATGAACTCTGATTCTTACACTTGTGAGACAAGAACTTCATCCACTGACTGTGCCACTTTTAAAAAATAATATTGGATATTTTATTTGTTTACATTCAAAATGTTATCCTATTTCCTGGTTTCTCCTCTTCAAACCCCATATCCCACCCCCTCCCTTACCCTGCTTCTATGTGTGTGCTCCCCCACCCACCCATCCACTCCTTCCTCACCACCCTCGAATGAATTCCTCTATACTGGGACATCAAGCCTTCACAGGACCAAGCGCCTCCCCTCCTATTGATGCCAGATAAGACCCCTCCAGATCCTTTGTTCCTTCCCCTAATTTCTCCATTGGGGACTCCATGCTCAGTCCAATGGTTGGCTGTGAGCATTCATATCTGTATTGGTCAGGATCTGGCACAGCCTCTCAGAAGACAGTTGTATCAGGCTCCTGTCAGCAAGCACTTCTTGGCATCAGCAATAGTGTCTGGGTTGGTGTTTCTGCATGTGGGATGAATCCACAGGTGGGGCAGTCTCTTGATGGCCTTTCCTTCAGTCTCTGTTCCACTCTTTGTTCTTGTATTTCCTTTAGACAGGAGCAATTCTGGGTTAAAATTTTGGAAATGTGTGGGTGGCCACATCCCTTATCTGGGGGCGGGGCATGCCTAATCTCTGGATAAAGTTCTCCCTCTCCTTTGTGGGGTATTTCAGCTAATGTCATCCCTGTTGGGTCCTGGTAAACTTTCTTTCCTGGCATCTGGGACTTTCTGGTTTCTACCCCCCAGTTCCCCATCCCCTATTGCTATTGTTTATTTTCCTGACCCTCTGTACATCACCTACATCTCTATGACTGAGCCACGTTTTTAACTCAATCTTTTTCTTTTTTTTTCTTTTTTTTTTCTTTTTGCTTTTCTTTTTTTTTTTTTATACAAAAAATGATTATGAAACGGCTGGGCATCTGTATTCACTTTCAATCTCTCCTATGTTGTTCCTCCATCTTTAGTTGTTCTTTTATGATGTTCTATGGTAATTGCCTTCTTCACTCAGGAACCACCCCCTCCCCCCATTTATTTCCTTCATTGTTGTTCTAGAGACTACCTTTCCATACCAAAACTGCAAATGTTAGAATTCTTTGATGCTCAAATCTGACCACTAGACCTCCATCCTCTTTCTCTTCCCCTCCACTCTCTCTGCAAAAAATTATCATTTACTTCTAACGCATTAGTATTTCATTATGACTCAAATTCTGCTGTTCATGTAAGATTTTTGAACTCCAAATAGATTCAATCAACCATTGTGTTACGACTTCTACTTGATTATCCATCCCATTAATATTCAGGTCCAACTAATGCAAATGTATAAGTTTCATTATCATTCTAAGTCCAAGTACATGTCCTTTGTCAATTTTTAATCTTAAATTAGATTAGCAGTCAAGACTGGGTCTTCTTTCCAGGATAGAAACATGAATCGATAATGTTTATACATGTTCTGGTATCATTTCTCATGACATAATATTCTGACACATTTATATCATGATTACCTCCAAATTTTTCTGTTTTCACTATATGTCAAAACTATTATTTTCTAAATATAAATATTGCAATGACATTAATACACTTCTATCTTTATTGAAAGACAAATACACATTTTTGGGGGGTGTGGATTCCAGACAGGGTTTCTCTGTGTAGCCCTGGCTGTCCTGGAACTCACTCTGTAGACCAGGCTGGCCTCAAACTCAGAAAGCAGCCTGCCTCTGCCTCCCAAGTGCTGGGATTAAAGGCATGCACCACCATGCCCGGCTACAAATACACTTCTTATGTATGTAATTTTAAGAACAGATTATTTTTAAAATGTGCAGCAGAAAATTAATGAATTTTAAGATGCTAATGACTATTTTATGTAGACTCCAGTAAAGCTATATATATTATATATTTCTTACAGCTGCAAGGATATTTAGTTTTGTTTATAAGCTTTTCTCAAACAAGGCTTACAGTTGCCTATCTTCTCCAGCCAATTCTAGTCTTAAGACAAAAAATATTAATGTTACATAAACTCTTCAAGAATTCAAAATAAAAATCACTGGACACTTCTGAATGTTAGTGATGGCCTTGTATGAATGCTATCGGCCAATTTTCCTTAGAGGTACAGATGTAAATTTTTAAAATGAATATGTAATGATAAATATATCCAAAGATAATATGCCAATGTCTAGATGTCTGTTTTTCAATAATTTGTAGTTAGAAACATTCAATTTACAAAGTGCCATAAGAATGGAGATTATCTTGCAGTCATCCCAGTAGATGCTTTAACAAGCTACTGACAGGAAACAAAAAGGGGTACTTCCTAATTTTATTGGAGCTAATTGTAAATCTCATAATTTATGGCACCACTGTCCCCTTCCTCCTCCTCCAACTTCTACTCAGTCTCACTATGTGTCCCAGGCTAGGTCAGAACTTGAGATCCTCTTTCCCTGACCTGTGGGGGCTTGGATTACAAGGCATGTATCACCCATTCTCAGATGCGTTACATATAATTTTCAAGTAATTGTTTGGATGAAGGTTGAACCTGAAAACTCCATCAAGATTTGTTTCAATACTATAAAAAATTTTAATTTACCTAAGTAAATAAAATATAATAATCTTTGGCTATTTTCTATTACTTTTTATAGCTTGAGTTTATAAGACAGCTAAATCATTTGCCCTTTTCCTTTCCCTTTCTAAACCTTCTAAATCCCCCCACCTTCCACCACACATACCCCACAGACTTTGCTCTGTCAAATTCATGGACTCTTTTCCTTTAATTGCTATTACATGAATATATATGTGATGATAAGTTATCTTCCACTGGTGAAATGAGCCATGTCAAGACAAATTATAGTATCTAAAGGCAGGTTTATTGGGAAGTAGCTCTTAAGCAGTATCATTGATCCCATGGAACTAAGGAATGAGGGCAGGAACGTGACCATACAGGGGAAGACAGAAGGTAGGGGAAAGACAAAGGGAGCAAAATTGTGCTTGCAGAGAGGGAGAAGAGAGAGAGAGAGAGAGAGAGAGAGAGAGAGAGAGAGAGAGAGAGAGAGAGAACATATTGAAATGACTGGATTATAAGAAAGAGTTTCTGACTAGAGTGAGATGTGTATAGGGAACTTTCAGGATAGCATTTGTAATGTAAATAAAGAAAATAATAAAAAAATGGTAAATAAAATTTTAAAACACACACACACACACACACACACACACACACACAAAGAGGAAATAACTAAATAAATAACTACCCATCTGTTCCTGCAAAAAAGAAAGAAAGAAAGAAAGAAAGAAAGAAAGAAAGAAAGAAAGAAAGAAAGAAAGAAAGAAAGAAAGAAAGAAAGAGTTTCTGGGAGAGGGGAAGCCCAGACCTTGGCTGGAAAGTTCTGGGCAGAAGGTGGGCTATATCAGCCCCTGTTGTATTGTAATAGGTAAGGATTGAGGAATGCTGGAAGAACTTGGAGGCTAGGTCCATTTTGATATGTTAAATATGTACCTCAGACCATTTTACTGTGTCTGAAACCCCACATCCAAGGCTCTTGTTGATAATAAATGAATAAGGGGTAACATAATTGTCTATGACGGCTTCCTGCTGATATTGGGGCATTAGGCATCATTATGGGAGAGAAGCAAAAAGCTGAACTCTTAGCCAAGTCCTAGAATGGTACACTGAAATACACAAACCATATCTACATATCTACATACATACATACATACAAATGCACATCTGTACATATACACATATACACACATATACATGTACACATATATACATATATACATATATACATATACACATATACACATATATATATACATATATACATATATGTGTATATCACATGCACACACACATATGTGTGTGTGTGCACATATCTTAAATATATCATACACATATACACACATACAATAGAGGATAAAGTTAAAGAGCTTGAGGAGATAATTATTTTCTCTTGGGTGTACATTTGAAACTTAGATTTATGGTCTTGGTAGTTGGAGGAGGGGAATCCAGAGCCAGGGAAAAGGGAATGCATCCTACACTCAGGAATGGGCAGGTAGAAAGAGAAACAGGCTGTTGATTGACAGTACTTATCTTAAGTCATTTGGTCTGTGACAGGAAGATCCAAGTGGATCATCTGAAGCTTTATGAATCTTTTAATTTCACAAAAAGATAAATTTTAGATATGTTAATATTACCAGTTTTTGTAATCTATACTGTAATCTACATCATAGAAAAAAATAGTAGAACATTCCCTTGTGTTATAGTGGAGACTTGGGAAACAATTTAAAATATGATCAATGTTAAAACTCTGAACATTTGAAGTCTTGAACAACAGAGGCATAGTAAGGGGAAAAAAATGTGAAGCAGTCCTCATTCTCCCATGTATCCTATCACCATCTAAGTAATTCCATCCTCCAACCTTCGTAACCTACATTTACCAGTCTTAAACCACATTCATAGACCATCACCACATACTTAAAAGCCTTCTTACCCTTAGGTGAACTTTACTCTGCACTTTTTCCTATCCAACTATTTATCATGAGACACATGGTTGATTATTGGGAGCAATCATTGTAAAGGGAGTTTCTTTAGATGAAGGAATAGTAAAAAGTTACTTCTTTAACTACTACTAGTTCTTAAACTCCTCAGAAACCCTAGAAGGATACATTGCAATATAAATGGCCTATGCATGAAGTAATATGGCAGAGAATAGTTCAAAGTCCCCATACCTACATAGTTTTCCCAGGCTCCTGTGGTCTCTGTGGCATCAGGGCTGAGGCAGTCTTTGGGCATCAGGCCCAGAAGATGAAGATGCTCTTTCTGTGGAGAGGGAACATGGGGAATATCCATCTCACCTTGTCTTGGGCAAGGTGGAATTATTAACTACCAAGGTGTCCTGTTCATCCACAGTTAAAGCCAGGCCCTAGCAGCAGACAAGGCAAAGGGACAGTCTTGTCCATTTGTTAGGGTACCATAATCCAGGTGTATACCTGTATCTTCTTGGAGAACCTGGGGTTATCATCTCGGCTTGAGGTTTCTGCTCTTAACTTACCTGTAATATTAAAGTACTTTTTAAAGAGTGAAACATAGAGCATTAATATATTTTAACATTCTAGTTTTAACAAGTGTAAACAATCTAATGTCTCCTAAATTAATTCCAAGTGTGCTACTATTATGTTACAAGTTTTGTCTGTCAGGACCATCAAGATAGCAAGTTGTTTTTGGTTTTTGTTTGTTTGCTTGCTTTTCAACCATAACAGAGATGGTTTCCAGCAGTGTGTTTTCACTCAATCATGATGCCTGTGAAGCCAGGACTCCACTTTCTTTATTCCATAAGCCGACATCCATTCTCCTGTCCTTTTTAGTTTTTCCTCTGCCTATCAGGCTGTAGTTAAGTGGGCACTGTGGGTCATTGAAAATGAGCAGGCTGTTCCTTCATTGTTATCACTGCCCCACTGAGTCTGCAGAATGGAAGAGAGGGAGGAGGGGAGGGGGATGAGCCTAGGCTGCACCTGGAGCAGTGTGTGCAGAGGTGCTCAGCTGTGGTGAAGGAGGGAGAGGAGCAAAAGAGAGGTTCCTAAAAATTAGACATAGGGATTTCAGACAAATTTGGATACATTTTTTCAGTTTTAAATCCAAGGGCATTCATTCTCCCAGGCTTTGCTGGACCCCAGCATCCTACTTATAAGTTTGAGGGCATAAGGGATGTAGGGGGAGTGTCAGGTCAAATATCTTTGAACCTGGGCTCCCAGGATCAAACATCTGGTCTTTGTTCCTGAACGGAGTGGCTTGCCTTGGCAGGCTAGCTCTTGGTAGTGGATCTGAGGGGTCTGGAGACCCTCAAGGAGCTGCTCCTGGTGTTCTGAGGTTTCTGGGATATGGTCACTCCCCAAGTTTGAAGTTCATCAAACAAAGTGGAGAAAACTATGGAAGAAAGGAGAGATTCCTCATTTTTATGTGGGGCTGGGGACTCAATTTCCCTGAGTCACACCAGGTGAGCAGTTGTTTTCCACTGATGAGCTAAGCCAATTCCAGCTAAATTAAAATATATAAAGACAAGCTTATTAGCAATCACTTCTCAGGCAAGTTCCCTGCTCCCAAGGGATGAGGCCAGATAGTCACCTTGGGGAGGGAGACAGACAGATGATAGAAGAGAAGGAGAGAAAGAGTTGTACATGCAAGGAGAGGAAAATACAGAGAGAGAGGGAGAGGAAAGAAGAAAATGTCTACATCATTTAAGAAAGTGCTTCTGGGGAAGAGAAGCCCAGTCATTGGGCTGGGAAGTTCAGAAAAGTGGACAGGGGAGGGTGGTGTCTCAGTCACGCCTTGTAACAGGTAGAGACTGAGGGATGCTGGGAGAACCTTTAGTCCAGGTCCACTTTGGTATGTTAAATATGTATCTTAGCACCATATCCTAGGTTGGAAAACAACATTTTTTGATTTTTTTTTATATTTTTCTTTATTAATCATTTTATTTGTTTACATTTCAAATGCTATTTCTCTTTCTGGTCTCCCCTCCCAAAACTCCCAACTCATTCTCCTCCCCTTTGCCTCTAAGAGGATACTCCCCCACACACTTTGACTTTTGATATTCAATGTAATTTTGCCATTTAAAACAAAGAGGGAAAGTTCTATACTAAAAGAATTTTGACTTTTATGTGAATACTGTTGAAAGTTTTTATAGGTTTATTAAAATTTAATTATAATATATACATACAACATATAAACTTAGTAACACTATATTATCTGAAATAGATAGATATCATCTAGAACTCTTTTATAGTTTATAATTTCATTTTAAAGTGTATGGGTTTTTTGACTGTGGGTATGCCTGTTCTCCATATGCCTATTGAGACCAGAAAGGATTCTGATCCCCTATGAGTATAGTTAGTTTAGTGTGTACCATTTCTCCTTGTCCCTATTTGTATCAACTATATACAATATTTAAAAAACATGACTTAATGGAATACTTATTGACTAAAACCTGTATTGTCTTATCTGACATCTAATATAAATTTATTCTTTCATTGCCTTTTGATATTTTATATTTAATTATTTTGGTGTTGTATATGTGGACAGGTAAGCCAAAAAACACATGTAGAAATAAGAATACAATTATTATTACATTACAATTAATACATTAATTGTGTATACTGGAAAGTTCTTAGAAGTTAATTTTAACCTTGGTGGCAAGTGGACATTAATTTGAGACTCCCAGCCTAGCCCAAAAAACAAAAAACAAAAAACAAAAAACAAACAAAACAAAACAAAAAAATGGAAAAACAACTATGATTAATTTAAAATCACAATGGTCTCATTTGAAAAGGTATATTTTCTTGTTGTTGAAGAGATTATTCTATGATTCTGTGCTTCTTTATGTCTCTGACACATCATTATAAAATTTACTGTTGACTTATCTTTTAGGCATATTAAAATTTTTATCTATCAGATTATTGTCAAAGATCAACTGTAT
The DNA here is from genome assembly GCF_900095145.1 of Mus pahari. Lineage (NCBI taxonomy): Eukaryota > Metazoa > Chordata > Mammalia > Rodentia > Muridae > Mus > Mus pahari. Next base: position 63,094,797 of record NC_034600.1, read on the forward strand.
GTAACTGTGTGGTTTTACTTCTGGGTCTTCAATTCTATTCCCTTTATCAACTTGTATGTCTCTGTACCAATACTGTACTGGCTAGTTTTGTGTCAACTTGACACAGCTGGAGTTATCACAGAGAAAGGAGCTTCAGTTGGGGAAATGCCTCCTAGAGATCCAACTGTAAGGAATTTATTTTCTCAATTAGTGATCAAGGGGGCAGGTCCCCTTGTGGGTGGTGCCATCTCTGGGCTGGTAGTCTTGGGTTCTATAAGAGAGCAGGCTGAGCAAGCCAGGGGAAGCAAGCCAGCAAAGAATATCCCTCGATGGCCTCTTCATCAGTTCCTGCTTTCTGACCTGCTTGAGTTCCAGTCCTGATTTCCTTGGTGATGAACAGCAGTATGGAAATGTAAGCTGAATAAACCCTTTCCTCCCCAACTGCTTCTTGGTCATGATGTTTGTTCAGGAATAGAAACCCTGACTAAGACAAATACCATGCAGTTTTTATCACTATTGCTCTGTAGTAAAGTTTGAGGTCTTGAATGCTGATTCCCCCAGCTGTTCTTTTATTGTTAAGAACTCTTTTGGCTACTTGGGTTTTCTCTTTTCCAGATGAATTTGAGAATTGCTCTTTCCATGTCTTTGAAAAATTACGTTGGGATTTTGATGGGGATTGCATTGAGTCTATAGTTTGCCATTGGTAGAATGGCCATTTTTACCATGGTAATTCTGCTAATCCATGAGCATGAGAGATCTCTCCAATTTCTAAGATCTTCTTTGATTTCTTTCTTGAGAGACTTGAAGTTATTGTCATACAGGTGTTTCACTTGTTTGATTAGAATTACCTCAAGATATTTTATATTATTTGTGGCTATTGTGAGGGTAGTTGTTTCCCTAATTTCTTTCCCAATGTGTTTATCATTTGTATAGAGGAAGGCTACTGATATATTGAGTTAATTTTATATCCAACCACTTTGCTGAAATTGTTTATCAGCTGGAGAAGTTATCTGGTAGAATTTTTGGGTCGTTTATGTACACTATCATATCATCTGAAAATAATGATATCTTTATTTATTTGCCAATTTGTATCCCCTTGACCTTCTTTTGTTGTCTAATTGCTAGAGCTTGACAAAGAAGCCAAACATATATAGTGAAAAAAAGAAAGCATCTTTAATAAATGGTGATGGTCTAACTGGCTCTCTGTATGTAGAAAAATGAAAATAGACCCATATTTGTAACTTTGAACAAAGTTCAAGTCCAAGTGGATCAAGGACCTCAACATAAAATCAGATACACTGGATCTAATAGAAGAGAAAGTGGGAAAGAGCCTTAAACTCATTGGCAGAGGGGGGAAGTTTCCTAAACAGAGCTCCAATGGCTCATGCTCTAAGATCAACAATTGTTAAATGGATCCTCATGAAACTGGAAAGCTTCTGTAAGGCAAAGGACATAGTAAGACAAATGACCAACCACAGGTTGGGAAAATAATCTTCACTAACCCTGCATCCCATAGAGTGATAATATCCAATCTATATATAAAAAACTCAAGAAGCTAATCACCCAAAGACCACACAATCCAATCACCAAATGGGATATAGAACTAAAATGAGATTTCACAACTGAGAAATCTCTAATGTCTGAGAAAACCCTAAAGAAATATTCAAAATCGTTAGTGGTCAGAGAAATGCTAATCAAATCCACCCTGAGATTCCACCTTACACCAACCAGAATGACTAAGCTCAAAACCTCAGGTATCAACATATGTTGGAAAGGATTTTGAGAAAGAGGACCAGTCCTCCATTGCTGGTAGGAATGCAAACTGGCACTGCCACTCTGAAATCAATCTGGAGGTTCCTCAGAAAATTGCAAATAGATTTATCTGAAGACCCTGCTATATCACCCAAAAGATTCCCCATCATGCCACAGGGGCATGTGTTCCACTATGTTTATAGGGGCCCTATTTGTGATAGCCAGAAGCAGGAAACATAGACAGAAGAATGGATACAGAATATATGGTTCATTTACACAATGAAATACTCAGCTATTAAGAATGAGGACATCCTGAGTTTTGCAGGCAAATGGAAGGAACTAGTAAATATCATCCTGAGTGAGGTAACTCAGACCCCAAACCCAAAGGATATGCATGATATGTACTCTCTAATAAGTGGATATTAGAAAAAATAAAAAGCAAAGAATACTCAAGATACTCAAAAGAAATCAAACAGAACTCAAAGAACTCAAAAAGATCAAGAAGCTGAAGTACCCAAGTGAGGATGGCTCAGTTCTACTTGGCAGGGAGAAGAAAGCAATCACAAGTGGGGAGGGAGGGAGAGGGACCTTGGATGGACAGAGATGGGGAGTTGCGTGGGGGGGAGGGTACCTGGTCTGGTATTGAGTGGGGGAAAAGGACTGAACCTTTGAGGCCCAGCAGAAAGAATGGACACAGGCAAGCTTGGCAAGTAGGAGGTTGAAGGGACCTTCCAGAATGTACCAGAGACCTGGGAGGTGAGAGACTTTCAGGACTCGAAGGGAAGGGGAGGACATTAGATGAAATGTCAAGAGTAAGTAGAAGGAACTTAGAGAGCCCACCTCCTGCAGGGAGACAGTGCATCAAGTAAGAGATGGGTTTGCTATCCCACAGTCAAAACTTGGACCTATTATTGTTCCTGTTTGAAAGAACTGCAGATATGGAAATGGAGAGGAGCCTGAGGAAAAGAAGGTCCAGTGACAGGCCCAAAATGGGATCCAATTCAAGGGGAGGTCCCAAGGCCTGACATTGTTACTGAGGCTATGGAGCGCTCACAAAAAGGGAACTAGCATGACAGAAAGCTGGAAGACCCAACAAGCAGCTGGAAGAGTCAGATGCATATAATTACACCCAACCAATGGACAGAAGCAGCTGATCCCTGCTGTTGAATTAGGGAAAGGCTGGAAGAAGCTGAGGAGATGGGCGAGGAGTAGTCTGAGCAGTCTCAATTAACCTGTACGCCCCCACCCCTGAGATCTTTTAAACACTGGACCATCAAGCAGGCACCATACACCAGCTGATATGAGGGTCCCAACACACATACAGCAGGGGACTGCTCGGTCTGTGGTCATTCAAAGATGATGTACCTAGCCCTCAAGAGACTGGAGGCATCAGTGAGTTTTGAGGTCAGGTAGGGTAGAGAGTGGAGGTATGGGATGGGAAACAGTCAGAGAGTGGATGGGGCAGGATAAATATGGAGTGTAAATAAATAAATAAATTAAAAAAATAAAAAAAACCAACAAAAATATATATCAGTTTAAATTTTAAACATTTTTTTTTCTCTCAAACATACAGGACAATAGCACTTTCAACCATTAACATATGTAAATAAAATGTAGGATGTCACATTAGTCACCATCCTCAAATGTGATCATGCATATGAGAATAACATAGGGAGAAATAACGTGGTTTTGATCTTAGTTTCAGGGTTGTCAGTCCGTCTTGGAGGAGAACATTGTAGAAAACAGAGGCTCACATTATCCTGCACATGAGGAAGAGAGGGAAGCAAGGAGCCAAGAGACTGGAAACATGTCCTAAATCTAAATTCATGCTAACCACTCTGCTAATACAGAAAAGTATTCCTATGAAACATTGTCAGAAGCTTCAATAAATACAGGCAGAAAGCCTCTTAGTTCGTATCATTACATATTTCTTCAAATACTCTTCCTTTTGTAGAAGATTCTCTTTTTATAAATTAATGCACTACTTCAATGATATGACTAAAATCGTAAGTTATTATGCCTCTACACTCTATTTTTACTTATAATGTACTAAGGATTGCTTCTAATTGCTTATTATTAATGATATCATATTTCATTGTAAGAGACTTCTAATAAATTATATAGACCCACAAGTTCATAAATCCAAAAAAAAAAAAAAATCTTTGACAACATTTAGGTTTAAAATCATATGACGTGATCCTCTGACCCACTTGACAGGGGTACTCTGTTCCCATTCTGAATATCTGGTCATCAGCTGGAAGCATGGTGCTTGCAGAGACTTTTACTTAGAACATTTTTCCTGGCTCCTGGATCCTTGCGTTACCTCTCTGCTTCATGTTTAGGAACTTCATGTGCAAAATAGTGTGAGCCTCTCTTTCTACGGTGTTCTCTTCCAAGACATAATGGCTCCTCTGAAACTAGGATCAAAACCAAGTTATTTTTTTTTCCAATGATATTCTCAGATGCATGCAGAAAATTAAAGCCAGGGAAATGGAATCATAATTGTGACTAACATAAATCTATTAAAATTTGTGGGGTTTCACAAAAGTTTAGGGAACTAAGCTGGAAAAACTGTAGAATGTAAGGGAAACTTTATTGGAAATTCTGGTTCGTGTATAGAGATCAGAGAACTCACAGGAATGAAAACAATAAAGACTGTTCCACAGGGATTCAGACAGAAAGCACTTTGCTGGAAATCAGATAAGAGGCCATGTATTTTACTGTGGCCAAGAATTCGTTTGTATTTTTAGTGTGTCCTGAGACATTGGGACAGGCCAAAGTGGCAGACTAATTTAATAAATACAGGAAACTCGAGACAGAATAATAATTAGGCTGTTGCATAGTGGACAAGCCAGTTGTTGATTTAGTATAACAGCTATATTAAAAAGAGAATGGAAAATATTTTTGAGAACATCTCAGTAATCCGACCGATTCCATTCATTGTATGCTACAGGATACAAACTTTCACTTAAAATGTTTCCTTTGAGAAAAAAAAAATACTAGGTCACTCTGTTCACTAGTTAAGAGTACTTAACTAGTTTGTTCATTGTTAAGAGTACTTAAGCAATGCTTTTGTTGTTGTTTTTCTGGTGTTGTGTATTTTGTTTTTATTTTTCAATTGTTTGTTTGTTTGTTTGTTTGTTTGTTTTAAGCCCACTCATCAGAAAATGTACAGCCATGCTACCAATTATCATAAATACTGTTTGGTTTTACAGCAGATTTTGGGATTTTCCACATACTTTTATTGATAAATGTATGAATGCTAAAATTATGGGATCATAGAGTCATCAATCAAATTTTAGAGAAATACCTTAATGTAAAAATCACATAGCATGGACAATTCACTATAAGGTGCCCTAGAAAGTTTGATCCATAACTCTGAGAAAATAAGGTCTAAGCCGTAGTAATATCCTCAATGTATAATAATGTCATGAGCAAGGAATGTCTTCCAAGGACTGCTGCAGAAGAGTGAGGCTATGTAGCCATCATTCACCCACACCACAGAATAAAGATAAATGAAGTTTTTGAGTTCAATGTGTATCTCTTATATTTTAGATGATAGATTCAGGACTTAAAAATTTAATGTTTTCCCTGATTGACTTGTATAATTTTTTAAAAATTTTCTCACAGTTTTCACATTGAATCTTAGAGTATAACTGTTTACTGTGTTCTATTGTACATTTAGAGTATGTAGAAATATATACACTTATATGAATATAGACGTAAATATTATATATATGTATATATATTTATATATTTAAGTTCATAGCTAAAAGTCTCAGGATGAACTTTGAAATCTGTTAATAGCTATTAAGTTCTTCAAAAATGAAATACATTTAAATGACCGTGGTATTTTTTTCAGTCACTCCAGACAAAGTTCTCCTACTCAAATTCTAAGGAACTATAATGGAGATAATCTACTCTCTCCACAAGAGTGGGCATATTTATTTTCTAATAAAAATTATCACTGCTAACCTTCCAAAGTGATTTATGCTTCACTAATTCAATGATGTCTCAACCTATTGTTTGGGACACAGATTTAAAACTTCAGAATCTTTAAAAGATTCAGTAAAGTCTCTGTTGATGTTCAGTTATTACAAACAATCTTAAACAGATATAGAAAGCAATTACAAGAAAGCATGAATAGCAAGAAAGAATACAAATAATAGCAATGCCTCATGCTCTCTCAGCCTGATTCTGTTAAACACTGTCTATAAATAACTAAATAGGATTTCTAAAGTATTCCTATAGAAATGTGCTTACTGAGAAATTTCCAGTGCTGTACAATTGCAAGCAGACCATCGAAACATTCTGTACCATTTTGCTAAATATTGTTTTCTTAACAATATTTAGCAAAATATATATGTAATTAACGCTTACCAACTTCTCCAAATATTATGGTAGCATTTAAGATTATAGACATTAAATATATTTTGATTAAATCCAAATATTTTTTGGTTAATTTGGAGATGGTGTAACAATTTGGCATGCATTTTGACAAGGTCATGACATGTAAAAAATCAGATTTTAGAAAAAATAAAGCTAAGATTTTTTTCTGTAATTGTAATGTAAATATTCTAACCTAAATTTTGAAGAAGCCATATGCTAATGAAAAATTACATTTGTGAAGATAAAGATTCGTATTTATATTGCCAAAACACACTGTAATGGGAAAGTCATCATTAAATCTTTTAATGAGGTATTAAAATGAAAAGCAGTTCAATGGTGACAATTTGTAAATTAAAGTAATACAATATGTATTTTAATCAATTAATAAAAAATAATGGACAAGGTTTGTCAGATGGACATCTTGGATGAAGAATGGATAATTTAGTATCTTTAAAATTTCAAAAACCCGTATTTATCTCAGGGAAATAAATATGTGAAAAAAATTCTGAGCTTTGCTCAAAGCTGGTTCATCTGCCTGGTGACTGCATTGGAACAATGTACAAGCACTGAGGATTAGCAGAATTAGGGTCACTCACTCCCTGTCAGAGGTCCTCTAAGTGGCCCACCTGGCATTGAGACACCTTTCCTTCTCTGGCCAATATTGATGACATTTACTATCATCTTTTTTTTTCAATTTTTATTAGGTATTTACTTCATTTACATTTTAAATGCTATCCCCAAAGTCCCCTATACCCTCCCCTGCCCTGCTCTCCTACCCACCCACTCCCCTTTCTTGGCTGTGGTGTTCCCCTGTACTGGGGCATATAAAGTTTGCAAGACCAAGGGATCTCTCTTCCCAATGATGGCTGACTAGACCATATACTGCTACATATGCAGCTAGAGACAAGAGCTCTGGGGGTGCTGGTTATTTCATATCGTTGTTCCACCTATACAGTTGCAGACTCCTTCAGCTCCTTGGGTACTTTCTGTAGCTCCTCCATTGGGGACCCTGTGTTCCATCCAATAGCTGACTGTGAGCATCCACTTCTGTGTTTGCCAGGCACTGGCATAGCCTCAAAAGAGACAGCTATATCAGGGTCCTTTCAGCAAAATCTTGCTGGTGTATGCAATAGTGTCTGCGTTTGCTGGCTGATTATGGGTTGGACCCCTGGGTGGGGCAGTTTTTGGATGGTCCATCCTTTCCTCTCTGCTCCAAACTTTGTCTCTGTAACTCCTTCCATGGGAGTTTTGTTCCCAATTCTAAGAAGGGGCGAAGTGTCCACATTTTGGTCTTCCTTCTTCTTGAGTTTCATGAGTTTTACAAATTGTATCTTGGGTTTTTTTTTTAATTATTATTTTCTTTATTTACATTTCAAATNCTATCTCGAAAGTTTCCTATACCNCCCCCCCCCCCGGCTCCTGCTCCCCTACCCACCCACTCCCACTACTTGGCCCTGGCCTTCCCCTGTGCTGGGTCATATTAAGTTTGCAAGACCAAGGGGCCTCTCTTCCCAATGATGGCCGATTAGGCCATCTTCTGCTAAATATGCAGCTAGAGACACTAGCTCAGGGGGATTTTACTATCTTCTTACAAAGCTACTTATACTAGTTCTAGATTCAAAGCTCAGCCAGGGCGACACATTCTTTGTACAATCCAACACGATTCAGGTAATAGAACTCTCCCTGTTCTCCAACCCAGTAAAATGGGTCCACCTGCTGCATACAATCTATTCAGGAAGTCCACATGCTCAGTTATCACCACATATAAGATGTGAAATTAGGAGACAGTGTTCTTTTCCTATAAATGTACTGCTCTGATACAAATATATTCTGATGAAGATTACCTAAAGTGACTCCAGGACAGAGAAATTTGAAAAAAAATCATAATCATAACCAAAGGACTCAAAGATTTCCAAAAGAAAAAATACATGAGTAACAAAGAAAAAAATGATCATAAACGTATAGCTGAAAGTAATTATAAATATAATTAAGAATACGAGAACTGATTTCAATTGATAGAAAGAAATATTGTACAGAACTCAAGGTGAAATGAAGGATCTGGGAAACTAAATAACCCAGTCAGTAAACTTCTAGGAAACCTAACACAGAGAATATATTGATCAAAACAGAAGATAAGGTAAAGGAATAGACCAAACCAAATATTTGAAAACAAGAGAAAGACATATATGAGAGATCTGAGATAGTGTGAACAAAAACAAACAAACAACAACAATAAGAGCAAAAAGTAAAACAAACAAACAAACAGCCCATATTTTATGAATCATAGGCTTAGATGACAGAGAACTCAGGTAAATGGCGTAAACCAGATCTTGAACAAAATGTGGATCTCTTTGACTTCAGTGGGAACCTTATCTATAGAATGAGGTTCAGGACAGCCAAGACATAGAGGAACCATGTCTCAAAACAAAATCAACCAAAGAAACAATCATAAACAACAACAAAATCAGTTCCACAAACTAGGAAATGACATATTCATACAGGTACAGGAAGCACACAGAACACCAACTTGATGAAAGAAAAAACTCTCCACAGTGTAGCATACTGAAAACACTGAACATGCATAAAAAAAATTATTGAGTATTATCAGGACAGAATCATACTTGCTAGTCTGCCACAGGACCCAAGTTTAGTTTTCAGAACACAAATTAGATGCTCTCTGTCTCTCTCTGTCTCTCTCTGTCTCTGTCTCTCTGTCTCTGTCTCTGTCTCTGTCTCTCTCTCTCTCTCTCACATACACACACACACACACGCACGCAAACACTACTTTAAAAATAGAATCTTATACTTGAATTGGGTGTAGATATTGAATTCCTGTGGACAACGATCAAATAGGATAACCCAATTTTTCTTTAACATTGTAAAAACTTACACTCAAGTCATTTAGTTGATTTTTAAATATCTGGTCAATGATGTAGTTCCAGATATGACACTACCAATACAGAAACAGCAGGAAAAATCAAGATAACATCACTCAATAAAAACTTTATCCCCACAAAAACTGATTTAAGGAATAGTAAATCAGTGAAATTTCAAGTAATTCAAAAGACTAATTAGAGGAAGAAATAGCACAATCAAAATATGAGTAACTATGAATGAATTTTAAGAAAATGTAAAAAATCTTTTAAGAAAGTAAGGAAGTATGAGCAAGAAAGGAAGGAAGAACAATAAATAAAATTATATATTAAAATGTTCAGTTATAATTAGTGGAATGAAGTTATCAATAAATCAAATGAAAAAGTAAAACCAGTAGAGAGTTTCACCAAGAAATGAATCAAGAGGCAAAACAGACTATGTGGTTTCAAGACAAAGTAGAAAACTTAGAAAAATTCAGTAATGAACAGAATTTTGAGAACTATAGAATTCTATTTAAAAGTACAGACTTAATAATTTTTGACAGAAAAGTATATGTGTGCATATGTATATATAAACATATATATAGTAAAACTTAAATATAGGATATATAGTTAGTAAATCATGGAAGAACAACTTCAAAATCTATCAAAAGTAATAGCTTTTCAGATAGCAGAGACATTGACATGAAAATCCCTAACACTGAAAACCAGAAAAGCATTTGTACTAATCCTAAAATGTCTGAGATTTTTCTAGATATTTAACTATACCTCTTCATTTACAAAATTCTATTTCAAAATGTATATTAGTAGATATAAGGGATCATAAATGCCATGATTTACTCATTACAGAGAGAAGAAGAACATAGGATACAACTTACATGTGGTTGAAAATAGTAAAATATTATCCAACCTAAAAAACTCATTTATGACACAAGCTGACATTTTCAAATGAAAATTTGCTGTTGAAATTAAAGAGCTCTGCATATAAATATCTCATTATTTGTTGTGTCTTTCTACAGATTTTATAACATTTACCTCATATAGCTGTTTTGATTCCTTCTAACCATTTTCAAACTTATTATCTTTTCCTGACCATTGCTAGGAAACTCATATTTACAGGTAAAGATCAGGCACAATTTTAGCAATAAGGAGGTACCACTTAGGAGAGAGATGGCTATAATCAGAAGAGATAAGTGAACTAATGAGAGAACCCTGAGCACTCCTGAGTATCTTCTTGTTTCTTCATTTCACATTACATCTTAGCCCAATAATTACTGCACTTCGCCATACTCCTACAGTTCTTGTTGTTATTTTATCTTGCTTTTTATGGCCTTTTATTTATACAAGTTAAGAAATGTTTTATTAAATAATATTCTGATATTTATGACTTCCTGAGGAAATCCAGCTTAGAAAATTAGCTGTTCAGAGTGAGCATGTCTGAATATCATTTTTTTATTTGCTTTGCTTCTCTCTTTATCCATATCATCTTCCTTTATTTTGGTGCCTTAACCATAAGGGGCATTTGTTAGTGTCTACCCTAAGGCAACGACTTTCTGTTTCAAGCTGGTGCTGATGATATCTGTGCAGCTGCCTTTTGTCTCCATAATATACCAAATTAGTTTCAAATTGTCTGAAAACCTCTTGCTGTCTGCTCCTATAACTGAACTTCCCAGAACCCATCTCGATGTTTTCTTGTTTAATTCTCACAAGTGGTAACGCACCCTAGGTATTTATTTTCCTTGGGCCTTCACATTTATTTTGGAGAATCTTTTCCCTCCTATGTTTTAAATCGTGGGTGAACTTGATCTCTGGAGGTATTAAAATTCTTATTAGATTCCTTATGAAAACTTCCCTTTACTCTACCAAGTACTTAGCAATACAAATTACATCATTAGGTTCATATCTATGAGTACATACAGATTGTAGCTAACCAGAAAATAAGAAATAAGTTATACTATAATTCATACCACTTCCAGTCAGTAACTAGCAAATATATTCATATATCTGTGAAACTTTTTAATATAATATTCTACTTTGCTAGAAGGTTAGGTTATTATTATACTCAAATGTAAATCCAGAGGTTTTTATTTAGCATTTGTTTTGGGAGAGAATTACATTAATTATATCTAGTAGTTAACATTTCTAGGACAGCTTTGTACACATCTAGATCATAAGATGGAACTTTTCCTTACTATGCCTGTTTCCCACAAGCGTCCCTGTCACTCAATGCCTTGCCCTGGGACTGATAATTCTCCCCTACGCCCTTCCATCTACATTAATACAATATATGTTTATATAGTCCTATGCATCTCCATACATCAAGGATCAATAACAAAAATTATATTTAAAAATTTTAATATGATTTAATATTACAATCTCCAGTAGCCTCTATTTTTCTAGCCAGGACCTAATTTTGTCTTTGTTAGGGCTCTGTAAAATACAAAGCTTGATTTTCTTCACCTACTCATCTGCTTCAGTTCTATAACATACCTACTGTAAAAAGCTATTGCATAAAACATCAGGATGCAAAAAATGTATGGAATATCTGGTCTGGGAGTCCTTTAGATAAATACCAAAGGTTGCCATAAGTGGAAAGTGTGTAATAACATCATAATAGGACATTGGAAAATTTATATTTAGAGAAGTTGAGGTCATTTATATTTGGGAATGATGTCCAATCAAAAAATAATAATGACCCTTATGAAATGAATTTATTTATTTCCCTCAAATAGGAAAGATACTTGGTCTAAGATATTAGATATCATTTAAGGTTTTACAGTGATGTTTAATAATTTAGGGGAAAGTGAAAGGAACTATTTTACCTACTGCCACTACTGGTGAAATTTAGTCTTCAAGCTGTTGAATTATCCAAATAGCAAATCCCTATAGTAATTTGCAGATTATATAAGTATGGCTATATTGGTACCAACTTTGCAATACTATTAATTTTGGAATGTTCCCTCTTATTTATGACAGCAAATTTTTATATTTTTATAGTTTTAGATGTCAGTGAATAGAAGAGTTCGGAATCTACATCATATTGAATGATGTTTCTAGCAGGAAGAACTTCAGGCCTTAACATTGCCTTTTGTGTAGGAAAATACCAAATCAAAAATCTTACCTGCAGGCTTGTCCTGACTATGTCATTCATTTTAATTTCTGCCAAAATCTTAAGCTAAAACACATACAAAAATAGAGAACTTGTAAGTGTGGCATGATTTCTTTTATATGTTTAATTTTGAGTTTGGGGAAATGAAAACATGTATTCGAGAAAGGATTACTAAGAAGTAAATGTTAGTAAGAGTGTACTAGGGAGAAAATAAGGTAAACTCATAATGCACATGCATGCAGGCATGGCAAAGTTAAAATGATCTTTATATTTTATTTCATATTATATTTAAGTAATACGTATCAATGAATAAAAAAGAAGGAACTAGAAAACACAACTCAGAAAAACACAACAAAAATAAAGAGTTTCAGTAATACTCTATAAACCATTGATTCCCCATACTGGGCAAATGTTCAATCATAGGATTTTTATCAGACAGAGCTAACTCCAAAACATTATCTTCCGAGGTTAGAGTCTATTTCTAAGCATGGTGTAAGCTAAAATCTTAATGGTTAACTCTTGGATTTAATTCTTCACGTTTTAATCTATCTCTTAATTGTCCTCAGTATAAGGATTTTGATAATCTATGAATTGGGAATCAAGGACATTTTAGCCATAGGTAAATTTCAAATATCATCATGTCAATACATAGCCATTTCCATAAATCTCTATCTGAAGAGTGTTGACACAATGAGAGATAAGGCTCTGGTGCAGGGTAAGTGTCTGGGTAACTCTGCAGTAAGCATTGTGCATTGAAGGAATTCTTTCTAATTCAGTTGCAAGAAACACATATTCTAGGCAGAACATTCTCACAAGGCATTATTCATAGTTCTGGCATATTTTCTGTATAAGATAAATAATAGAATCATAATGAAAGAGATGAGATACTTAAAAAACTTTTACATTTTCTGACTAATGAAGTACAAATCAACAAATATCTTATATGACAAATTTACATAAACAGATAGCCCCATTCAAAATATTTTCTTGAGTCAGAAGTTTATAACATCACAGATTCTCTGTATATTACAATGTTAAAATATTCGGCTCATTAAAATTGTAATTGATATTCTAAAATTCACTCATGCTTACACAGACTAAACATAATGTTTTCTCTTTGAGGTGGAAAATTATGTTCACGATTACAAAGACCTTAAGCATATCAATTATCTCCCTCATGGGAAAATCATAATTCTTAGTACATTTTTCTCCTATACATTTAGATATTTATATTGGTGTTTTCAATGTTGACCTTACTTCTTTGAGAACATATGAGTCACTTCATTTTGATTCCCATCAATTGTTCTCAGACATATATATATATATATATATATATATATATATATATATATATATATATATATTCCAAGTATGTTAACTTCATATCTTCATATCTTCTTCTTCTCTCTGAATCTAAACCCTTGGCCTAATGCCCAGCTTAGCCACAGTCCATGGACTGTGCCCCCTAACTCCAGTGGATCACACAGATCATCATCTGCACACTTTCTTCACCCAACTCATTTCTTTACTCCATCCTATACTTCAGCATACAATCCTGGGACCCCGCAGGATACTACTACCAGGAAAGCATTTAGTGTAAATGGGGACTTTTTTTCTGTTCTCCTCTTTTCTCCAAATCTATCTACTAATCTCATCCCAAGCTCTGTAGCAGACTACCAGGTATGGCTTCTAATTCTTTGTCTATATTCTAAGGGGACAAGGAAATTCTTTGTGGAATACCCTGTTCTTCTTCCCCCTGCAGACCCACTGATGACTCCTGAATTTCCATTATTAAATGTAACTTTCACAAAAATAGGAGTACATTTTATTCAGAACCACCAATGTCCAAACATATTAGGACCACAGAGGAACTTCCTACTGGGCAATACATAGCCAATATACTCTCCTAAGAACAACAGGAACAAAGGAAAAAAAATCTACAAGAGCACAAAGAAACATGGCACAGCCATATCTAATGGGAACAGCAAATTCATAAAGCCAGCACAGCTGCTTGACAAAGATTCAGTAAAAGCTGAGTCACATAATGCACTCACCTTCCTTCTGTCTTTCATAATCGGTCTTGATCTCCATGCATTTTATGCTTGTGAAGTTTTTAATATTGAATTCATGGAAATTTTCTTCTGATTTATGACTTTTCCTAGGAGTTAGGCAGACTGGAGTTATCTTTCCCCTACACAAGGGCTTATACTGATGGAGAAAGAATGGTGTGGAAAATGATATAAGAAATAAGTGGTAAGACCTACCTCCCCCATTCTTTTTTTTTGTCAATTTTTTATTAGATATTTTCTTCATTTACATTTCAAATGCTATCCCAAAAGTCCCCTATACATCCCCCCATCCTGCTCCCCTACCCACATACTCCCACTTCTTGGCCCTGGTGTTCCCCTGTACTGGGGCATATAAAGTTTGCAAGACCATGGGGCCTCTCTTCCCAATGATGGCCGAATTGGCCATCTTCTGCTACATATGCAGCTAGAGACATGAGCTCTGAGAGTACTGGTTAGTTCATATTGTTGTTCCACCTATAGGATTTTAGACCCCTTCAGCACCTTGAGTACTTTCTCTAGTTCTTCCATTGGGGGCCCTGTGTTCCATCCAATAGACGACTGTGAGCATTCACTTGTGTATTTGCCAGGCACTGGCCTAGCCTCACATGAGACAGCTATTTCAGGGCCCTGTCAGGAAAATCTTGCTGCCATATGCAATAGTGACTGTGTTTGGTGGCTAATTATAAAAGAGGATGTTGGACGAATTTGCCTAATGAATATCAGTGCAAAAATACTCAATAAAATCCTCAAAAACCAAATCGAAGAACACATCAAAACAATCATCCATCATGACCAAGTGGGCTTCATCCTAGGGATGCTGGGATGGTTTAATATATGGAAATGCATCAACATAATCCACTATTTAAACAAACTCAAAGACAAAAATCACAAGATTATCTCATTAAATGTTGAGAAAGCATTTGACAAAATCCAACACCCCTTCATGATAAAAGTCATGGAAAGATCAGGAATTCAAAGCGCATACCTAAACATAATAAAAGCAATATACAGCAAACCAGTAGCCAACATCAAACTAAATGGAGAGAAACTCGAAGCAATCCCTCTAAAATCAGGGACTAGACAAGGCTGCCCACTTTCTTCCTATCTATTCAATATAGTATTTGAAGTCCTAGCCAGAGCATTTCGACAACAAATGGAGATCAAGAGAATAAAATTGGAAGGGAAGAAATCAAAATTTCACTATTTACCTCCCCCTTTCTTAGAAAAGTTTGCTGATAATGGGCCACTTTGGTATTATATGTCCAAGGAAGAAAAGAATTCCAAGAGAATTGGGAATAAAACACCCATGAAAGGGCTTACAGAGCCAAAGTTTGGAGCTGAGATAAAAGGATGGACCATCCAGAGACTGCCGCACCTGGGGATCCATCCCATAATCAGCCACCAAACAGAGTCACTATTGTGTATGCCAGCAAACTTTATATGCCCCAGTACAGGGGAACATCAGGGCCAAGAAGTGGGAGTGGGTGGGTAGGGGAGTGGGGGTGGGGGTGGGGGTTATAGGGACTTTTGAGATAGCATTTGAAATGTAAATGAAGGCTCTGAAAATCATTGAAGACTCCAGAATCAAATAGTATGCAAAGACAAAGAGTGTTTGTTCTGTAGAAACATCCAGTAGAAGGGGATTAATTGGTCTTCAAAATGATAACCCCAAACAAATGAGTATAGGCTTTCTTATAGGGAACCAGAGGAACTCTCTAGAAGGATTAGGTAATCTAAAATATCATTGGTAGGTGCTAGAAGTCAGACATACCCAGCTCAAAGGATCCGAAAATGTCCTCAACAAAATCATAGAAGAAAACTTCCCCAACCTAAAGGAAGAGGTGGCGATAAAAGTACAAGAAGCCTATAGAACAGTAAACAAACAGGAGCAGAAAAAAAAATCTCATCACATAATAATCAAAACATTAAATAGACAGAACAAAGAAAGAATATTAAAAGCTGCAAGAGAAAAGGACCAAGTAACATAAAAAGGTAGACCTATCAAAATTATACCAGCCTTCTCAACAGAGTCTGTGAAAGCCAGAAGAATCTGGTCAGAAGTCATGCAGATTTAAAGAGCACACAGATGCCAGGCTAAGCTACTCTACAGAGCAAAACTCTCAATCAACATAGATGGAGAAAGAAAATACTCCAGGACAAAAGAAATTCAAACACTTATCTATGTATTAATCCAGCCCTACAGAGGATCCTAGAAGGAAAAGTCCAACACAAGGAAGTTACCTATACCCAAGAAAAGACAAGATATGAAGCATTTCACAACAAAGCCAAAACTAGAGGAGCACAAGCACACAAAGCCATGTACAAAACCAAACCTATCAGGGACCAACAGTCATCTCTCTTTAATATCTCTCAATATTAATGGAATCAACTCACCTATAAAAAGACATAAGCTAACAGACTGAATACATAAACAAGATCCAGCATTTTGCTGCACACAAGAAACACACCTCAATCACAAAGACAGTCACTATCTCAGAGTAATGGAATGGAAAAAGGTCTTCTAAGCAAATGGTCCCAGGAAACAAACCTCCCTTTATACAAATGATAAACAGGTTAGAACAAAATGAGTGAAACAATTTTCTTCACAATAGCCACAAATAGTATAAAATATCTTGGGGTACATCTAACCAAACAAGTGAAAGATCTGTATGACAATAACTTCAAGTCTCTCAAGAAAGAAATCAAAAATCTTGTAAAATGGAGAGATCTCTTGTGCTCATGGATTCACAGAATTAACATAGTAAAAAAAAAATGGCTATTCTACCAGAGGCAATCTATCGATTCAATGCAATTCCCATCAAAATCCCAACACAATTCTTCAAAGACATGGAAAGAGCAATTATCAAATTCTTCGGAAAGGCAAAAAACCCAGAATAGAGAAAACAATTCTTAACAGTAAAAAAAAAAAAACAGCTGGGGAAATCATCATCCCTGACCTCAAGCTTTACTACAGAGCAACAGTGATAAAAGCTGTATGGTATTGGTACAGAGACAGACACATTGATCAATGGAATATAACTGAAGACCCAGAAATAAAACCACATACCATAAATATGGTCACTTGATCTTTGAAAAAGCTGCCAAAAATATATAATAAAAAAGAAAACATCTTCAATAAATGGTGCTGATCTAACTAGCTGTATGTAGAAAAATGAAAATATATACATATTTGTCACCTTGCACAAAGTCCAAGTGGATCAAAGATTTCAACATACAACCAAGCAGACACACTAAAGCTAATAGAAGAGAAAGATCCTTGAGCTCACTGGCACAAGGGGAAACTTCCTAAAAAAAATCTCCAATAGCTTATTCACTAAGAACAAGAATTGATAATTGGGACCTCCTGAACCTGGAAATCTGCTGTAAGGCAAAAGATAGTCAAGAAGACAAATTGGCAAACTAAAGACTGGGAAAAAAATCTTCACTAACCCCACATCCCATAGAGGGCTAACATCCAAAATATATAAAGAACTCACAAAGCTATCCACCATAAAACTAAACAACCCAATCAAAAATTGGGCTAAAGAACTAAACCAAGAATTCACAACTGAAGTATCCCCAATGGCTGAGAAGCACCTTGTACTGGCTAGCTTTGTGTCAACTTGACACAGCTGGAGTTATCACAGAGAAAGGAGCTTTAGTTGGGGAAATGCCTCCATGAGATCCAGCTGTAAGGCATTTTCTCAATTAGTGATCAAGGGGGGAGGGCCCCTTGTGGGTGGTGCCATCTCTTGGCTGGTAGTCTTGGTTCTATAAGAGAGCAGGCTGAGCAAGCCAGTGGAAGCAAGCCAGTAAAGAACATCCCTCCATGGCCTCTGCATCAGCTCCTGCTTTCTGACCTGTTTGAGTTCCAGTCCTGCATCCTTGGGTGATCTACAGCAGTATGGAAATGTAAGCGGAATAAACCCTTTCCTCCCCAACTTGCCTCTTGGTCATGATGTTGTACAGGAATAGAAACCCTGACTAAGACACACCTAAAGAAGTGTTCAGAGTCCTTAGTGATCAGAGAAATGCAAATCATAATGACCCCGAGATGCCAGCTTACACCAATCAGAATGGTTCAGATCAATACCTCAGGTGACAACACATGGTGGTGAGGATGTGAAGAAAGAGGAACATTCTTCTATAGTTGTTGGGATTGCAAACTGGTACAATCACTCTGAAATCAATATGCAGGTTCCTCAGAAAACTGAAAATCGATCTACTTGAAGACCCAGCAATACCACTCATTGGAATATACCGAAAAGATGCCCCAGCATGCCACAAGGGCATGTGTTCCACTATATTCATACTGGCCTTATTTGTGATAGCAAGAAGCTGGAAACAACCTAGATTTCTCAGGACAGAAGAATGGATTAAAAAATATGGTTCATTTACACAATGGAATACTACTCAGCTATTAAGCATGGACATCTTGAGTTTTGCAGGCAAATGGAAGGAACTAGAAAATATCATCCTGAGTGAGGTAACTCAGACCCCAAAGATATGCATGGTATGTACTTACTAATAAGTGGATATTAGGGAAAAAAAAGTACAGAATACCCAAGATACTATCCACAGAATCCAAAAAGATCACCAAGCTGAAGGACCCAAGTGTGGACACCTCAGTTCCACTTGGGAGGGAGAAAAAAGCAATCACAAGTGGGGAGGGACAGGCCTGAAATGGAAAGTGGCTGGGGTGGGAGGATTTGGTATTGGGTGAGGGAAATGGACTGTAGCCTTGAGGACCAGCAGAAATATTGGAAACAGGCAGCCTTGCAAATTAGGAGGTTGGAGGAGGGGGTCCTCCAGAATGCACCAGAGACCTGATAGGTCTCTCAGGATATAAAAGGAGAGAACTTAGATGAAATGCTGGACAGTAAGGAGAGAGAACTTATAGAACCTGCCTACAGAAGAAAGACAGGGAATCAAGTAAGGTAGGGAGTTGCAATCTCATAATTATTCCTGTCTGAAAGAACTGCAGGAATGGAAGTAGAGAGGAACCTGAGGAAAAGAAGTTCTAGGGATAGGCCCAAAATGGGATCCAACTCAAGAAATCCCAAGGTCTGACACTATTACTGAGGCTATGGGGTACTCCCAAAAAGGAGTACTATCATGACTGCCCTCAGGGAGATCCAACAAGCAGTTGAGTCAGAATCAGATACTTGCACCCAACCAATGGACAGAAGCTGTTCACCCCTGTGGTTGAATTAGGAAAAGGCTGGAAGAAGCTGAGGTGGAGGGCAATCCTGTAGGAGGACCAGTAGTCTCAGTTAACCTGGACCCTGAAGATCTCTCAAATACTGGACCACCAACCAGGCAGCATATACTAGATGATATGAGACCTCCAATGCAAGTACAACAGAGGACTGCAGAGTCTGGGTTCAATCAGAGAAGATGCACCTAACCCTCAAGAGACTGGAGGTCCCAGGGTGTTTAGAGGTCTAGTCTGGTGGGTGGTGGATGAAGGGGACATCCTTTTGGAGACAGTGGTGTGGCGAAGAGGTATGGGATATGGAAGAGTCAGAGGGTGGGCAGGGGGAGGATGGGGGGAATAAAATCTGGAGTGTAAAATAAATAAAAAAAAATTCAAAAAATTTAAAAAGCTATACATCAATAAAATCAGAAACAAAAGAAATTCTACAAGCTCTTGAAACCTGAGCAATACTCTACCAAATTAAAATAGGTCAAGATAGAAATATAGATAAAATTAAACAATATCTAGCATTCAATGAGTATGAATATAAAGCATTTCCAAAGTTATGAATCACAATATAAGGTGGTAAAAGGAAAGTTTATAGCCAGGAGTGCCTACATTAATACAAAACAAGTGGAGATGTCTTATAGTAGCAGGTTAACAGCACAAGTATAAGATCTTGAAGAAGAAGAAGTATGCACACCTAAAGATTAGTACAGTTCAAGATTTTAAAAAACTGAAGAATAAAATGTAGACTCATTGAAAGAAAGAGTTGGTTCTTTGAAAAATCAAGATAGCCAACCTTCTCAAAACTAACTAAAAGGCAAAGGAAGAATATCCAAATGAACAAATTCAGAAATAAAAGTTGGGGATGAAAGCAGAAGAGATACGGAGGAAATTCAGAGACTTTTAAGGACATACTTAAAAAATCTGTACTCCACAATACTGGAAAATCTAAAACAAATGGATAATTTTCTCATGAGTATCAATTATCAAGGTTAAATCAATTAAACAGTTTAAATAGATCTATAAACCCTAAGCGAATGGAAGTAGTCATTGAAATGTTCCTCAACAACAACAACAAAAGCCAAGGGCCAAAATGTTTTAGAGCAGAATTGGACCACACATCAAAGAAGAGTGAACACCATTATACCTAAAAATTATTCCACAAAAAAATTTAGAAATAAACAAAAAAGAAAAAAAGAGCAAATTAATTTTATTAGGTCACAGTCACTTGAATACCAAAACCATATATAGACTCAACATAAAATGAGAATTACAAATCACATTCCCTTATGAACATAGATGCAAAGATATTCAATATAAATCCTGCAAACCAAATCCAACTGCACATCAAACTGATCAGCTACCATGTAGGCGTCATTCCATAGATGCAGAAATTGTTTAATAAATGAAAATCAGTAAATATAATTTATCATGTAAACAAATTGAAAGAAAAGAATAAAACATCCTACCTGATCAAGCATTTGACAAAATACAGCATCTCTTTATGATGAAAGTCCTGGAGAGATTAGTGCTACAAGCCACATACCCAAACATATATCTATTTAAATTATTTTTAATTCAGAAAAATATTCTCTTTGTTTGATTAGAGACTCTTTGCATATCTATCATGGCTTCCAGTTCAGTGTTTTTATGGAATTCCTGAATATGCAAATGAGCACATTCTCTGATCTTTCTGAATTCTTTTATGGGATTTTTTCTCCAATTTTAATGTGCTACATTTTGTTTCCCTTTATTTTTATCCCATAGATGCTTATTTGTTATCTACTGAGAGACAATATGAGAATCAATTTGGATGGGGTTTGGAGAGGAGGTTGGGGGCGTAGAGGGAGACGAAATAGTAATCAGGATATATTACGTGAGAAAAAAATCTATTTTCAATAAATGGAATAAAAAATCACAGTATCATAACTATCAAAACTCTAGTTCCAATCATATTACTTTCTTAGAAAAACAGGGATTCTAACTTAAATTACTTAATTAATTTTATTCCTAGGGTTAATTCTTATTCCTATGTTAATCTAGCAAAAATTAAAAATATAACCTTTCCCCAACCCTACACCCAACTTCAATTATTAGGGGAGCCACATGAAGACCAAAGTACACATGTGCTACAACTATATAGAGAACCTAGGTTCAGTTCCTGCATAATCTTAAGTAGGTAGGTAATTGGGAGAGTAGAATAATTATGTTAATGAAATGATTATGCTAACAAATTATACTAACAATAATCATGCTAATAAAATATCTTAGATTACCTTAATCTCAATCTTTCCTCTTTTCCTTGGCATCTTGAAGTCAGGACTGAGGGAAGGCATTACATACCTCCAAGTCAAACATTCTCTTCCCCTTAATTAACCATCTCCTTTCTCGTAATTATCAAAAATAATGTGTTAATTGATCAAGCACAGGGTTTCACTGTGGTTAAACTTCTTCCCAACTACTGAAGTTGGCACTGTGTCCTTGTGTCTCTCTTACAATGGTTTATAAGGCCTATTCCAGGAAAAAATAAAGGCTGTTACATTTTAAATGAGTAGTATTCAAATCTTCTTCATGAAGGATGAAGAAGGTAGAGTGATGTTTCTTCAGACATTCACTGTCCAACATATTTTTCTTGTCTTTAATGACCAGTAAAATTCCGTTAACTTATTTCCCCTTTGTTTAGCTATAGTTTCTTTTGTAAATTTTCTTTGTCGGAATAAAATGTAAATGATTGTACCTTTAAATCAGGAATGATTACCTAACTTGGATCAGTCATTCATTAAAAAGAGTGGCACTGCATTGCATGGACAGGATTTTTAATTCATTTTCCGATTCTTTCAGAATTAACCACTCTGTAATGGAGCAATAAACTGACAAATGGAAGGATATAAACACGCCAGAGTAAGAAGTAAAAGTTCAAATCGGGAAGATAAAATAGATGAGGACAATCAGTTCACTAAAAATTATTTAAAGAAACAAATTTCACCGTCCATTACCTTTAGGACTCAAACAGGAGATAAAGGATGCTGCTTCCTGTCCCAGAGTCACTGCAGTCCATGGGGTTTTATTTGTTACTTTACAGTTTTTTCAAGCACCAACAGATTTTACCTGTTAAATTTTGTATGGAATTTAGAAGTTCAGAATATTCATTTATAATAAAAAAAAAAACCACAATTAGAAAAACTAGAAGGATAATGAAGACTAGTGAGATCTGATCACTGCTGTTTTCCAAGATCATGCTGCTGATTATTACAAGAAATTTATTGTGATTAGCTTCAAAGCATGAACAAACACACTTGATTAATTCTAAGTTGTTTAATAATTTAACTCTAAGGCATTGCATCTATTTGAGTATAAGTATTTGAAGATTAGTGCCTGCGAAATAAATTAGGGGACATTACAATTGTTTAATATTTGATTATTTTGAATATTCACATTAAGTGGATTTTTACCACAACATTTAAGGTTTTGTAGGATACAAAATACTCATAATATCTCACAGTGCAAGAGGGAGAAAAGCCTGTTTCAATTAATGGAATAACTCTGCCCAAAAATGATAGTTAAATATTAAGGATACGTATATTTTAATTGTTATAATAATTTTTGCATTCCCATATGAGTGTATTCATAACGTATTTCCATTTACACATAAATTATATATTTGGCTGTAATATAATTACATCATTAACCTAGGTTTGCAATTCAAAAATCTGAAAACAGTATTATTATTAGATAGCTATAAACAATATTAAGCCTATTGAAATTTTTTTGGAATCCCTTATATGTTTTGATGCTTTAGGAATATAAAATTTGGAATATTTTGTTATAATAGAAAATTTGTAGTATTTTTATAATCTAAACACAAAAAAATATAAAAACAAATTGATTCTTTGAAATTTAAAAGTAAAATCTGTTGGCTATGTACCTATAGTAGAAAGCATTAAGCAAATTTGAGAAAAATAATGAACGCTTTAGATGTGACATACACTCTGGCATGAGAGATATTTTGTCTACCATAGACCCACAGACATGTCATTGGTATAATTATAGATTTAAATCTACAGAAGGAATTAAATCCACTTAAATACTGCCACATGTCATCTGTCTCTTAGGAAGCTACATCAGAAAGAAAGCTATTAAAAAAGGCATCGTTTTTGTTTGTGTTTGTTGTTGTTGTTTTATTTTGCTTTGTTTTATATGTTTAGCAGTTAGTTGTCAAATTATATATGACAAAGTGAACATTGAGGTTGATAAAAGTTATTTTTGTATCATTGTAGAGGTTTGAAAATTAAACATTTAGAGCAACTATCATATATAATTTTAACTCCTGATAGGAAACACAAGCACACAGAAGACTCATTTCATCCTATTTTAAAATGTCTCTAGAAGAACTTTATGCAAATTTGATTTTTTGCATGAATTATAAAGTGTGTATGTGTGTTTGTGTATCTGTATGGTGTGTGTGCACAATTTTTACAACGTAAAACTAGAGTGGTATATTATACGCTAATATTCACTTTTGAGTTTTCTTTTGACCAACCAGTTATATAAGATAATTAATTGATTATAGATTTGTGTTACTTCTTTTTTAGACAGAGCAATACTCTTACATACTAAAATTTTAATTAAAGTTGCCTAGCAAAGTTTTAGAATAATAAAACACAAACGTAAAAATAGGTTAGTGGTTAATTATCAATGAAAGCAAAGCTATTGATATTGTTTTCGTTTTTTTCTTCTTACATACAATTAATACTCAAGTAATTAAGTTATTGAGATTTTTTTCTTTTAGTAGGTAGGTACTTTAAATGTGTGCAAATATTTATGCATCACTGCAAATAATTTCATGGACAGAATGAACATAAAATGAATCATTCTGAAAATAACTAAAACAATAATAATATGATTTTACATCCTGCTTATTAAATTATTTTTATCACTTTTCCGGTTTTAATTAACTAATTAATTTTCATCCCAAGAACTGCCCCTCCTCTCAGTCCTTACTTTACAGAGAACCTTCTCCCTCCCTCTCCCTTTCTTCTCTATGAGAGCATGGGGCTCCTTCCAGTTATCCCTGAACCTTAGTGCATCAGGTCTCTGCTAGACTAGGGACAACCTCTCCCACTGAGGCTCTACAAGGCAGCCATTTGGAGGAACTGCTACCATAGTCATGCTACTGCATTAGGGAGTCGCTCTGCTCCAGTTGTTGGGAGGCCAATCCAATATGGAGATTGAGCTTCATATTGGGTGCATATGTCCCTCATTCCAGCTTGTGTGTGTGTGTGTGTGTGTGTGTGTGTTTGTGTGTGGTGTGTGTGTTCCTTTTTTGATTATTTTATTTTATTTTTTTAATGGGATGTTCTTTTCTTGTGTTTTATATTCCTTTTGTGCTTTATAGGCATTTATAGGTTTGGGACATTTTATTCTATGTTTTTGTTGAATATATTGGTCTGTGCCTTTGACCCAGGTTTCTTCTTTTTCCTTTATTCCTATCACAGTTACCCTTGTTCCTTCTTCCGTCTTTGATGTTGTGTAGTTAAGCATGCATCTGAGCTTTCTGAGAGTATTCCTAAATATTTCACTTCCAGGACTGCCTCAGGTTTGGTTTTCTTTCTTTCTTTCTTTCTTTCTTTCTTTCTTTCTTTCTTTCTTTCTTTCTTTCTTTCTTTCTTTCTTTCTTTCTTTTTTTCTTTCTTCCTTTCTTCCTTTCTTTCTTTTTCTTTCTTCCTTCCTTCCTTCCTTCCTTCCTTCCTTCCTTCCTTCCTTTTTTCTTTTTCAGGTTTGTTTGTTTGTTTGTTTATTCTTTAATCTTATTTTTACAGTCCAGACTTTATCCCCTTCTGGTCTACTCTCTGAATGTTCCATGTTCCACACCTCCACCCCCTGTTTCCCCACACCTCTGCCCCTTGTCTCCAAGAGGATATCTCAACCCTCTACCCCAGTGACTTCTCTACTCCCTGGGGCCTCCAGTCCCTCCAGGGTTAGGTATATCTTCTCTGATTGAGTCCATACCCAGCAGTCCTCTGCTGTATATGTCTTGGGGGTTTTGTACCAACCACAAGGGTCACCAAATTCTGTCCATTGGTTGGGTGTAAATATCTGCATCTGACTCAGCTGCTCGTTGGGCCTTTCAGAAGGCAGTCATGATTCACTTTGGCATCATCAGTGAAAGACTCCCCCATGTTCTGACTCAGGAATACCCCAAATCACTCACGAGAAATGGTCTTGATGCAAACTGCAAGAGGTTTATTCAGGAAAGACCAGTGCACTGGGGATGACTCGTATCCTACACAGGGGTAGAGGAGTCTACGATGAGCTCAAGGGGTGAGGGGTTTATAAAGACACAAAACCCGAAAACACCTGGCATTGGGGTATAGAAAGGCAAAAACCGCAAACACCTGACAAAAACCACAAACACCTGGCATCCTGCAACCATGGGGCTATTTTGGACACAGGTCTAGTGGCTTAAATAATTTTTTATTCTCTGTCAAGATCTTTTATCAGAAGCTAGTTCTCCCACCACAGCAAGCCCTGGATACACCAACACACCTGGAGATCAGGAAGCTGATCTAAAATCCGATCTCATAAAGTGTATTTTTGATTGGTGCCTCAGTTTATGAGGGCTGCCAGAAGTCCAGGTTAGTTAACTCTGTTGTTTGTTCAGTGGGACTCCCATGCCCTTCAGGGCCTTCTACCCTCTTCTTCTACAACTCTTTGGCTGTAGGTATCTGTGTCTGTCTCAGCTTTTGGGAAAGTCTCTCAGAGGACAGTTAGGTAAAGTTCCTATCTATAAGCATACAGAGTATTATTAATAATGCCAGAGATTGGTGATTGCCCATGGGATGCTTTTCAATTTGGGTGGGTTATTGGTGGGTCATTCCTTCAGTCTCTGCTCTACTTTTATACTTGCATTTCTTTTAGACAGGAAAGATTCTGGGATAAAAGTTTTTTTGTTTTGTTTTGTTTTGTTTTGGTGGGTTAGTGTGTTCTGCCTGGATACAGGAGGTAGCCTCCTCAGGTTCCATGTTCCCACTGTTAGGCATCTCTACTAAGATGGACTCCTGGGAGCCTCCCCCATTTCAGTTCTCTAGACTTCTTAAAGTTTCCTCTCATCTGGCCTTCTGGAACATTCTGCTGTGTCTTCCCACACCTGTTCCCGCATTCCTGTCCCCCTGACCCTCCCATCCACTTCGTCCCCCCTGCCCTGCCTCCTATGACTATTTTGGTCCCAATTGAAGACAAGTTATAATTTATAGAGAACTTTGATATTTTATTTCTACATTATTGATGTGCTATTATTTAAAATTTTTGTGATATGTTTATTTTGACTTTGTGACTTTTTTTTTACTTAATATCAGTTTTTAATATGACAATTAATTTGATCATTCAGTTTCAGAATTTTGACTTTGATAGAATTGACATTGCATGCTCTCATCTATTTAAAATGTTAATATAAAGATATTAACAGTTAAAGAGACCAATAACTGTACTAGTTTAAATTAATGCAGTGTTTGGATTGTAAAATGTTTGGAATATAAAATGTTTGGAATATTAAAAATGTTGCTGTTTTTATCATAATTTCTAACATTTGTTAGCTTTCCTCAACTACAAATTATTTGTTTTCTGCTTTTCAGTGTTTATTTTAATATTAAACACAAGTTACAAAAAAATCTTCCTCTTAATAGGAAACATTGCATACACTATTTTTAATTGTATTTTGAAGACTATTTTATTAAGAAGGCTAGCATTGATATTCTGAATCTTGAGGTTTCAAATGAAATAATTTTATTAAAAGTAAAATTTCTTGCATATTTCTGTCCTTATTTTGAATAAATGTTCAATCAGTTTCACTGAATTAATATTTGGTAATGACAATAAGTTGTGTAAGTGTTTTATATATGTAAATAATTTATATGCTTCTTTTATTTATAGACACTGAGAGGTTTACTTTTACCTAAAATAATGAAGAGTTTTCAGAAACATTTTTATATGTATGCCTTCTCGTAAAAGCTTTCAAAATCCAAACAAAAAATAACAAACTAAAGTACAACAAATGTCACTATATAAAACATACTGTTTGATTAATTTTGTTTTATTTTCTACGTATCATTTGTAGCCACTGAAACAATGCTACTTAAAATTTTTAAAAAATGTTTATTACAGGAAAACAAGTATTGTGTACATTTTCATAACTAATTTATTACTTGATACTTTTAAATAATCTATATTTAAAACATAATAATTCTTTCAAATAAAAAAATACTTATTACAATTCTTCAATGAAATCCAATTTCTCTAATGCTCATTTTTTCATTTCCTGGCTAGTATATAACATGGGTACAATACTGTAACCATGAGAATAAAAATCAAACAATAATTTCATATGCAAGCAATTAATCATTTGCAAAATTACAATAATCATTTAATTATTCTTATTTTGCCAAAACATAAATTATTTGAGAGACTTCGTGAGTGACTAATATATTCATTATTTTGCTCATTTATTCAGTTTTTAAAATTAATAATAACTTGGTTAACATATTTTTATATTTAAAGTTCTGTTTGATTAAATCCCTTATACTCATTGAGTTACTGTTTTCTATATTTTTAAATACCTTAATTAAGTTATTATTATAAGAAGTATTTATATTTAATATTTCATGACAATGGAATATTGTATTCTGTTCTTTGATTTTATTTGAAAATATTCCAACTTACTGAAATATCAGAATTATTTTTATCTAAACTCTTGGATGGAAAATCCATGACACATGGAAAACTAGCTTGTTAATAGAAATGGTCTCAGGTCTGCACAGTGAAATATTTTAGTTGGACAAAGAAAACACATAAAGCACAGGCAATACAAACCTGCATATTCTGCTCCATTTCTTGCTTAAAAGCTCAGAGTTCATAGAAGAAAAAATAGTGATTTACAATTGGACATATTGTTTATAAGATGTAAGCTCATATCCAGATGTAAAATTGACTTATTTGCACTGTGTCTTATACGTCTAGATCACAACATATATTAAAAATCTATAGTGGCTGTGGGACACTGTGTGAGTATAGGACTATATTTGTATTATAATAGATACATATCATATCACACAGTGCTTTCTGCTATGGAGAACTATCAACTCAGTATCTACATTTTTGTAGGAACTCAGAAACTGGTTATTTTTATTAACTAAAAAATTATATTCCATTTAATTATGCTAGTCAATTGACCTTCAGACTTCTCATATCCATTCTCCACACATTAATAATTTGTCCTTTGGCAAATCAACTTACAAATGTCCTCCTGTTAATAAAGACATTTTGATAAGTGAATGGGCTCGCTTATTACTTTCTATTTAGATTTATACTTATTTTTCTGAAATCTTGTGTTTCAAACTATATTTAAATAAACATATATATGAATTATTTTAACTTTCATACCTCAGATATATTGTTTATTATGTTTTTTTTAACACAATGAGATATCCATAGAAAATACCCTTAAGCGCTTTCTTACAGTGTATTTTAGCAAGGCTTTAATTATAAGAATGGGCCAGTGATTTGTTCAGCTCATTCTTATTCACACAGTGAGACTGAGGCAGTTGAGAGTATGAAGAAAGGATAAAGACATAAATACACACTTTAAAATAACGTGAAATACTAAGTATTCAAAGTACATGCTCCACTTTCATGCCATCTGAACCAAAGGGCTGGAAAGATTACTCAGTGGAAAGCACTCTGGTCATGTATCAGAATTAAAGTTTGAACGCCAGGATCCATGTAATTGCAATGCAACCACAGTGGCCCACCCATAATCCCATCCCGGTACCCTAAGCTGGAGACAATGGGATATCACAGAATGGTGTTCACAGAGGTCAATTCCACAACACCTCTCCTGTGTATTACTTCATGAAGCCAGAAGACTGTGCTGATGCTAGCAAGTTCTGTTGACTGCAGGGGTTGACCTAGCCCACTGGTCCAGTTACATTGTATCTGCTTCCTGTTGCTGATGCTTTTCTTTGCTACTTTAATTCCTTTCCACAGATTGGAAGCTTAGCTAGGTGATTTTCTTGTTTGCTTGTTCATTTGTTCTGAAGTAACCACTCCTTTAACTACATTTAGCATCATGATGTCCTTGATTAATTATTTATTTTTAAAATCTTACTGAGCAATGGATTTGAACACTATTGCGTTTCCTGGTGCTCCTTTTTTCCTCAAGTTGTAAATTTTGCATATCTATGTTCAGTTTTTTTCTTTCTTCATGATCATAATAACCACACAAGCAATCAATATTAGGACTCTTTAAAGTCCTCTTAGCAAATCCCATTTATTTAGACTCAGACAATTTTATAAGACAAGGGCAAAAGTAAAAACATTAATTGTTAAAATATCACAGGAACGCTCTCTAGGCTACTCCCTAATATGCTTGCCCTCTGGTGCTTCTTGATCCAGGCCATCATAACCAATACTGGTCTCAGAACCATCGTCTGCCATATTATAGCATTCAACTGGTTCCTAATCTAAAGTTCCAAAAGTCTACATTCTTCTAACAAGCAGCATGATTAAGGCTATCACAACCATAAACGAGTCTGCCAATTTCTACCATACTCACTGTTCTACTTGCTGGGAGAGACACATGGAAAAAGCCCCTCTTAGAAAAGAAAGCATTTAGTGGAGACTGGCTTACTGTTTCAGTGATGTGTCCATTATCATGGTAGTAGGAAAATGGTAGCAGGACTGGATAAGTAGCTGGGAGCTACACCTCGATTCTCAAGCCTAGAAAAACAGCAAGAGAGACTGGGACTGACATGGGCTTTGGAAACTTCAAAGCTCTTCCCAATTTACATGCTTTCTCAATACAGCCCAGTCCAATACGGCCAGATCCTATAAATCTTTTTTTTTTTTTTTCAAATAGTGCAAATTCAAATATAAGAAGTGACTCCCATTCAAATATAAGAGCCTATGAGTGCCATTCTTAATCGATTTATTTATTGGAATATACAAGAAAGTAAGGGTTGTGATTTGATAGGAATATGTTTGTTTGTCACATTGGCAAGGGGTCAATCATGCTGGCACATTTTATGCCAACTTAACACAAGAGTCCCTGGAGAAGAAAGGACCCCAATGAAGAAAATGCCTCCAATATACTGGGCTGTGGACAAGCAGGTTGAGCATATTTTTAGTTACTGTTTCATGAGGGAAGACCAAGTTCATTGCGAGTGGGGCCCGCCCTGCTCACGTGACCCTGGGTGCTAAAAGAAAGTAGGTTTAGTAAGCCATAAGAGACAAGATAGTGAACTGCTTCCCTCCATGGCCTTTGTGTTAAACCCTCGTTTCCTGCCAGGGTTTGAGTGACTGTTCTGGGAGTGAGCTCCTTCCATGTTGAACTGTAGTGTAGAAGTGTAAGCCAAATAAACCCTTTCCTTCCCAAGTTGTTTGGTCATGATGTTTGATCACAGAAATAGTAACCTTAACCAGGACACCAAAGAAGGATAACTTACGAATTCCAACAAAAGATTAAAAACAGATTGTTCTATTTTCAAGTGTTCAGTTTGTGTGAAAAACAATAAACTGATAGAGCAGACTGTGGGTTACAATTGTGTGTGTGTGTGTGTGTGTGTGTGTGTGTGCGTGCGTGCGTGCGTGCGTGTGTGTGTGTGTGTGTGTGTGTGTGTGTTTTCGTTAGGGTTTCTATTGCTGTGATAAAATGCCATCACCGAAAGCAAGTTGGGAAGGAAAGGGTTTATTTGTTTGTTTTCCTTGCACTTCCACATAGATGTTGCTGCTTGTAGGGTTTGCTCAGCACACTTTCCTATAGAACAGCTGTAGGATGGCACCACCCACAATGGGCTAGGCCCTGCCCCATTAATCACTAATTGAGAAAATGCCTTACAGCTGGATCCTCAAGTGAAGCTCCTTTCTATCTTTTAACTCTAGCTTGTCACAAGTTGACACACAAAACCAGCCAATGTGTTATGTATGCTGTTTTATTAATGTGTATGCAAATTTAAAATTGTATGCAAAAACATTTTTAAAAAACAGCAGAGATATTGTAAACATTTGAAAGCTACAGAAAGGATATAAATTTTAAATAAATAAAGATTAATGAAGGAATAAAAACATCAGGTAAGCCTAGGAAAGCCTTAGGAGTGCTGATTTTCCTATTCTAGTAGTAATAAAGACAGTGTATGTGGAGGAAAGATGTTAATAGAAAAAATATGAAAAAATCCATATTAAAGAATATCATACATTGTGTCATAAACTTAGAAGATCACATTCATAATCACTGAGTTATTACAGGCATCTCCAGAACCTATGGAAGCTGTAATATCATTTGTTAGTATTTTTGGTAGTGAGAGGATTCAGATAAAAATTAGCAGAGGCAAAATTAAACCATGTACAAGCCATGCTATCTCAGGATTCTCTTCTTATTTTCCTTGGTAAACATATATGTGTCCTTTTATTTTCTTAGCAATGATATAGTTATATAAACCCAATATTATCATGCAAGGTTTATTCAAAGACCCCCCACTGTATGACCCAATTAGTATTGAGCTCTAGACCAAAGCAATGTGATTTCTAGACAATGTGAAAATAAATAGAACCTTTAAGTGTCAGAGGGAGGTTAGAACATACATCCTACCTGTGTTATCAAAGGGATGATGCACTCCTCACACTGAGTGCAGTGTGGTGGCGCAATAGTTCTTTATGACACCAAAAATAGGACATAATTGAAAAGGTATAAGTCCTTTCTTCTTAGAACATTTTATGTAGTATATTACAATCTGGTAGCTAATGGACTGTGCTAAATGAACTTGAAGAGCCAAGCAAGAAATAAATATGGATATAAATAAGAGATAAAATGAGAAAGCTGGCATGATCATTAATGTGGAAGAAATTTGATAGTCAGAAACAATCACATGACTTCAGCAAGTAGTCCATCCATATCTTTAACCCTTGTCAAAGTGACCTAAGACAAACCACCTGATCCAAAAATAGAGTGAAGACATAATTTTTGAATTTGTTACATTGTTACTGTAAAGTGCTTGGCATTTATTAAGACCACAGGCACATAGCAGTGCTGTTTGAAAATATTGTCTGACACATTGTAAATAAGAGTTGCAGATTGTTTCCCGAAACCTGTAAAAGCCTGTATATATGTGTACATATATAACTATATACATATACACTTTTATACAATAAATATGGAAGCATGAAAAAATTAAAAGTTGATTTATATTCCTACATTTTTATAGATAATGTAATGTAAAATTGCTATGGACCAAAGGAAAACTTAAAATCCTGGAAAACAAATACCTATTTTGGAGTGTATATTATTCAATTTGAGAGAAATGCTAATAAAATACTCATAATATAAAGTAAAAATGACTGAAAAATAATGTGAATAATTTTATAATATATAAAATAATGCTTGTACCAATAAAAGTCATATAAATATTTACTTCTATATAGGTTAGAGATGAGATAATGTGGGTAACTTTCTAGAAAAATCTGTTTATCTACACTACTTATGAAAGTAATGCTTAAAATACAGTGAAGTGAAAAGATTTGCACACTTGATTTTCTGTAAAGCCTGTGAGTATAATCATTCCTTGAGATTTAAAAGTCTAAGTAACTACACATAAAGACACACACACACACAGAGACATACTGAAACACACACACAAACCACATAAAATATCTTTCCTCAAAAAGCTTTCACCATAAAATTATTAATGTTGTACAGAACTTAATAACTTCAAAAATTTGTCATAAATCAACATTCTTATTATACTAGCAAACAAAGCAGCATGTTGAGGTATGCTATATAGTTTGCTCAAAAGATGCAAAGAAGTCTGTAAGGGAACCACAAAACAATTATTGATTGTACTGATAATCTTAATTAGATACATAAAATAATTACAAATGGAAGATGAATTTTTAATTTTTTTTTAACTCAAGGTAAGTAAAAACATTTCTTCTAAAAGGGAGAATGCTGTAAAGAGGAGACACTCACCTGAGCCCCAAAGCCATTTCTACTAAAAACTGAAACAATTAAAAACACCTGAAACTCATCTACCAAAGCCAAGACCAAAACAAGAACAGGAGCCAGCTACCGTGTTTACCATTTACTATCCCTCTGGAAATGTGAACAGCCTTAAAGTGAAACCATAATGTGAAACTTCACAATTTGTAAAAAGCACATCATATTGTTTCTGTTCACCACGGACACAATTGTGTAATGAAATCATCTTCAAGACTAAAGTAGAAGAAACAGAAAGACACACACATATACACATACAAAAGCAAATCCCAAAGCCTAAGATACTATAATGTATTTTGTGTAAGTTATATATCTTACATAATTTATGTATAAAATACACTATGTATTTAATGTAATTTATTCTTGCAGCACTGATCATCCAGACTATGATCTTATAGTACTTGCTGGAATCATGTGTTTATATTCATGCATGATTCCTTTTGAATACACATGGAAAATTACATACCACAGAGAAACGATAAAATGTTATCACGAAAAGCATGAATTAATTAGGCAAAGAAATAAGATAAAGAATATGAATAGAACTTAACTCAGTACTGAAAATATATGAGTCTATTAAGTTTTTCAATAGTGTCATAAAGAAGTTAATAATCATCTCTCTGTCTCAGTTTGATCACCCTAACTGGGACGTCAAAGAATATTTCTCTCAGTAATACAATACAATTCTAGGATCCTTTTATGAGTAAAAGATATTCACTCTTAAAATAGTTGCTGAGTTCTTGCTTTGGTTTTCCACCCCCTTATGTGATACATCTACTTTAGAAGTGGCAAAAGGAACAAAGCTTGCATTTTAAAAACAGCAGGAATAGAGGTGCATTTGTTGTTGCACAAAGATTTATGTCAAACACACAAAAGAGATGCTAACCTCCTCTGGTGGACAGGACTGCCTACATTTCCATGCTGCTATGGCTGACCTCATGCTTTGAAAATTCTCACAGCCAGAATATTCACCACAGAATGGCAATCTGACAACTGGGCGTATTTAATGTCATTTATTGTTAAAAAAAAAAAAAAAAAAAAAGCTAAAAATTGCTCCTAACAGCTCTGCTAAACAGTATCTCTTCCACATAATATTTCCATTACCTTTTTGGAGTGGTCAATGAAGATAATTTTTCTGCCCTAAGAAAGAAGTGTTATTTGTATCCTATTTGTGTTCAGAAATCTGTACAAAATGGAATTCCTTTAAATAATGACAGAAAATGAATGGTACACCCTATTAACACCCTTAAAGATAGAACTTATTCAATGTTTGTGCATTGCTACCAAGTTTGGAGGATAAATGATTGTGAAATCTGCATTGTCTTAAAATGAAACACCTGTTTTCTTTCTAAATATTCATATGTATTTTTCATCACATAACCAACAACCGTATTATATTGTTAACATAATTCATTGTTTATCTATGGAAGCTAGAGAGAGCAAAGTCATATTTTTAGATCCAACAGACATATAATAGGAAGTATGGGTTCCACTGCCTCAGCATACAAAAATGAGAAATAAGGTGAATTATTGACCATCATGTCCTCAGAATTTTCTTCTTCTGAATAAGGATAGTACAAGCGAACTGAGTGTAAGTCATAAAGAACTGTGGGATGTTCATTCTTTTAGCTGACCAAATTTCAAATATTATTTCTGAAAGAAGTTTTTATACTATTTGTTTGATTCTGTTTTGTTTTGTTTGTTTTTGTTTTGGGAATTCTTACTAAAACAAACTGTGGTGCCAAATGGCCCTCAAGGAACAGAATTGTAGGAATTAGGATGGATGAAATTCATAACCACTAAAGACTCATTATAAAGTATAGAGAAAATTAAAATTGGCATTCACTACTAAAGAACAGATTTAGAAAAATTCACTTATAAATCTGATTTGCCTCTTCTGAAATGTAAGGAATTTAGTGAGTCTGTGTATGTAACTTCTGAACATTTATGGAATGATCAGGAAAATAATGATTGATGTTGGTTGGTTTCTTTTAGCATCTTTGGACAAAATTTAAGAACAAATGAGCTAGGTAACACAACTTACTAGCTCTAGATCAACATAAGCAATCTAAAGGTTTCTAAGGGTGCACTGCAAAATAAACTTCTCTCTTCAGCCATAGTGCTCAAAGTGCAAAACCCAAAGGCAAGCCTCTTTGTATAGTTGGCAGACTTACAATTCATGTTTAGATGTCAGCCTTGTAGTTTGTCAGCAGTTAAAATAATAGCACTTTTTGAAAAAAAAAAAAAAAAAAAAAGAGTAAGATCCTATGATTTGGTATAACAATGTGTGGGAAGACTCAAAGGAGGATAGAGGCCTCAAATCCTCAGATTCCAAAAGGGTCACTAAACCTGAGAAAATACCCTCCCACCTTAGCAGAAGAAGGACCTGTACAAACAACTTTTCCAATGCTATCCTCTCTTTTTTCATGAGATAATTAAGCTTCCTCTGTAGAAAAAGGAATGCCTTTCCCTAAAGGAGATGTCAGATATGGCAGTGCAGATGTCTCTGTGAAACCATGTTTGTTGTCTCCAGTCTTATATTTAGACAAATGGCTATTTGAAGTAGAAAACAGTACTCCTCCATGGCCTCTGTTTGGGTCTTGTCTCTAATTTTTACCTTGAGTTCTAGCCTTGACTTCCTTCAAAGATGGACTATAATATATAAAAATTTAAAAATAAAACAACAACAACAACAAAACCCTTTCATTCTCAAGTTGATTTGGTCATGGTTTCTTGTCACAATAACTGAAACCTAACAAACATATACTGTATGGTGAACATTTGTTAATAAAGTAGATTTCAGATTTACCATAGAAAATATTAAGTAGATACAATTATTTTCTACTTCATTATATCCATTAACTCTATCAAAACCTGAATGAATACAAAGATTGGTTTAAGTTCATGAACTTCAAAGAGTGAAAGATGGTGAAAAACACATTGAGATCATACATGTCTTTCTATTCTAAATAACATATTTATAATGTATGTTAAATTAGTTTAAATTCTAGTAAGAGAATAATTGAATATACCTATACCATTCCTGTCATTATTCTAGAGAGGGCATATCTTGTCTTTTAGGGTTGAAATTGTTCATTGGCCAACAATTCAGTTCTTTTTCCTATTCTCACTGCATCTAACAACATACCAATGTGACACATTCACAGAGTTTTGATGAATTTACACAGATATAGAAGATAGCTTAAAATAAGTTTTCTTGTTTTTAATAAATGGGCCTTTTATTAAATTTCTTTTTTTCTTTGTAATCTTTTTTTTATTTTTTATTAGATATTTTCTTTATTTACATTTCTAATGCTATCCCGAAAGTTCCCTATAACCTCCCCTCCACCCCTGCTCCCCTACCCACCCACTCCCACTTCTTGGCACTGTCATTCCCCTGTGCTGAGTCATATAAAGCTTGCAAGATCAAGGGGCCTCTCTTCCCAATGATGGCCAATTAGGCCATCTTCTGCTACATATGCAGCTAGGGACATGAGCTCAGGTGGTACTGGTTAATTAATATTGCTGTTCCACCTACAGGGTTGCATCCCCCTTCAGCTCCTTGGGTACTTTCTCTAGCTCCTCCATTGGGGGCCCTGTGTTCC
>NC_034600.1:63132318-63150076 GCF_900095145.1 Mus pahari
GTCCTTATTACCAGTTGGAAGATCTTCTGGGTATATGCCCAGAAGAGGTATTGTTGGGTCCTCCGGTAGTACTATGTCCAATTTTCTGAGGAACCTCCAGACTGATTTCCAGAGTGGTTGTACAAGCTTGCAATCCCACCAGCAACAATTCAATATACCCCATTAAAAATGGGGCACAGATCTAAACAAAGAATTCACAACTGAGGAATACCGAATGGCTGAGAAACACCTGAAAAATGTTCAACATCCTTAGTCATCAGGTGAATGAAAATCGAAACAACCCTGAAATTCCATCTCACAAAATTCAGGTGACAGCAGATGCTGGCGAAGTTGTGGAGAAAGAGGAACACTCCTCCATTCCTATTTCTTGTGCATGTTGATGATGTATTTGATGTGACTACAACTTCTTTGCTCTCTATTATTGATTTCAGTAACATTAAAATATTTCGTACTTAGCTTAAAAAGTATAGATAGCTGATTGAGCATTCCTTCTTTCAGATTGTTCCTAAACACTTAACAGAAAATTTCTTGCTGCCTTCGTTAAATTGATGTAATTTACTGTAACAGTTGTCTTAGCCTAAGACAACTACCATTATTGCTAGGAGGAGACATCAAAAGAGGGTTTTTGTGTTATAATAGCATTGAACTATATACTTATTTTTTCTGTTTTGTCAAAAGAATCTAGTTTCTTATGTCTCTAATAGATATATAGTTCAATTTTGTCTTATTGCTCATATTTCTTGAGATGGAATAGCTCAAGTGATGGCTTTATGTGAAGCAGCAGTAGATATCTGCTGCCAGCGATATGTTCCACTTATCGATTTACATTTGTTTGTAGAATCCCTTTTAATTAGCACTAACTTTAAACTCCATCTTTCTCTGGAGTTAACACACTACTCTTCTCTAATCAAAGCATTCTGTGTTCACTTAATTGCTTTCTAGTTTCCTACAAGTTCCTGGAGAGCAGCGGATTCTTCTTTCTGTTCACTGAAGATACTGGCAGTATTTGGGCCATTGTTAATTGTTAATAAATCTTAGAGTGAGGATTTGCTACAAAATATATGCTTGGATGTATGTTATATCCTTAAGATCCGCAGTCTTTACTGGTTGAAGTAGACTGAAGGGTCTTTGAACTATACTATATTGGATTGCAAAACTTTCAGTAGCAGCTAACTTTTTTTTCCTGAAATTTCACTTCATTAGCAAAATCTAAAAGTTCTCAAATTTACTGAGTTAATAAGAGACAAAAGAATAAAATTTCATTTCATGAGGGATATAATATATAATATAATATAATATTATCAAATGTGGTGGTCAGGGTTCTAAGATCCAAAATGAACCATTGTTTACTTCAAAGAAATTCACTTACTCCATGAGAGTAAACCCTGTCTTCTGGGAAATCACATTCAAATTATTGTATGTATGCATTGTATAGCAGTGAGTAACTAATCAGAAAAAAGGATCATATATTTTTAATAATTTCAAGGATATTCTTCTATACAATTCACTTTCATTAACTGAGAAAATTTTAATTTGGGGTAAAAGTTTTCAAGCACAAATTTTTTTCTCAAGTTATATAACCATAATAATACAGGCCATAGAACTGCAATGCTAGCTCAATGGTTAAAATACTTGCTTTTCTGTAGATCCAGGTTCCATTGTCAAAATTACTGTGGTTGCCACAGAATCCATAATTATAGGTCCATGGTACCAGATACCCTCTGCTGAGCCACAGAGGTACTAGGCATGAATATGCTTCAAATACATACAATCAAGCAAAACATTTATACACAAATCTAAAAATAAATAAGTCTTTTTAAAAACATGGCATATGAATCACTGATTGGCCAAAATATTTTATACCTGACAATAATGACCCAAGATGGTCTCCAGTTAATGAAGTTATTAAATATTTTGAAAATAAGTTAAAAGAATTTGTTTGTAGCTAGAAGAATTCAGCTTTGTTCTTATGTTAGTAGGATTCTATAGAAAAATTCGTGATAATATTATTTTCAAAAGTTCAATAACTTAGTAGTGGCTATATAATAAGTATTACTGTACACTCTTTATTGGCCATATGGTTGAAGAAATGTGTAATAATTGTTAAACAAATAACCCTATAGTGTAGATACAATTCCTACAAACAGTGGAATGGATAAATGAAAAGAATATAATATTGATACTTTTACTCTTATAATATTGATAAGAAGAAATTTTCGTAAATTAAACAAATAAAATTGTAAAATGAAATGTGTGAGAGAGAAATATTTAGTCAAGACCTGTTGTAAACATTTTTCATAAACCTTAATTATTTTAAATATGTGTTAATCATGAATTTTTTCAGCAAAGTAACTTCATTAATGACATGAACACATTAAAATATTCTATTTTTCATTTTCCACATTTTCTCTCCTAGAATAAGGTTAAATTGAAAGAAAAACTAGTGTGAAAGACAATTAGTGTTTTAAAATTATTATACAAAGTAAACTTCTACCCTACCTGTATAATTTTATCTTTCATTTGATAATAAAAATATTATTTATAAAGTAACAGTACAGTTTGGAAGAATATCCATTAAGTTAAAGATGAGTTATGCTTACCTCTAGATTTAACATTTTGTTATATATTCTAGAACTGCACCATAATATGTTTGGATACATGGTATACAAATGTTTCATGCCATAAGACATTAGTTAGTGATTTCCTTTTTTTGTCCATGAATTTATTATCCATTATACTGTTAAACATCACCAAGCAAGAGGAAAAATATGTAGTGTTAATAACTACAGTCTTCTAATCTGAAAGTAAAAATTAGAGACACTACATTTTATTTATCTTTCACTTGTTTCATAAAATCTTTAAATCCCGTATCAGAGAATATAAGTGAGAATTTGTAAAAGTCACTATCAACCAACAAACTGATCTCCACTTCTTATTAAAGGTTTCCGTCAATCATCACGTTTAATACAGAGTTCATTCTATTCACTATTTCGTATAACCTTAATTCACTTGAATTATGCATGTCTCATTCATACAGAATAATTGAGGTTAGGATATTAAAGAACTCTCATTCCCAGTACAATAGAGCTATATATATAGAGAGAGAGATCTATATTTCTTTGTTCATTGAGGCAAGGTTCCATGTCCTACAGGAGGAACCTTACTCATTGTATAGCC
Source organism: Mus pahari (assembly GCF_900095145.1). Lineage (NCBI taxonomy): Eukaryota > Metazoa > Chordata > Mammalia > Rodentia > Muridae > Mus > Mus pahari. The sequence goes on from NC_034600.1 coordinate 63,135,496, forward strand.
AAGAATTACACTCAACTTCCAACATTTCTGTCTTCACATACCATTTACCGAATTTGCAGAAACACATCACAAAGACCAGCTGTTTATGATAGCAGAGATCAAATCCCGGAAATGGAACACAGGGCCCTCAATGGAGGAGCTAGAGAAAGTACCCAAGGAGCTGAAGGGGTCTGCAACTCTGTAGGTGGAACAACAATATGAACTAACCAGTACCCCCTGAGCTCGTGTCTCTAGCTGCATATGTAGCAGAAGATGGCCTAGTTGGCCATCATTGGGAATAGAGGCCCCTTGGTCTTGCAAACTTTATATGACCCAGCACAGGGGAAGGCCAGGACCAAGAAGTTGGAGTGGGTGGGTAGGGGAGCAGCTCAGGGGGAGGGTATAGGGAAGTTCGGGATAGCGTTTGAAATGTAAATAAAGAAAATATCTAATAAAAGAGAAATTAATTATTATACAAGCATATTTACATCAGCAGCTATGACATCGGTTTTCTTTTCCATTTTTGTTGACAAAACTAGTATCTGGGATAATTGAGAAAAGGCTGCAGTGGGCTCCCTCTTGTGGCTACACTGGCTGAGGAACCATTCCCTGTTCTGAGACTCTGGATCTTCTGATGGCTTCCAATCATCAACAAGAAAAGGCTTTGATAACAAATTCTGGTTAATTTTGTACAATATTAACTCTTAACACTGCAGCAGCAGTAGCTCGTGCGTCATTTCAGTTTCAGACAAGGATGTTGTGGCCGAGTTGGAACTGCAACATACAGAAAGCACATCACGAAGCTGAGATATAGAAAGCTTGGGAGCACATTCACCAATCATTATTTGCTGCTCCTGATCACTGAGGAACTGGTGAAAGGTCAGGGTCCTCTTTATTTCACCTTTTCTTTCAAACACAGCAAACCTCTTTCCATGTGGCCGAAGTCATTACCAGGGAACTGGAAATTCTTGTCTGTTTATTTTTCCTTGTTTTCAATCCTCGACCAGCTTGCCTTTGGTTTTGATGTCTAGTGATTTCAAAAATAAACTCCACACACATGCACACAAATACACACACACACACACACACACACACACAGAGAGAGAGAGAGAGAGAGAGAGAGAGAGAGAGAGAGAGATCCTAAGCAAATAAGTAAAGTTCCACAGAAAGCAGAGAGGAAGCCAGAGACTCAGGTAATTCATGAGAAGTGATTGAAGTGATTGCTGGATTGAATTGCAAAACGTGAGCAATGTAAACAGGCTGCATGATACTACCATATATTCCTTCACAATAAAGCAGTATGAAAATACTCAAAGCACAGAAAACACAATATAGTGGAGGCAGAATTTGAATCTAACAGTTAATCTTCCTTGAATGTAACATTAATCTTTCAAATGTCTTAGTTTTCAACAAAAATAAAAAATTGTAAGGAATTGAACAATATGATTTATTTTAAATTAATATGAAAAAAAGCAGACACTGTTCTAGAAAGAGATCCAAGAGAAAACACAGGAGGTAAAGTACCAGAGGCTTTAAAACAGCAGTTTTACTGATATTGAAAAACATTAATTTGAATGATATGAAGACATGACATAGATATGACATAGGAGTAAAATGTCAGTAAATACAGAGAGAAATTTCTTTAAAAAGGAAACAGCAAATATATCTCAGAACTGAAAAGGACGACTGCAATCCAAATTTTATTGTGGAAACTAGAGTCATATAAAAGAAATATCAGTAAGTCTAAACATTGGATTTGGGAAGTACTGAATCTGAGCAATATTTAAATATATTTCATATTTGTATATTTATGTTATATACACACACATATATATATACACACATATATATATGTATGTATATATATATATGTATATGTATACACACACACACACACACACACACACACATCATTAGGATTGGCTTCCTGTAATTATAAGTTTCCACACCATTCCACTCTTGCTCTTAAATGGACTTCAGTTTTGTTTGTTCCCTCATTCCCTTCCTCAATTACATTTTCCCTTTACCTTTCCACTCGATCCTCCCATACCCTATCTCCCAATTCCAGTTTACCCATGAAATCTATGCTACTTCCCCTGCCCAGGTTGTTCCTTGAGTTCCTCCTGGCCCCTTCCTTTTATGCCTAACCTCTATGTGTATATGGATTTACTGGGCTACAAATATTTTAGCTAGGCCATTTAATTTTGAAGTATTTCTTTGATACTTACAAGTATTCTTTTTGCTTGTTTTGCTTAGAATTAATTTAAGTCATGTATATGCAGATTTTTGTTCGCTTCAATTTTTAAATATATATTTAATCAAAATATTTCACCACTTTCCCTCTCCCCTTTTGTGATAAATTAAAAGAGATGGCTCCTTGCATCTCTAGGTTGGAATATGTGTTATTCAGTTGGTTTTATTTTCTGAGATGGAATAAGAAGTATAGCATTATTGAAGAAGGTGTGTCACTGATGGTAGCCTTTGAGGTTTGAAAAACCCATCTCATTCCTGGTTAAATGTCCTTTCTTCATGTTTGGGGGTAGATCTGTGTACATAATCTAATCCACTCTTCTAGTGCTATGCCCTCTTGTTTGCTGGCATGCTTCATTCCATGTTGGTCATAGCATCACCCTCTCTGAAACTATTTTAAAACTTTTTTTTTTTATTTATTTATTTTTATTATTATTATTTTCTTTATTTACATTTCAAATGCTATCCCGAAAGTTTCCCATACCCCTCCCCCCACCTCTGTTCCCCTACCCACCCACTCCCACTACTTGGCCCAGAACTTGCCTTGTGCTAGGTCATATGGAGTTTGGAAGACCAAGGAGCCTCTATTCCCACTGATGGCCGATTAGGTCATCTTCTGCTACAAAAACTCTGCTCTCTATCAGTTGCTTTAATCATGATTTCTTATTACAGCAAGAGAAAACACAGCTTTCTTCACTTCAGTTTCTTACTCTACCCTCAAGTACACTTTTGGATTCTAAACAACTTAATCATTAAGAAATCACATACAACAATAACATCACACCATAATTTTACTTTATTCTTTCCCAAGCACAAAAGAAATAATGAGAACAGTATAACTTGAACTCTAAATGTGTAACACAATTGCTATTAAAAAGAGCCAGTTACTGATAACTAAGACAAGGACAAAGTGACATTGAATTCAGAATAACATTGCTTAGGATTCATGAAAATAAATGTTTACATACTTATATTAGCCTCGCCTACATATGAGTGATTCTGATTTTGCTTCTACAGAGTTTTTGGCCATTAGAGAAATCTTTATTGCATTTTGTATCTTGTAAGGCAATAAAGCCTATATATTCTAGTCTAATATTACTAAACCTGTACAGCTTAGCAGAAGAGAAATCAAGATGAATGGTCTTTTGTTTCAAGACACATTGAGGTGCTTTAAAAATAACCTGTGTACTAAAATTGCGATAAATTGTTCCAAAAGATGAAAGAACTGAATTTTAATTTTGGCCTTGTCATATACTTGGAAAATATAAAGAGAATATTTTAGGAATAATAGGGAAAACACATGTTAGTAATTAAAGAGTAGTCTGAGGGAGAAAAGGACCTTTCCTTTCAAATATCCAATTTAATGTTATAAACACATCTTCAAAATGCCAATTAAAATATAAGAAAAACATTTATATAACGAGTTAATTATTATTTTATTTTAAAACAAGAAATATTCTATATAGTTTTGAGAAAAAATTCAGGTGAATGTAAATAACACAGTGACCTTTTAAATAACTTCAAATGTTTTTGGGCACTATTCTCTATATTATTCTAATGTATGTTCAAATAACAAATATTTTCCCCAGCAAAGATCCATCCTTATCATGTGACTCCACTGCTATTAAACTGATGGTATTGTTGTATCATTAGTTTTGTGACATTTTTAGAAATATTCCTATGAATAAATATTTTGAATCCCCCTACCTAAGTATTTAACATTCAAAAAGTCTGTTTATAAATATGTTTGCTGAGTACTTTTTCCATAGAAATAGAATTTTCATACAGAATATATTGCATTGGAATGACAAATACTGCTTTTATTATGGAAGAGAATCTCAGAAGACTGATTATATTGAAACTTTTGACATGTACAAAGAAATTTGCCTAATTAACGAGATGTATGTAATAAAATTTCAATGTACTTTCATCAGTCGGACTTTTAGGAAAACTTACTGAACACAAAGGACATTTTGCATTCACATTTTGAGGAATGAAAGCATTGTCTTGTCTGGAGCAGAAATGTAGTGTAGATGTTCCTGTTGAGCAAGTAGCGCAACCTAATTCTGCTAATGAGTTCTTGATGGATCCTAAATGGTAAGGGCAGAGAATACAATAACATCATCTTTCTAAGAAATTCTCATAAGATCACTACACCTTACACTGAACTTTCTATATGATTTACATGATAAGAGTGACCAAGGCATATGTTCCACCAAGCTTCATTTTTTTTTTTTTTGCTTTTTAAATAATTATTTAGTGCTCTTCACTGTATGTGATGTGACATCTTCATGATTACTAACGTTTAGACCTCTAGTACTTACCCATTAAAGATTGTTAGATAGTATATGAGGACTGAGATATCCCCATGTCACTTTGACCACCTACCTGGTGTATTGACTTATATTTCTCTTTGTCGTTATTGTAAGACATCACAGCACTCTGAAAAGATTGAAACATGGGACTTAGACTAACCTGAATCAACACTGAAAATCGCTTCTGGAACAATTTATGTGTATTCCTCGTGAGTTTTAGAATTGTGTGTGTGTGTGTGTGTGTGTGTGTGTGTGTGTGTGTGTTTATATGTGTGTGACCCATTTTAAAACTCATCTTACATTGGAGTGATTTTGTTAAGATCGTGTTGTGTCTTGTCCGAAGATATTCTATATTCTTTTACTGTTTTTCTTTTTGTTTTCTTAACTGTGCCTACGAAGCTCCATTTTATAGGCTGTTTTTACCTCTACTTTAAAGATAGAATATCAGGCTCTGCACTTGTGTGGACATGAAGATAGAGCCATTTATTCGGTACTACTTACAAAATACAGACGGCTGTATTTTGCTGTATTTCTAATTACTAGAATTAGAAAGGGCGCACCATATAAACCCACTGGAAAGAATTGGGACCTTAGGGACATGGGCGTTTGAGACTCATGTTAGTGAAAACAGTCCAAAGGATATGTGGAGCACATCAGACCAAGGAATATATACAACATCGTTATTTCGGTCCCACAAAGGCAGGCAAACCAACAACAACAAACAACACCAAAAATCTCTTCGCATTTCCGTGGTGTTGCATGCCCGGATCTGTCATTGTACCACCCAGTAGGTATCAGATATCAATAAGAAGCAAATTCTAAGGAGTACTAATAACTAGACCCCTAAATTCCTCAAAATATTTACTTTTAATGATTTTGAATCCATTTCCTATGATGCAGTTTCATTTTACTGAATGACAGGCTATTAAGGTTGCTTGAAAACAATTGGTTCCACCCACAAAAAATTATGTTTTAGTTTGAACTTAATAAAACAGTTAAGAAATGAATGAATGAATTTAAAATATATATAATACTCATTCTTGTAAAAAATAAACAAGGGATCATAATATTATAAATATTTAATATTAACAATTTATAAAATATATATTAACATAAATCTGAATGTATATTATATATGAAAGCATAAACCACAAATGGATCATTTTCTTGCCCTCACTGTAAGAGATTTCAACTAGCAAGACTCATCTTACACATTTTGATCTATTTCTGGACTATTTTATTGATATTTCTTTTATTTGGGCAAATACATTTATAAAATGAAGAATAATGAATATAACATGGCCTTATAAATTTTTTAGTTATGAAACAATTGATCAGTACTTGATTTTTGTTTGTTTTTTTAAAAGATTTATTTATTTTATTTACATGAGTACACTGTAGCTGTCTTCAGACACATGAGAAGAGGGCATAGGATCCCATTACAGATGGTTGTGAGCCACCATGTGGTTGCTGGGGTTTGAACTCATGACCCCTGGGAGCACAGTCAGTGCTCTTAACTGCTGAGCCATCTCTCCAGCCCAGTACTTGATATTTGAGAAATCATAATGATATTTTAAATTTCTACTATTTCATAGAACTTCTAATAGGATATAATATTTTTAAAAGGTAACAAATTTTAATTGTGACCAGAATAAAGTTGGGAAAGAGGTGAGAAAGAAATTAAAGAATATTATCATTTTACTTTATTATAGCATAACTTTGACTATTAAGAATTTCCAGATATTTATAAAGAAAAGTCAATAATGAAAATCAAAGTATCATAAATATTGTATAATGGTGGATACTTTCCCTGTTTTCTTTAGAAACAGCCATGTCATAGGCTTTCACTACAAATAACAAGGACAGTTCAGAACTAGATTTTTTGTATTCTCAGTACATTGAGCTCCCCAAGAGCACACATGGAGAGACCCATGGCTCCAGCTGCATAGGGAGCAGAGGATGGCCTTTCCTTGCATCAATGGGAGGGGAGGGCCTTGGTCCTGTGGAGGCTTGATGCCCCAGTGTAGGGGAATGCTAGGGCTGTGATGTGGGAGTGTGTGGGTCGGTGGGAGAACAACCTCATAGAAGCAGTGGGGAGAGGATTAGGATAGGGGTTTGTGAAAGGAAAAGCAGGAAGGGGAATAGCATTTGAAATATAAATAAATAAAATAACCAATAAAAATTAAAAAAATATAGTCGCTTGCTTTAAACATCATATTTATTTGCTTCAAAAATGTGCTAGCCCTTTAAATAATATAATTGAAGTAGATATGAAAGCATGGGGTTGAAAAATGGTTGAATATTGGATTATTCTTTTTAAATAGACAAAAATAACAAAAGATGAATAAAACTGTGATCAGAGATACATAACGGCAGCTCAAGTACCACTGCCCATGGTGAGGAGAAATTTCATGGGGTGAAAAATCAAAATGCACTGCTTATCTTCCTCTTAAAATGAAAATCTGCTAGCCAAAATGAGAATAGTCCTCGCAGTCATGCCTTAATACACTGAATAATGACGTCCCTTTTATAGCAGAAGCTTGACTGAAATGAGGAGCTAAATGAGGACTCAGTGGGAAGTAATGACACTTCCTTGGAGCTGATGAACTTCAGAACTGAGGTAAGTTGAGGAAAAAATGGAAATCAGGAGTCCTACTGTATCTGTACTGAGTACTCACACTGCTCCTGCAATAGCCATTGATGTCTGCCCACAGAGATGAACATCTGAAGAAGAAAAGAGCCATTTTCCAGCTCATCTTGATTCCATATTCTTCTCCTGACTGGTGCTTGAAAGCTGATAAAATGACTCCAGAGTGGCATTATCTCCTAAGGTATCTAATTGGGTAAATGGTGGCAGGTCGTGGATCTCACTGATGGAGAGATGCTTACAGATCCTTCATATTTTTTGTTTAAGGGAGTTTTATGATACTCACTCTATTTTGTTATTTTTGAAAAACTAGTATAATAATGCTTTTATCCTTATTTCTTTAGACATGTATTGGCACTTCAGGCAGTGTATCAAAACCATATCAAACTCCATTATCGGTGAAAACCTGCAGGATAAAACCAACCTTAAAATAACAAAGAAACAAACCTGTTCCCTGGGCTTTCACATTATCTAATTCTGTCATTCTTTAAGAAAGTAATATAAATTCACTAAACAACTTAATTTTTACTGCTTATGACTCTGTAGTTATACATATTTAATTGTCATTTTTATGTTAATATCATTAAGTGTTATACATTGTATATTTAAAAGGTCTATATTCAAACAGTAGGTTACAGACTAAAGACTCAACAATTCAGTATCTGTCAGAGAAATGAGGTCACCGTAGAAATGGATGCTTACAAAATGTCTGATGCCATGAGAACAGCACCATCATAGTTGACCAGTGAAGTGTTCAAGCAAAATGACACATGGAAACTGTCCCTGGTAGAGGATAATTTCAGTTTTCACTGAAGAATTCCTGGAGATGCAGAGAAAAAAAATTCCTAAGAAATAAAATCCGAAGAATTCAGATATAAGGAGATTTCAATCTTCTACAGCTTCCAAGCAGGAACTTCCTCAGACATCAGTGAAGAGAACAAGAACAGCACTGAAATGTGGCGAGGCAGTTTGCATTCTTTTGCTTCTATTATACTATCTTCTTCCTTCTTTTATCCCAAATGTAATGTGTTAATTTGTATCTAGTGCTGTAGGCAAACAGTGCATAATGGCTAAGTCAGAGTTGTCAAAATTTCCATTTCCTTAAGTATTATTATAGCTTGAGTTAATATGTTAAGTGTAACCTGGTATGAACTGTTCTTTGGACACATGTGAACAGTACATGCTGTTTGTATCAGGATGTTTAGCCCTCTCATCATATTTTGTTAATTCTAGGTATGGTCCTGGAGGGTCTGTCTTTCATGTATTTATAAAATGGATAGCAAGTAGATGGGACCCATTGCATCCTCACTCTGCTGTGTAACACCAGGAATTGATTACATTTGCCTTACTGTTTCTGTCCTCAGTAACCAACCTCCCTTTACACTCCAGTGTCATGACTTGGTCTTATTAAACAATACTCTAAATTGACATCAACTTTTTGATTTTTCACATATGAAAAATAGCATATTATATCTGTAATTCTGTGTATGTGACATATTTGGTTGAATATTATCCCTCATTACTCTTTTTTTTTTTAATAGTTTTATCAGGACAGGGTTTCTCTGTGTAGCCCTGGCTGTCCTGGAACTCACTCTGTAGACCAGGCTGGCCTTGAACTCAGAAATCCACCTGCCTCTGCTTTTCCAAGTGCTGGGATTAAAGGCGTGCGCCACCACTGCCTGGTTATCCCTCAGTACTCTTATTTTACTGCAAAAGATAGGTTTTTCATTCATCTACTGAGCTGTACTGAATAATATGTAAAATGTTATTAAAATATTTAATGAATACATAGTCTTTCAGTTGCTATCCAACTTGATACTTTGTTTCTGTGAAGATAAATAGTATTGAGGTAATTGCAGGGGTTGAGCTATCCCTTGGTCATACTGAATTTATTATGACCAATTAATTATATTGTCCAAAGTAGGCAAGCTGGAGCACTTGGCAGACAGTCAGGTGTTGGAAGAAATTACATGTTTTTGTTTTTGTTTTGTTTTGTTTTGTGAGAGATGTAGTAACTCATCTTTCCATTACATTATAGGAGTGTTTCCTTTTCTCTACATCTTCAACAACATTCATAACATTCTTTGTTTCCCTTTTATATCAGTTACTTTGATTGTGGTGTAGTACTATATCACTGTGGTTTTATTTGTATTTTTTCAGAAATGGTCTTTATAGAAAGCTAGTCTCTGTTTCCTTAACAAAGACAATCCTCTTAAGTTTTAAACATATATTTTTGTTGACTAGATACATTCAAACTGAGTATTTTTTAGTTTTGTCATGTAACAAAATATACATCCTAAAATACTCCTTCAATATAATCGTGGTATTAAATTAGCTCTTGTTGCTTAAAAATCAAGCAATAAAATCAAAGTTCTGTACATGTGTGTTTTCATGGATGGGAAAGTTTCCACTTACCCAGTTTGTAAAAAAACACAAATTATATTTCATATCTTGGAATTGTGCATTGTGAGTTTGTCTGTACAGACTAGACTCTTTTAATGAAAGAATTAAAGTTTATGTCTGTATGAGATGAACTGTGGGCATAACATATGGTTTCCACACTGACAGCAAATGTATCACTATGAGAACATCTGGAACCCATGGGTACCTCCATTACTGTGAGTGGGAGATAAAGGGGGCACTTAACATATATTCTTTACTATTTGTCTTTACAAGTGAGATGTGGCATCATCACTCAGAGATCCTGGGCAGGGAAATTCACATAAACTTGATTAACTATTAGGAGAAAAGAGAAAATGTGATTAAAAGGCACACATTTACTTAGAGTATTGTTTATATTCTAATTTAGATAGCAAAGGGAAAATAATGTTATCCAAACTACAATTCACAGTGTGTTTCTGAAAAGAGAAAAAAAGTTAATAAACATTGATGTATTCTTTCAATTCTGTTTAGTTATGCCTTACTTTATTATTATTATTATTATTATTATTATTATTAATTTGATATTTTCTTTATTTACATTTCAAATGCTATCCCGAAAGCTCCACATACCCTCCCCCCGCGCACCCTCAGAGCTTGTGTCTCTAGCTGCATATGCCTTACTTTTACACGCAAGCATGCAAACATGGATGCTTAACTGAAGTTAAGTAGGTGTTTAACTAATTAATGCTTTACTTTTGATCACTACTCCTCATTCTCACATACAATTTTCAAGAACACTATAGAAGAAATTGCAATATATTTACATATATACGTGTAGCAACAATTAGTGGGAAAAGAGCCCACAAATTTGAAGAAGAACAAGAAGGGACATTTTGGATGGTTTGTTGTGAGAAAAGAGAAAGAAGAAATGGTATAATTATAAATATAAGAAAAAAAAAAAAAAGGATAGCATCAATGGACATTCCAAAAGTGGATAAGGAAAACCACAGGAGGCCTCACAGTATAAAGAGAACTCAAGTAAGTGAGGACAGCTGGAAACAGGAGACCATGTCCTTCCCCAGAGGAAAAAAATCACACCAAGTGATTGCTGAGTGCCCAGGAAATACAGCTCTGAAAACATACATACAATTAACAGTATATGAACTCAACAGGTTATATTTAAGAATATATGCACATCTGTTATACATATACATGCATGCAATAAAAATTAGTTAGAAAGAGTGCATGGACTTGAAGGGGAGCAGACAGAGGTATATATAATATATAAGGAGGGCTTGGAGGGAAGAAAGGGAAGGGGGGATATATCACATGCCTTGAAGATCAAGAATGTGGAAGGTAGAAGAAAGAGGACCACAAGATGAGGGCCACACTTAGCTACACATAAGTCTTTTTATTCAAATGTTTGAAGGGGAAGATAGTTGATTTTCTGTGTTTGCTATTTAAAATCTTCTGAAAAAAACTTCTCATGCTTTTCTAGTATAATGTAATTCTTGCCTCATTTTTTCCTGCATTTAGAAGTGGGTCTATGCTATTTTAATAATTAAAAATGATTAATTTTATTAATAAAAATTTTCTTTTAAAATTGTGCAAGTATATCCAAAAAAATGTTGTACACATATATTTTTCAAAACTTACATTTAATAAGGTACTTCTAGCCCACCACATACCAAATGTAAAGGTTAATAGGGCAAAGGAGGATGTGGACCTGTTTAGAAATAGTTCTTTGGAGTAAATCCAGTCTGCATTATCAGGATACCAGCAGTTCATTTCACGTGAACCACCTCCCAAAGCATGATCCAGAAGAAACCATGAGGCTCTGCCAACTGGTCTGTACAAGTCTGCAGAAGAAGCAAGAAGCTTCCAGAACAACAACAGAAGTTCTTTGGTGGGGTTTCTCTCTATTAACTCAAAAGAAAAAAAAAAGAAAAAAAAAAGAAAAGAAAAGAAAAGAAAAACTACAAAACAAACAATGGCAAGACCAACCAATATCACAAAGGGTTGTCAGCAAAAACCTGTGTCAACATAGCCCAGCAATGACCACAAAAGAATTGAGAGGTGAACCAATACCATAATAGCATTGTCCAGTGTCGATTGGGTTACACTGCTACACTTTCCAAACATCATGTGTTCTCTCAAATGTCCACTCTAGCAAAAACGTTGTATGCTCTTTTTCCAGGCTGCTTCTAGAAAAAAATACCACATGTCTGTTCTCAACAAAATATACTCCCACGTATCTGGGTAAGTTAAAAACATCCTCTCAGGACAGTTTCCAGAAACACACATGACACGACTGAATCTCCAAAGAAACTAGACATTTACACTTTAAATTTTTACCTAGATTATTATACCCTTGCTACACATAACAATACAGCATATGTCTCCTCTTCAGATTATTGATGCAGATGTGCTCGATTTTGTTCTGACTCTTTTTCTTTTTTTTTCTTTTTTTTTATTAGATATCCTGAAAGTTCCCTATACCTTCCCCCTGCCCCTGCTCCCCTACCCACCCACTACCACTTCTTGGCCCTGGCCTTCCCCTGTGCTGGGTCATATAAAATTTGCAAGACCAAGGGGGCCTCTCTTCCCAATGATGGCTGACTAGGCCATCTTCTGCTACATATGCAGCTAGAGACAAGAGCTCTGGGGGTGCTGGTTAGTTCATATTGTTGCATCCCCCTTCAGCTCCTTGGGTACTTTCTCTAGCTCCTCCATTGGGGGCCCTGTGTTCTATCCAATAGCTGACTGTGAGCATCCACTTCTGTGTTTGCCAGGCACTGGCATAGCCTCACAAGAGGCTGCTATATCAGGGTCCCTTCAGCAAAGTCCTAGCCAGAGAAATTCCACAACAAAAGGAGATCAAGGGGATACAAATTGGAAAGGAAGAAGTCAAAATATTATTATTTGCAGATGATATGATGGTATATACAAGTGACCCTAAAAAGTCCACCAGAGAACTCCTAAACCTGATAAACAGCTTCAGTGCNGTAGCTGGATATAAAATTAAAACAATAAAAGAACCTCTGGTGGAATCACCATGCCTGATCTTAAGCTGTTCTATAGATCAATTGTGGTTTTTACTGCATGGTACTGGTACATCGACAGACAGGTAAATAAATGGAATAGAATTCAAGACACAGAAATGAATCCCCATGCCTATCGTCACTTGATCTTTGACAAGGGAGCTAAAACCATCCAGTGGAAAAATGACAGCATTTTTAACAAATGGTGCTGGCACAACTGGCAGTTATCATGTAGAAGAATGAGAGTTGATCCATTTTTATCTCCTTGTACAAAGCTCAAGTCTAAGTGGATCAAAAACCTCCACACAAAACCAGGGACACTGAAACTGATAGAAGAGAAAGTGGGGGAAAGCCTCGAGGATACGGGCACAGGGGAAAAATTTCTAAACAGAACAGCAATGGCTTGTGCTGTAAAATCAAGAATTGACAAATGGGACCTCATAAAATTGCAAAGCTTCTGTAAGCAAAAGACACTCTCACTCCTTTTCTTATATATGTAACTATAATATGCATTAGTGTGAGATCACTCTCCATTTTGAATATTGAGGCTGGGTCTTTTGTTTAAGTGGAAGTACACTATTTTGTCTAATCTGGATAGACAAGGTGCTCCTCTGAGTACAGATTTCTGCCTCCTCCGAACTGGGACTACAAGTAGATATCATGACCCAGCAATTTTCACCTGGTATATGGGTATCCCAGTTGTGATGATCATACTTGGGACATAAATCAACTTACCTGCTAGTCTTCTCCCAAGCCCAGCTCAACTGTTGCTAGAATATTATGTGCCACTAAGACATTTCTTTAGTTCCAGTTATTTTCTGAAGCAATAAAACTATTACCATATTAAAGTGTGATTCATAAATTTACACTACCAGAACAAGTATTGAAAATGGTCCAGAAAAAGCAGGCATTACACTGAACTTCCCAAGTAGTCAATACTTGTGTTAACTTTGTGTGTCAGAGGTATTTTCAGGCTGTTCCTAAGTATTCGACCTCTTGATAACTGAATGCATTTCAAAAACCAATGATTGTTGAGATTTAAAATACTTAACTCTTGATTTACACTGTGAATGGGGGTGGGGGTGAAGGAGCATTTCTTTTTTAATCTAAAATATATCAAGGCGCACTTGTCTTTTACTAAGGTGCTCCAAGGCAAATAGAATACATTTCCTAATAAGTGCACTCATTCTTAATACATTCTCAATATATTACAAAGATATAAGGTAATGTACATTAGAATTGCTAATATGAATTGCATTAATGTAGATTTCTTTACTAAATACTACTTTGTTGTTAGTGGTTTTATCATTTATAAAATTGAATGTTATGCTTATTTTAATGTTTGTGGGCCTGTTTTCAGTGTTATGAGTAGAAACACTGCCTGTGTTTCAAAATATCATATACTTTATTTTTTCCTCATTTTAGAAAGACAAGTTATATTTTTGCTTATTTGGAATTCTTATTATTTCCACAACCCATCCATTACTCTTTCAATAAACATGAGAATAATATGTCAAAATAAAAAATGAGGTAGATCACTTCTGCTGTAGAAGTGTGGTTAGTAAAAGCCATGAACAAAGAAATGCGTGCTTCATACTATGCCACATTCTATCTACAGTTTTAAATGAGCTCTAGTTTTGTAAATGCTGCTTTTATTTTCTCAGATGAAGTGGTGATAGGGGAGCTGTACCCAAGCTGTGGGAATACAGGGTTTTGGTTTACTCCTCCTTACAATCTCATATTACAAGCTGAGTGATTCAATCTGGCTTTTCTCAGCTTCTGACTGAGTTGCTCCACTGTGCCTCATAGTAACCATGACGATATGTTCTAGTCTTCTAAATTCTTATTTTCTGAGTCATTCTGTCTTCACCTCTGTCTAGCATGTTCTTTCTATAGCCTGCCTCTAAAACATGTACCAGTAAAGCACACACACACACACACACACACACACACACACACACACACAC
>NC_034600.1:63150176-63153872 GCF_900095145.1 Mus pahari
CTCTCTCTCTCTCTCTCTCTCTCTCTCTCTCTCTCTCGCATTAGCACAGGCTTGCTCATGCTCACTGCTCTTAAGTAGACTTTTTATTTCCTGTGTGGTTCTCATTTTACTTGAGTGTCATATCTTTCACACATTCTTGTAAATCAATCTCTGATTCATTACTTTGTCCACCAGTTAGATGTTGCTTTCAAACATGTCTGCTTTCTTCTACAGACAAACCCTCCCTCCATTGTTAAGCATTAATGATATGTGCTAAGGGCATGTGTATATTCCAGTCAGAATATACTGTAATCTGTCTGCATTTTGGCCAGATCATATCTTTGGATATGATCTCTTGCCATAGTAGCCATATTCCTGGATTAAATTACCTCTACATGGTTTTCTGATGAGTTCGTCCCCCCTTTTACTTTAGAATGTTAACAACAAGTGAGTGGCATAAACGTATAGCTCTCTCAATTTAAAATGCTGAGTATATTCAGTGCTATATGAACTCACAAATGCATTCTTCTCTTCACATTTTCAATTACTCGTGAACCATAATGCAGTAGAAGTTCTAAATTATCTGATCAATAACTTCATAATGTATTATGCCTAAATGAGTTAGCTGTTCTGTAACTGCTTCCTGAAATGTAAAATAAAAAAGCCATTCCCTTCCTCACAGGTTAGTGTCAGGGGCAACTGAGCTAATGCCTATTACTTAATGCCTGGCACGTATTAATCAGAAGTCTATAATATGTACAGATTTTTTAAGACCTGGTTTAATAAAGATTTAGATTTTCCTCTGGGAAATGAAAATGTTCCAGATTTTATCATTGTGATGATATTTTACCAATATGTATTCAGAAAAATATTTATCAATATTTCTCTAAAATATGTTAATCATTTTAGTAAATGTCAGGTATGCATCATTGTGTATGTCATGCAAGATTTTTTTTTCTGGTGTTCTCTCCCTTTTCTTTCAGTATTTGAGTGGGAGGTTGAAAATACAGAACAGAAACAATAAAATTATATTCCAAAGAGAGATGAACATGGTAATAAAACATGACATATTTCCATTTATGAAGTTATGTTAAACGGCATGTTAAAGATGAAGATGCAACATACTAGGAAGGAAGGAAGGATTATGAAAACACCACAATGCACATATCCTAGGGAAATGACTCTCCCGGAAGAAAACAGAGACACCAAAGGGAAATCATAGAACCAACCAGACAGAACTGAAGAGTAAGTAAAACGCTAGCAGAGCGACGAGGTTGGATATAGATGCTTCCTAGGCCAAGGATGGCCACATCTTACCCTTACACATGCCGAAAGATTGAGTTCAATCTATACTTAGTAGAAAATCTTTCAGAGACCTTATGGAAGGAGATAACGGAGTTTAATCTGTTGTTAACCACGATCCAGACCCACATAAATGTTAACAAACACGAAGTAGGATATGATTGACACGTGATACATACGACTTGTGGAGATGGAGAAAATGGGCCCTTGTGAAAATTATGGTACCTTAGTGCCAAAATAATACATTTTCCTGAAAGCGGTAAGATGGTAGATGAAGTTATTATAATTTATAACAAACCACAATGTTGTTGAAGTGATAGTGAGATCAGAGGAGGAGGAAAGAAACCAATTTTAGTGTATCTGGTTTTACATTCCAAATTCTCTCTCCCTCTCCCCCTCTCCCTCCCTCTCCCTCTCCCTCCCCCTTCTTCTCTCTGTCCCCCTTCCCCTCCTCCTTTCCCTCCCCTCCCCCTCCCCGTCTCTATCTCTCTGTGTTTTAGGTGCACGTGTACATATGTGTTTGTACATTTGCTTACCAATGTGTTAGGGTGTAGATGCCAGGAGTTCAGGTCCACAATCTTCCTTTGTCACTCTCTAACTTGCATTTTGAGACAGAATTTTACACTAAATGTGGATCTTTATAATGTTCTTCTTGAATGTTATGAGAAAGGCTGCAGTTATACACCTTGTTTTTTGATGGGTGCAGAATATCTGAACTCAGATCCTTATACTTGGGGCACAACCACTTTACTTACTGAGCACATCTCTCCAATCCTCAGTAGAGATTCTAAAATAGGTCATCAGGTGAGGATTTAAGTCTAGTACATATGAATAATAAACATCAAAAGTGTATAAATGGTTCTGAAAATAATAAAACCTAACAAATTATTAAAACTTTGAGTTGATCATCCCAGCCTCTCTTAACTCCCTCAATATCCCTGTCTACTAAGCAAGTTCCTACTTCTCTCTACATTTTTTTTCTTAAGTTTCTATCATTTTGCTGTTATTTTAAGACTCACTGTGTATAACAAAGGCTGTCTGTGAGACCATGTCTTGGAATCTGTCCATAAGAGCCAGTGCACTCAGCCTTTAGGGCACAGCCAAAACAATGGAATTTCACTTGCTTAAGTGAATAGTTTAGCTGGAAGGGGTAAAAATACCCCAAGATCTTTTGTCCACACCACAAAGTGTCAACAGATACATTATTTCAGACCTAATGCAAATAATCTTAGCTGTTGTGAATTCATGTGTATAATGGTTGTGTAGTGCCCAGAAGTTGACATTTTATATCATGCCATAACAAGCAACTCACACCAGACAATAGTGATACAAATGACATGATTAATGATATTAATAATGTATTTCTACAGATAGGAGCATGGCATAACTCTCATCTGAGAGCCTTCACCCAGCAACTGATGGAAACTGATGCAGAGATCCTCAGCCACACATTAAGTGGATCTTGGAGAATTCTGTGGAATGGGTGGGGTCAGGAAGGATTAAAGTAGTCAGAAGCATTAAGGATACCATAGGAAAACCTACGGAATCCACTAACCTGAGATCACAGGGCCTCATAGAAACTAAACTGCCATCTAAAGAGTATGCATGTGGCAGATTAAGGCATATGTATATATGTAGCAACTGTGTAGTGAAGTCTTCATGTAGAACTCCTAAAGTAGGATCAGGTCTGTCAGTGACTATAATGCCTGCACTTGTACTCCTTACCCATAACTACTTGTTTGTCTGGTCTAAATAGAAGGCGATATGCCTAGTCTTCCTGCAGCTTGTTATGCCAAGACTGTTTGATATCCATGGAGGGACTCCACTATTCTGAAGAGAATGAGCTGGGTGATGGGGTAGACGAGGTAAGAAAGGAGAATTGGTAGAAGAGGAGAGAGGGAATCCTGCATTACAGATGTAAATATCTTAATTAATAAAATAAGAACAAAGAAATAAGAAAATATAATACTTGAGTAATTTATCTAAAATAATTTTCAATTAATTAGCAATATATTTTTATAGTTTTATTGTTACAAAATTATTGGTCAAGACACATTCCATTCAACAATATAATATAGATGTAATACTTTTTAAAAATAGAAATTATTATATATGTGAAATACAGGGCATATGGAGTCATAAAGGCAGAGAGAGAACCAGTGTTACAGTGATAGATAGATAGGTAGATAGATAAATAGACATAGATAGATAGATAGATAGATAGATAGATAGATAGATAGATAGATAGATAGACATAGATAGATAGATAGATAGATAGATAGATAGATAATTAGGTAGATAGATAAATAGACATAGATAGATAGATAGATAGATAGATAGATAGATAGATAGATAGATAGACATAGATAGATAGATAGATAGATAGACATAGATAGATAGATAGACATAGATAGA
>NC_034600.1:63154027-63165935 GCF_900095145.1 Mus pahari
ATAGATAGATAGATAGATAGATAGATAGATAGATTGATAGATAGATAAATAGACATAGATAGATAGATAGATAGATAGATAGATAGATAGATAGATAGATACGTTTTGTAACTAAGTTAAGAAGGAAAATGATTTAAATTTTAGGAGAAAATGGTTATAATTATTTAGTACGTATAACAATTCAACTTAAGTACAATTAAAACAATTTTTTCATTTCTTCTGCCTAATAACTCTAAGCTAAGTTTTAGTTTTAACTAATAAAATCACTAACATATTGTTACACTGCTTAATAAGTATCAGGAATATGCATACAAATATTGTTACTATATCAGTCATGTTGATTAATTTCAATGTGATAGATAATCTTATATACATTAATTGCAAGATCAGAGCTGAATGCATAAACATACCAAAGAAAATTTAATATTTCTAAGATAATTATTTAACATTAAAACAATCACACAAAATTGTACACAAATTTAGTAAATTATCTCCTGTCAAATATGAAAACATACAATAAAGAATGAGGTAAAAATTTTCTGTTTCTGAAAATGTTATAAATCAACATGAAATCTGAATGTTATTTCTTCAGATGCCAAAAATATTTTTAAAAGTAATCATCATTATCAAATGGAAAACGAAGTTTCCTTCGTTTTCCATTTACTCTTGGATCCATGTCACTGAAGTCTGAGTAGTAGCAAAAAAGTTTGGGAAGGTTTGGGGAGAGAGAAACCCTTAGTCATAGCTCATGGTGTGACACTTTGGTACAGCTATGATGAAAATGAAAGTTATTGAATATACAGCATGCCTATGTCCCAGCTGCACTCTTTCATAGATTTATACCCTTAGTACTAAAAATCCTTCCACCAACATCCTTGCATATTCGTTGTCATTGCTGCATTCTTCACAATAGATAGAACGTTGAAATAGCTTTCAAATTTATCAATTTGTGAATAGATATGAAAAAAGTAAGGAGACTATAAAACGTATTTAATTCAACCATAAAGACAATGGAAATCATGATGTTTACAAAAACAACAACAAAAAACAAAACAAAACAAAAAAACAGGACTGGAAAAAATGTCAAGTTCAGAAAGGCAAATAATGTATATTCCTCTCAAACATGGACAAGCAATTTTCATTTGTTGTACCAGGAGGTTGTAAGTAATTAAAGTATTAAATGGAATAGGTATATGAGATGGCCATGAAGGCTGGGGATGGGGAAGAGTTAGTAGGAGAAAATAAGGAAGGCAAAGTACTGTTGGAGGTGGGGGAGGAGAACTACCATATAAACAAATTTACAAGGAACAGCATATGGGAGAGAAAGAAGAACAGAGCACACACTAAAATCTCACCACGGGAACTATTTTGTTTTGTGCTAACATAAAAATCTGAAGAAAGAAATGAATAAATTATGCACAGTCATAAAAAAGGAATATGGTGTTGTAAAAATATTTCTAAATTAATTGGACTTAAAATGCTAGTCCCATCACGAAACAGCCAAGAGCACAGAGACTTATGTTAAAATCAACCATCTCTACAAAAACCAGTATCAAGTTAATACATACACATAGTTTTGGACTATAACGTTCTGTCCCTTGTCTCCAAAGACCCAGATTTACATCACAATGTAAGGTATACTCCAAATTTAGAAGCCAACCTACTATATGCTTTATAATTGTCAACCTTTTTAACTATGGTATCCAGCTCAAAGGGAGGACACTATTACTGTGAGTATGGAACACTCACAAAATGAGACCTAGCATGACTGCAATCCAGAAGATCCAACAAGCAGCTGAAAAAGTCAGATGCAGATATTTGCACCCAAACAATGGACAGAAGCTGCTGACCCCTGTTGTTGAAGGCTGAAAGAAGATGAGGAGAAGGACGATCCTGTAGGAGGACCAGCAGTCTCAATTAATCTGGACCCCTGAGATCTCTCAAAAACTAGACCACCAAACAGACAGCATACACCAGCTGATATGAGACCCCCCAACACACATACAGCAGAGGACTTCTGGGTCTGTGTTCATTCAGAGATGATGCACCAAACCCTCAAGAGACTGGAGACCCAAGGGAGTTTAGAGGTCAGGTGGGTTAGCCAGTGGGGACATCCATGTGGAGACAAGGAGGTGGGAAAGAGGTATGGGATGTGGAGCAATCAGAGGGTTGATGGGGGGGGGGGAATTAGATATGGAGTGTAAAAAAATAAATTAGAAAAGATTCTTTACTATGAAATACTATATATGTGTATGTATATGTGTGTGTATGTATGTATGTATTCTCCCTCCTACTATACACATTTGCATTTTATTATTCTCTTCACACTATATTTTATAGATACCCGTTTTATGTCATACTCACATTAAACACACACTCAGAAACATTCTTATAAAATGGAAAACTAGAGGCATATCAAATGAGTTATTTCACTAAAACAAAACCAAAGTTCAGCAAGAACAAATTACAAATCATATCCTGTGGCTTGGTATTAAGCATTTAGTTTATAACATAATCTGAATGATAAAGCACTTAGTTTGGTTAGCTTTTCCCATCCAGCTCTAGTATCTATAACACACATAGCTGCTATTAGACATAGGCCAACTCCCTTCCACACTTTCCTTGGTAATTTGTCCCATGATCTGGGCAAACCAATACACTGTTTTGCATTGAAATTAAGAATTCTCCTACACTGAATCATCCAATGTCAGTTCAGAGACTCTTTTTAAGGGCACTAACTCTGATGTCAACTCTCTTCTGTGCTCTCCTCAATCTTATCTGTCAGGCCTTCAAAACTATTACCACTTAGCCAGTGTGTCTGTTATTTAAAACTCTGCTTCCAGCTCAGATGTGGTCAAGGGGCTACAGCTGCCTACGTTTCTTTTGTTCTATTCGGTTGGAGATTTGTATTCTCCTCTCTTCTGGCAGAGATGACATTAAAATTAGTCACTTTCAAACAATTATAGTACAATCACTTGCTTGATTTCCTACAAAGAAAATATTGAACTCCCTTTCTCCCCTCCCCCGAAAAAAAAAATCAGGATTGAATCTATTGTTGCATCACCAAACAAGGTGTTTCTCTACTATGGTGATGACATACATCAGTTAGAATAGCTCCTGCAGCTCCAGACATAACTCCATTCTACCTGAAATCTCCTCTGCTTTAAATTCAATTTCACTCACCTTCTCAGGACAAGAGCACAATAAAGCCAGAGTTTTATCCTAAACTGATCTTTATCACACTTTCTCAACAATACTTCTCTGTGGTAGCTTATGAGTTTAGCTTCCACTGCCAGTTCTCCTCTCACTTTTCATTTTTCATTTTTTATTAGATATTTTCTTTATTTACATTTCAAATGTTATCCCCTTTCTTGGCTTCCCAACGAAAACCCCCTATCCCATCCTCACTCCCCATGCTTATATGGGTTCTACCACCCACCCACCAAATCCCATTTCCCCAGCCTGGCATTCCCTTACACTGGGGCATTGAGCCTTCACAGGACAAAAGGCCTCTCCTCCAGGTGATGTCCTACAAGACCATCCCCTGATACATATGTGAATGGAGCCATGGGTCACTCCACATATACTCTTTGGTTGGTGGTTTTGTGCCTAGGATCTCTGAGGGTCTGGTTGGCTGACATTGTTCTTCCTCCTATGGGGTTGCAAACCTCTTCAGCTCCTTCAGACCTGTCTCTAACTCCTCCATTGGGGACTCCATGCTCAGTTCAATGGTTGGCTGCGAGCATCCACCTCTGTATCTGTCAGGCTCTGGCAGCCATATCAGGATCCTGTCAGCAGGCACTTCTTGGCATCAGCAATAGTGTCTGTGTTTGGTAACTGCATATAGGATGGATCCCCAGGTGCCACAGTCTCTGGATGGCCTTTCCTTCAGTTTCTACTCCACACTTTGTCTCTGTAATTCCTCCTACGGGTATCTTGTTCCCCCTCTCTAAGAAGGACAGAAGTATCCATACTTTGATCTTCCTTCCTCTTGAGCTTGGTCTATGAATTGAATCTTGGGTATTCTGAGCCTTTGGGCTAATATCCACTTATCAGTGAGTGCATACCAGTGTGTTCTTTTGTGACTGGGTTATCATCAGCCCACATTATTCATTGGCCCTTCTATTCCAAATTCCACACTCTTTAATATTCTTTGCACATAATGGTCTATGTTTTAAAAGCCACCTAGTTATGCTTATATCAGCAATTTTATTACTGGTAAACAAGACTCCATTTTCTTTTTAAGAAATGACATAGGATTGGAGAGATGTCTCAATGGTTCAAAGCATGTGTTAGTTTTTCTGAATATGCAATTTCAGTACCCAGAACCAACATGGTGGCTCACAACCATTTGTACCTCTAGTTCAAGGAGGTATAATACATGCTTCTGCCTTGTGAGAGAACCAGGCACACATCTGGTATGCATACATGTAGGCAGGCAGAACATTTATTCACATAAAATTAAAAATGATCGAGTACAACTAAAAAGAAAAAAATACTTTCCATTAGTGTAGGTATGATAGTGTGTGACAAAACAATGTTTTCAGAAATAGCAACCAAGTCATTAATCAATTGCTGAATCTAATTCAAAATATGATATTGAATATTCTGTAAATAATATATTTTTGCAACAGTTTGTTGAAAGGGAACTGAAGCTAAAATGAAAAATTATAATTTGTGTTTATGATACCAATCATACCTATCATTTATTTTAACTGTATAATTGCATTGTATCATTATAAGCATGAATATAAATGTAATAGGTTTCAATATTTTAAAAATTATTATTGTTCCAATTTAATAAGAGACAGAGTTGCTTGGTAATCATGTCAGGTACACCCAGTAGAAGAAAATTCACTACTACTCTCATGCATGAATTAACACATGCTAAAATCAAACCATTCTTCTTCCATTCTGTACAACTTTATTGCAAACTACTTAATGCAAAGTTCATATTCAACTTCACCAATATGGAATTGAACTATTCAGAAGGCATGCCTTTTATTCCAAATGAATTCAAAATTAATTTATTAATTACATTTTAATTTCAACATAGTGTAATTGACTTTTAAACACTATTGTTATTAACAGTGTCTAATATAATTCTTGATACCTGTAAGTACTGCATAGAGTGCTAGGAATATCTAAATCATATTAAAAGCATCAGCTTGTTAATAAATGATAAAAGATTTCCATCTTTTATAGCTTTATGAAGTATATAGTCCCAAATGATAGCACCTCTGTATTAATTAAAACATAAATAAAACCTTTTGTTGAACATTTTGAGGGTTTTTTGTTGTTATTTCTTAGTCCCATGTTCAACATTCAAACTCTTTAAATGCATGTGTCAGTGTTTGAAAAGTTTCATCATATAGCTTGATCAATGTTTGACACATATATTGCATTCTACTTTTCCAATAACTTTTCAACATCTTAAAGCAAATATAATAAAAGTAGTGTGAAATCTATTTATGTACTTCATACAAAAATTTAAAGTCCAAGTAAAATTAATATTTCCTTAACTTTTGAAGTAGCTCAGTTTAACCAATTCTTTAATTTTGGCATATATGTTACTACAAAAACAATCAAAAAAATAATTCATTTCCTATGTCATTGTTATTAATGCTATAACTTATTGTGGTTACTTATTAATAAGCCTTTTAATGATAATGGCTAATAGTATATTATTTGGAAAACTGCTTAACAAATTTAGGTGTAATTATTGACTAAGCTTTACAACCATCTCTGTGCTGTGACTCTTCAAAAAGCCATAACAAAGCAACTTAGATATCAGAAAGTATTCACATTTGAAGATAAGTACATATGTTCCTTTTGACTTTATTATGTGTATTTCTTACATTCTATTATTTTTGAGTTTTGCCTTCCCTTCTATTCTGGCTTGAAGATGGGGAATTGTAATAGAAAGTAGTTATTCCCCAACTAGTTAGTGTATTACAATCACTTGCTTGATTTCCTAACAGAGAGAATTTTGTTCTTCTTTTTGTTTTGACCACAGGTTAGTATTTAATTATTTATTAAACATTATAATGCAAATGAATTTGAACTGTAGAGTTAATCCTAAAAATAATGAAAGATTAATATTTCACCTTTTAAACCTCATCGTTTTCAGCATCTGCTGAATAATACAATGAGAATCATTCATTTAAACTTCATTGTTGAAACTATTATTATTCTAGAAAATTCAAATATATCACTTATAATAACCAGAACTGCCAATTATAAGCATCCAATCTCCTTTTCTTTAATATATTGATTCTGTCAGTTCCTTTGTTTTATTATAGATAATGTCATTTTTGGTTATCTCTCACAAGGAAAAACAAGAAAAATCAAGTTTAGAATCAAAGGCTACAATACTTAGGACAGATGGGACACTAGTTTTTGTTTTAGATTTTTAATGGAAAAATCTGGAGTCAGCCTATCATGATACAATTGGCATTGGTTTTTGAAGGGGATCACTTCAGATGACATGACTCAACAATCATCATTTCATTTTCCTCTTTTGCAAACTGAAAATAACTCCACTCATTTACCTGCATCATAGCAAGCAAAAGATAAAACTTTCACCCACCAGTGTTTCATACATTTTTCTTTACTGAAGCTTTCTTTGATCTTCACAGTCATCCATAATGCATTAGATCTAGGATAGTTACATGATTAATAATCATTAGGTTATATTGATCTACAAATCTCTTCTGAGCTTTGAAGATTACTGTACTGGCTAGTTTTGTGTCAACTTGATACAGCTGGAGTTATCACAGAGAAAGGAGCTTTAGTTGGGGAAATGCCTCCATGAGATCCAGCTGTAGGGCATTTTCTCAATTAGTGATCAAGGGGGAGAGGCCCCTTGTGGGTGGTACCATCTCTGGGCTGGTAGCCTTGGATTCTATAAAAGAGCAGGCTGAGCAAGCCTGGAGAGGCAAGCCAGTAAAGAACATCCCTCCATGACTTCTGCATCAGCTCCTACTTTCTGACCTGCTTGAGTTCCAGTTCTGCATCCTTTGGTGATCAACTGCAGTATGGAAATATAAGCTGAATAAACCCTTTCCTCCCCAACTTGCTTCTTGGTCATGATGTTGTGTCGGAATAGAAACCCTGACTAAGACAATTACAAATTCTGGCTATTCTTTAGCAATCTAACTAACTCACTTGCTGTGGTTTTCTGTGCTTGCTGCATTAAATATCTCAATTACAGCCCAAATGACTTACATATGTATATGTTTTGAAGTTTTGAAAAAAAAATATATTACAAAATTTCTGTGTGATTAGTCATTGCAGGGCACGTGACTAAACCTGGGCATTAATATTCAAAAGGAAAAGAGTTTTCTAAGCACCAACAAGAGAACAAAAGTGGAGGTTAGTGAAGAAACCCATCAGTAGTACGCAAAACATACAAGTCTGCATTGATAGAATAAAGTCAAGTATCTATGAGTAAAAGTAGGGACATTTTTAGAAGACTTAGTAGCTTTCTACAGGCCATGTTTCTTGAGGAAATCCAATTCTTTAATAGGTGATGAGGGAAACTGAAGCAAGTTAATGCTCCAATGTGCCTGGTAACAAATACATCTTAACAGCAGCATTTGACAACTTCAAATACACCGGGCTTTACTACTCATAACAAGTCATTAACTTCACAGAAGCATAAAAATGTCATAGTTTGTTGATATATCACATCATTTCATGATCTGAAAGCATGGAGACTTGAAATAGTAAATTGAATTTATAGAAAAACATTGGGCATTTAAAACCATGTATGATGTTTACTCTTCAATATTTGAAAGTGTATTCTTGATTATTTAAATGAACACAAACTTAATTATTGTTAAGACAAATTGGACATTTTAAGAAATGGTTCTTATTTTATAATTTATCTCTTTAAAAAATATTTAATTATTTGAGTCAGGCTGCCCTGAAACTTGCTACTTAGTGAAGATAGACCCAGTTTCTTGTTCCTATGGATTCTGTGTATACCATACTAGAACTAAAGCAATTTACTACCACACCCAGATAAGAGGAAGTATTTCCCATGAAGTTTAAGAATTTACATGAGAAGAACCAGAAAGAAATATCACACTATAGTTTTTTTGTTTTGTTTTGTTTTGTTGGAAATATGGAGTACATATCAAAAATATATTTCAGGAATTACTAAAGTGCACGATGGTGGAATTCTTTTTAATATAATTTAATTCTATTTAATATAAGAAACAAAGTATAAAATAAACAGCAAAAAGCAAAAAAACAAAAAGATCTTCAAGCTTAAAGTGAAAATTAACAAAACACATTCACATGGTATAATACACACAAAATTTAGCCTAGAAATAATGCACCCCAAAATTTAAATGCAAATAAATGCATACAATTCATTGACCCTTACTCTAGACTTCAATACTCTAGACTTGTAATTTTTGTCAGATTTGAAAAAAGTTCAAAGAAATGATTCATAGTTCATTTTACATTACTCACATGCAAATGTGAATGGTTTACCATCACTCAACCCTTTATATGTCTTATACACTTTGTTCTCTATTTCTACATTAGCTGTATGACGGACTGAATGCTTTGCCTATGGTTAGTAGCTGTCTATTTGTAGAGTAGAAGTTAATTGTATCACAGTTGTTTAAAAATACAGAAGCATCAAAATTTTTAAAAAGCATTTGCAGGCTTAATGTTGTGCAAAATGATCATTTAGCTATAACTATATTTAAACTCATATTGTAGTTATGCTGGGATGAAATAATTTTTCAGTTTGATGGAAAAATGCACTCAGTATCTTCAAAGTGCATTTTGTAATGCATAGCAATTAATATTCTGACAATAATTCTCCCCTTACAGCAATTACATAATTTTCATGCCTTTTTTCTTTCATATTACATTTCAATTTTAGTTTCATTTCAAATGTGGAAATGTGCAAATCCACTGAATGAACAGTTATACAGTGTAAAGAAATACCTTTATACCTCTTTTCTAATGTATTGTAATCCAAAACCACTTGAAGTTATTAGAGGTATAAAATAGACAGGCGCTAGTAGACAACTGAGGTTTCCATTTTTTAAAACAATATTTAGAAATACTTTGTTTACGTGCATTTATTCAATCCTCTCTGGTTCCTACTGTGCGTAGAGTAAGTTATATCCTAATGGAGAAGTCTGGCAATTTATGTGTGTGTAAGAAAGACATATTCTGCATTTCCAGAAAGCATTTGCTCCTCTGACAAGGAACACACACAAAAATAAGATGAATATGTGATTGAACATGATTGGATACCAAATAGATAACCCCCCTGTGATTCTTCTTTTCTAAGTTTAAAAGAGTGGTCTGATGAAGGTAAAACGCAGTTCAGATAGCTTTAATAAGAAAAATTTGTTGGGCCAATTCCTATATTCCTTAAGAAGAAATGAAAAAAGAGAAAAGAAAAAATTTTAAGAATATTGTGAAGTATAGAAACAGCAAATGCATTTGATAGTAGGCAATAGCATCACTTGGATTTCTTCTACTTTCTTCTACATAAAGTACACTGCTGTTCGTTCTGAACTTGTCTCTAATGCTTTTAACTGGTAATAACATACTTGCTGTATTTTAAGACAAAAGATGAATGGTCTATATCCTCTTCACTCATTGTTCCAACTCTAAATCCAAGATCCCTGTGATTCTCCACACGCCTCAGAGTTAGGAAAGCAGAAGTAATTCATATTAAGGTTGTGAACACAATATTCTAGTGTACCAACGGTTCAGTTAGAAACACCAGATAGGCTTGGACAAATTAAGAAACAAGTATAAATTCAAGTGTCAGTGCCTGCGACATCTCCAAATTTCCTACATATAAGCAAATTTGATGAAGGTTACCCTTCCACTACAGGATATACATGTATTAAAATTCAGTGTATGGTTTAAAAAAGTGAAAATGATCTGTGGCTCGCAATTTCCTGTGGTTTACCCAAGTTTATATTTATCCCTGATCCCCTAGCTTTGGATACCTCTCTAGTGCTGTTGGCTTTTACTTATGAAGAAATCCTGTGTTTGTGGCAGTGTTTTTCCCAAGTATTTTCATACTCTAGCCATTTAGCAGGGAGCTTAGAGAATGCTGTCTCATGTGATTAATTCATAATTATTCAGTTTGTAGATGCTTTGATGGTTGCTTAAGAAATGAAAGAGAAATGCAGAACTAATATTTTGGCATAATTTCTTGTTTCACAGGGGAACTAAGCCTTACTAGAATAATTGAAATATCAACAGAGAAAAGTAAATCATTTGGGGCATCTGCTGTCAGTTGATGGCAGTGAAATATTATCATCAAGCAGACGCCAATTTTGCAAAGAAGACGGGCCACTAGAGAAAATGCTCAGAAAAGTTTTGGACAAGAAGGATATTAGAGGCAACATCATCAAATTGATTTTGACTAAACCTTGTTGAATGTGGGTATTCTCTCAACTTTGTTGACATGATCTGTAATTTATATATAATCAAAGTTAAATCTGTTGAAAATATTGACTAAATTGATTAGATATCTGTATATATTATGAAGAGACTACTTCCTCAATCATTTAACATACTCAGGAACTGACACAGTTATACTTTCTTTATATTTGTGTACAATGTCATATTTGCACATGTATTCAATTATTAAATTTCTAGTATCAAACTTACATTATTTTTAACTGTGTCTCCTGTGTTGAAAAGAGGAACAAATAGAATGTTCATCCAGAAAAAATAAAGAATTCTATAATTTGAAAAGAATGCCCTCATTTCTCAGAACCCTTAGCCCTAAGTCTCCATTTCTTTCTGCTTATGAGAAATGAGCCTTCCTGATTCTACATATGGTCTATTTTACACAGCATCATATATATATATATATATATAATATATGTAATTTGACTGTACATGTTTATATAAGGTTATCTGTGTATGTATGGGTACATTCATATGTATGGTAATATTCAGTATTACTTTATGCCAAATATTCATTCTCTTCATCTGCTAATAGACCTTGAGTTGTCATACACTCCAGGAAACATTTTCAATTTGAAAATTTTACTAACCATAAAGAAGAGACCATATTCATTTATGCTTAACATAAAATACCTTTATGCAACACGAATCCTTGTATATGATAGGAGATAGCATGTTAATAAAACATAAAAAAGTCTGAATTCAAAAGTAAGATCTGCATTGAGTCAACATACAATAGTAAATACTTGAAATACATGCGTTCCCTGTAGGTAAAAAACAGATTCCATGTTTATCTTCATTTTGTTCACATTATGTTAATCCTCCTCTGAGAAAATCCCCTTCCATTCTCCAAATCGTACAATACTATTTAGACAATGACTCTCTTTCATGTTTTTAGTCTGTTCTTATCAAATCAATTTGCTTCCTTTCCTATATTTTGTCTTTGAATAAACTACATTGCGAAAATTATCTAATAAATTAACTTGGGTTTCAGACCAATTTCATAACTATTGGAATATTTTAAAATAACACAATCTTAGACACCTCTGACTTACTGATTTCCCTTCCGTGACATCTATATTAAGAAGTGCAATTTCTCTTTCACATGTTTGCTCCAGATTATTTTAGATTTGCTTATCTTATTTTACATGTATGTTTTACTGACATGTAAGTTTGTGTAACATGTGCATGACAGATTTCTTTAGAAATCAGAAGAAACTAAGATTCCGAGGAAAGTAGCTTGCAGGAAACTGTGAAATACTATCTCCTCCTCGTTGGGAATCATACGCTGTTCCATTGCAAGTTCAAATGCTCTTAACTTCTCAGCCAGCTCTCCATCTCCACACAGCATATATTTAAAGTCATTTTAGGGAAATATTTTAATATTTTCCTAAATAATTGCCCCAGCTTTTATAAAGTGGACAAAACAATTCGGAAAAATTTT
>NC_034600.1:63166088-63194054 GCF_900095145.1 Mus pahari
CTTGGCCCTGGCCTTCCCCTGTGCTGGGTCATATAAAGTTTGCAAGACCAAGGGGCCTCTCTTCCCAATGATGGCCGATTAGGTGTCTCTTTAAAAATCATTTGGACAGTTGACATTGAACATAGTCCCTGTCAGTTTTAGTGGTTTTAAGATTTGAAGAACAACCTTTTTTTCTTTTCTTTTCTTTTCTTTTCTTTTCTTTTCTTTTCTTTTCTTTTCTTTTCTTTTCTTTTCTTTTCCTTTTCTTTTCTCTTCTCTTCTCTTCTTTTCTTTTCTTCTCTTCTTTTCTTATTTATTTATTCATTAACAGGAAACCATGAATCTACCAAGGAACTTTTAAATAAAGAACTATGAATAGAGTCAACAAGTTGGGCCAGTGTGTGCAGGGGCTTTGCACACTAGGACTACAGCCCAAATTTAGTCCCTTGAAAGTAGAGGTATAAATTCATTCAAATAAGTTGTATTCTAACAGACATATATCTCAAGGCATATGCCACAACTTTTTAAACACAGCAAAAATATTTGTGATAATAACAGTAATTCTTAGCATATTGAGATTAGTCTATTCCAATGATATTTTTGACAGACTCTATACAGAATACCTTCTCGCTCTGAGAGTATCACCAAAAGAAACTTCTAATTTGTTGGAAAGTAAAGACCCTACTGGAACTATAAATAAGGAGATTAAGACCACAGAAACCTGATGTTTTTGAGCGGACTTTCTGACTACCTATGAACAAGGAACAACATCTAATGTGAACATTAGTAGAACCTCCTACAATGTTTCAACTCAAACGTTAGCATTCATTTATCCTACATATGTGGCAGCATAGACTCCTGGATTATAACAAGAGTGATTTCTTTTTAATTTTTAAAAATAATATTTAGAAAGAAGTTAGCAAGCTACAAGCACAGGTAAAGCATTATTTCAACTGAACCTTTGGTTAAAAACTTAAGAAACCTATGCAGGTATGTAGGTTTATAATTGTGCCCTCCCCCAGCCTTGAGCAGGCTGGATCAGACCTGGTTTGCCAAGTTGCTAGTTCACCTAGGGTGGAGGATTCTGATGTAGGCAAACTCTTTTGATTGCCACATCTGCAGCTTCCTGCAAGAAGCTACCTACTGAGCAGCTGAGCTTGATTTCCTTACTGATGAGATCTTGGCATAGTGGGGGATGGGTCCCTCCCCCCTCCCCCTTGAAAAATCATACCCTAGAGTTAAAGTTAAACCTTGGTCAGAGAACTTTGTCTTGGCTGTTCATCTTTCTCTCTGTCCTTCCCATCCATCCCCAGCTTTCCTTTCAGGAACCCGGTCACCTGAGGCCACAGGCAACTACATATAATGCATGTTTTGCTCTCATGTTGTGCTTCATTTTTCATTGTGGCTTCTGACATGCAATGAAAGGAAAAAAATGTAAAATACAGAATTTCCTTTGTTTTGATGGGAAATAAAATATGTCATGCAAAAAAGACTTCTGGCTTATATACCAGCAATCCACTGTAGATCAACTACAAGGCAAAATGTCAAAATTTCTATGTGTGATGATTTTCCTGGCAAAATAGTAGTTTTAATTCATGTAAACTCTGAACTCAGAAATTTCCCTTTGAATAGAAAGCATTCCCTCTCTAAAAGCAATCTCGGCAAACAAAAGAAAATCATAGAGACGGTTAAAGAAACTAAATGAACCAAATAATTATCCAATAACAATTTTTATTTCTCAGAATTTCTTTCATATATAATTTATTTCAAAAATGAAACAATACTAACTTGACAAAATTCTTACCAAATAATGAAATTATTCAAGATATATTAAGATGTGTGTTATATGTAATAAATTTTTTACATTATTCTCTAGACAATCTAAGTATTTTTCCAATTTGGCATCAGGTACAATTCTCATAATTTAGGACATTTACTTTAATTATATCATATATATTGGGTATATGCCATTAAGAATCCTTTTCTTCTGAATCTAATTTAACAATCTACAATGTATACAAACTACTAAATATAAAATATTACTTTGATGACACTAATGATTATTGACTCATGAAAAATTCAGTTTGATTCCATTAATACATGCAGGTGTTTGCCGTTTCAGACTCTGTACTATATTTCTTTATCTTTATGTCTTTATATAAATACAGTGGGAGAACTGAAACCAAAGCAAAATTTATGAGAAATTAATTCAGTAATATGTAGCAACAAACTATAATAAACAGGTCTAGAGTTTCCTCACTTTGAAATCTAAAGAAACTACAAATATAGAACACCATTCATTCTTTTGAGCATAGACTGATGCAACTCAGCACTCAGATCTGAGTTCCTTATTTTTAATTGGTTATTTTAGTTATTTACATTTCAAATGTTCTCCCTTTTCCCCTTTGCAAATCCCCTATTCCACCCCTCCCCTTGCTTCTATAAGGGTGCTTCCTCTCCCACACACCCACTCCTACCTCACCACCATGGCATTCCCCTACACTGGGGCATTGAGCCTTCACAGGACTAAGGGCCTCTCCTCACACTGATGCCAGATAAGGCCATCCTCTGCTACATATGCAGCTGGAGCCATGGATTCCTCCATGTGTACTACTTTATTGGTGGTTTATAACCTGGGAGCTCTGAGGGGGTGGTGGTGGTCTGGTTGTTCTTCCTATGGGGTTGCAAACCCCCTCAGCTCCTTCAGTCCTTTCTCTAACTCCTTCATTGGGGACCCTGTGCTCAGTCCAATAGTTGGCTGCAAGCATTTGGAGATGCTATCTTCTGACTCATTAAACAGAATGCTTTTGTTTCCACGCACAGAATTTATAACTGAGTTCTTTCTTTGCAGAAAATTCTAACATATAAATTCCTATTTTTATGAGAACTCACCTAGACAAATCATTCCATTTTTCTTTTTTTCTTTTTTCTTTTCTTTTTTTTTCAAGGGAAACGGTTAATTTGACTTATGCTTCAAATTATAATCCATCATTATGAAGAAGTTAGGCCAGGAACTAAAACAGGGAGGAGCTGAGAGGCAGGAGCTGATGTAGAGGCCACAAAGAGATGTTGCTTATTGACTTGCTTTCCATGGCTTGTTACGTTTACATAGAACTCAGGGATGGTTATACCCACAACAGGCTGGGCCCTTTCCTATTTATCACTAATTGAGAAAATGCCTTACAGCTGGATCTCATGCAGGAATTTCCTCAACTGACTCTCCTTCCTCTGATATTGAATATGGTTACCCTTTCTAGGTCTTTAGGAACTCTTAATGGCTGGTTCAACTCTGCAGTTCTTGCTCAACCTGCTCTCCAACCTGACTGATTGAATCCAGCTTCTTTGAGCTTTTCACTGAATCTTCTGCTTGGCCTCAAACTGATTCTGGCAATTTGTTCTAACCATCTGCTCCTTCTTACTCTCTGACTTCAACTGCCTCTGTAGAACTGCACTGAACTTCATGAGCTCAGGAAGGAACTCTACTACACTGCAATATTCTCACTGTTATGACTCTTAACTGACTGATGAACTGACTGAACCTCCGTCACTCTCCCTGCACTGCCCATTTCTCCTGAGAGTTGGGCATATCCTAAGTCAAGTTATTTTGTCAAATCTTTCTTTGATTCCTCACTGTGTCTGCCCTTCAACCAGACTTTGGTATTTTCAATTAAAGGTATTTTCTAAGGGCATTTCTGCATTCCAGATGGATCACCTAGAGGGCCTTTGGATGTGATTGGAGCAACCATATTGCTGGAGTAAAATTCCTCCAAAACACCTATGAATAAAAAAACATAATAATTACCAGGGTATATAGATTATTATGTCAATGTAAAATGACTCATGTGACTAATATATATCAAAATAAATTTATTGAAATCCAAAGAAAAATTTCTAAAAATTTTAAGTCAGTATGGGTGAGATAGCATGAGGCACCATTAAATGATATCTGAATGTCCATATGAAGTTGTGGACAACAGGTAGTTCAATAGTTTCTATAGTCTACATTATGAATGAGAAACTGTCTTTACTACATATAATTTATGGGATATTAAAAGTTGGATTCTAAAGCAAATATTGTAGTGACTCAAAAAAAAATCAATGCCCTTGGTGTTCTGGCAATTACTATTCTTTATATTCTTTAGTAAGATAACAGACTTCAGAGAAGTCTAAGAAATAAAAGAGACTAAAACTGAGATTAAACAAAGAATAAAGCAAAACATAGGAAGTTAGCAATGATGAAAATTAACAAATTTTAGTATACCTATCAAATTGTAATAAAGGGGTTACTATAAATAAATACAACTCTAAAAATATAATAATTATTTGTACTTCTGAAGGTAATGGAAAAATAATTGATGTATTCTTTTTCATCTGAGCATTTCTTTAAAGACAACAATAGAAAAAAAAAGTAAGAACAAAAAATCCACATGAATCACCTCTCTATATCTATATATTGCGATAAATACACTATTTAAAATTTCTTTGAGCCTCTTCCAAGTTGGAAAACCCAAGGCTGTCTTTCTTGATGGCCATAAACTCATTGGGATGTGTATCAGGCTAGCATCTCCCTACCAACGTTAATATAGGCATCTGTACCAAAGTTCCTATTTTGTTTGTAGAAAAAGTAAAACAGGAAACAGGACTGCAAATAATTACTCACTTTATGAAGCTACAACATGAAAACAAGTATGCATTGCAAGGCATTGGGAATATTTCCACAAATAATACAGAATACAGAATATACAGTAATAGACTTACCTCAATTCTCAGAATAATATCCACTTCCACTTTTGGATTGCCTTCTTCATCACAGATGGCAATGAACTCTACATAACATTTCACTTTCACTCTTGGTAATTTATTTCATCACAGTGTGCCTGTCAAGTCTTTGATATGATACATATAAAGAATTTCTTGTTCAAAATTATTATTCATCACATTCATATAGTTCTGATATTTTAAAATCTATTGTTTCAGGTAAATATAGTGGGTAAAGTCATTGACCAATTATAGAAGTTCAATCAAATTTTTGTAAAATTCCTTTAATTCTTTAATTAGTGCTCCAGCTTTAAAAGTATTTTAAAAGTGATTATAGAGACTCGTCTTAGAATCTTTCTTTTTCTTTTGTTTCTCTTTTCTTTTGTCCCTATGTCCCGATATTTCATATGCAATTATTAGATTGAAATTTTATCATATTTTAGATTCCTAAAAGTAGCTCAACTCTATGTGTGTATTTAAACGCATAATATACACTAAGTTTACCATTGTTGCCCTGAACATTAGTTTTGCTGAAATCATTGCACTCTTGATTTCTAGTACCTGCAGACTTTACATTTCATTTTGATTTCCATGAAAATACATGTATAAAGTTTTAATATAAACTAATGTGTACAACTCTGCATGGAAGAGGAATGTCTGTCTAGCGAGGTGTTATACTATGGGTGATATATTCATATAGTATATAGTAGACATGAAAATACCTTCGAAAGAAAAGATATTGCTTTTCATCAGAAAACCAGATCTGAACTTGGGAAAAGATAAAAATTTTGCTTCAAAGTCACAAAGTTGTTAAATGCAGAAAATCTGGTCTCACTGTTTTTAGAACTTGAACACGACAATTGCTTTTATTACCAGAGCAATCAGTTTTATTTTGGGTACTCAGTTATGATTACTTTTTTCATTTTAAAAGAAACTTTACATTGTTTCAACGATTGCAATATTAACCTACACTCAGACATACACTTTAAATAGTTCCCTTTCTCAACCTTTTTTTAGAAAATTTAGTAGGTCTTTGTAATTAAGATTGACATTTTACTGATGATAATAATGGTATTCATTTTCTTTCTAATTTATTTCATATCATGCAATGTGCATTGGGCATTTTACTCTATAATTTACCATTTCTTTCTCTTTTTTTCTTTTACCATTTCTAAACATAATTTTTTTTCTTTCTTATTTTTTTAATGGATATTTTCTTTATTTGTGTTTCAAATGTTATCCCCTTTCCCAGTTTCCCTCCTTCTCTGAAACCCCCATCCCACTCTTACTCTATGATTTCTTGGTTAATGTGCTCCATTTAGCTCCATTTATACTATTTAGCCCTTTTAATTTCGACGATTCAATGTAGAAAAATATAAAAAATAGTAAAATGTCATTAAAATAGTCATTTGTACTTGGAAACATATTTTTAATAGAGTACATGTTTTTCTTCACCTGCAGACCCTCTGTATATTTCTGTTGGGAATTCTGTTGATGTAATTTTTTTGTTTGTTTGTTCGTTTTGTTTGTTTTTTTTTTTTCAAGACAGGGTTTCTCTGTATAGCCCTGGCTGTCCTGGAACTCACTCTGTAGACCAGGCTGGCCTCGAACTCAGAAATCCGCCTGCCTCTGCCTCCTGAGTGCTGGGATTAAAGTCATGTGCCACCACGCCCGGCTTTGTTGATGTAATTTTATTTAATGTGAAATACTTACTCATCTATTTCCTTCAATTTTTATTGTAAATATAAAAACTATTTACATACTGTTATCATGATGTAGCAATTTTTAACAAAGATTTGAAGATTTTTTTATTGTTAGTAAATATATTTCTTCAATAAATATACCTATCTTAAGGTGATTTTTAGCTTACATAATTTTAATTACATACAATTATGTGGTAGTTTGGCTCTTTGTAGTTTACAAAAAAGATTATTATTTTGTTCAATGATGCTTTATATTAAAATATTCAAATTTCTCTTAATAAATCACCCTCACATATGCTATTTTCTCATATTAAAAAAGAATATATAAAATGTTCAAACAAAATATATATAATATTTTATTGAATACAAAAGTAGTTGTCTTTCTCTCTTGCCCCCCCACTCGCTAGTAAGCAGTAGCTTTAATTAAAAATTTCACAAAAATCAAGAAAGTATTCTTTCATAGAGTATGTTTTAGCATATATATATATATATATATATATATATATATATATACCTTATGTTTGTGTAGAGCTGAAATATTTCGGTCCATTCTTGACTGTCTTTTAGTTCTGCCAATGAATATTCTGTTCTTCAAAACAATTTAATTTGGTATGTCCTATATATTTTATTGGGTTCGTTTCCTGTATAACTGGAGTCCTGTTTAGAAAGTTTTGCTTATGCTTTTAACTTAAAATATATTTCCTCCATTTGTCTTCAGCATTTCAGGTATAAATTTAGCTCTCCATTCATTTTGAATTGATTTTTGTGCATTATGATAGATGTGTATCTAATTTTATTTTATTTTTTTTCTGTAAGCGGGTATCCACTTTCTCCAGCACCATTTCCAGCATAAGCTGTCTTTTATCCCTCGTCTGCTTTTGAACGGTTTTGCAAAATCAGGTCACAGTAGCTGGGTAGGTTTATTTATGGCTGTCTCATATTTCCCATTTATCTGACTTCTGTTCTTGTGCCAGTGCCATGCTGGCTTTCTCATTGAACGAGAACGGATGTAGGAAATGAGAAAGCCCTGTCCAATGATGACAGGGGTGTAAAAGAGTTTGCCCCAATAGAAGTCAGTGTGGAAGTTTCTTAAAAATTTTAAAATACACCTTCCATATGACTGAGGTTTACCTCTCCAGGGACTCCATCACAACTCCTGTTTATCTTACAATGCTCTTGTACAACAAACAACAGAAGGAAAAAAAAAATACAGGACTAGATTTTCAACCACAGAAGAATGCCTAATAAAAATATAGTATGTATTCACAAAAAACTTTACTCATGTGAAGAAACCTGAGCATTTCAGGGAAGTAGAGGAATCTGGGAAGTATGACATGAGGAGGGGTAACTGGGTCTCAGAGAGATAAAACTGTGTGCTTGCTCTCCTAAGAAGATGCTGCATTGTTCACAATTGTCAGATTTCCTTCTTTTAACTTGTTTGAGTGCCTGGTTGATGGCCTGTGAAAATCAGAAGAGGATATTAGATTCCATGGAACTGGAGTTGTAGATGCCTTGTGGGTGCTGGGAACTTAACCGGAGTCCTCTAGGGGAACATCTAGTCGTTGTCTTCTTCTTCTTCTTCTTCCTCCTCCTCCTCCTCCTCCCCCTCCTCATTCTCTTCCTCCTCATTTTTCTTTCCTTGTTCCTTTTTTTCCCCCTTAAATATTTTCTTTATTTACATTTCAAGTGCTATACACTTTCCTGGTTTTCTCTCTGATAAACTCCTATCTTACCTACCCCTGCTTATATGAGGGTGATCCCCTCCCATCCACCTATTCCTGCCTCCCTGCCATCGCATTCCCCTACACTGGGGCATAGAGCCTTCACAGGACCAATGACCAATGGTTGGCTGCAAGCATTCACCTCTGTATTTGTCAGACTTTCGAAGAGCCTCTCAGGAGACAGCTATATCAGGCTCCTGTCAGCAAGCACTTGTTGGCATCCACAAGAGTGTCTGGGGTTGGTGGCTGTATATGGGATGGATACCCAGGTGGGGCAGTCTCTGGATGGTCTTTACTTCAGTTTCTGCTCCACACTTTGTCTCTGTATCTCCTCCCTTGGTTATTTTATTCCTCCTTCTAAGAAGGACCGAAGTATCTACACTTTGGTCTTCCTTCTTCCTGAGCTTCATGTGGTCTGTGAATTGTATCTTGGGTATTCTAAACCAGTCTTCTTAATATCTATGCCATCCTAAATTCTTTAATTGTTATATTGATGTAAACAAGGTCAGGAAGAGCCAGTAAAGAAGAGAGAGCTCAGTAGCAGTTCTCTCTGGGGGGAGCAAGAGGTGCTGAAAGGTTGTAGCATTCTCCCAGCCTCTAAACAGGCTGTCTCAGACCTCTGCAGCCATTAACTTAGAACTACCTGTGGTGGCCCCTCCAGACCTCCCTGCTGATCTTCCTGATGGCCCGCCCACCAGCTCGCACCTGAACTAGGCCCCAAGACTGGGGTTGGGGGGAAGGATTTTTCCCATGCTTTATAAGGTACTTAATTAAACCTTGGGCTTTTGTCAGGATCTCTTGTCTTAGCCTCGCCATCTTTTCTTTTCCAGCCCAGCCCTGCCTTTCAGGATGGACCTGGTTCCGGAGTGTGGCCACAGGCGGGAACACTCAAAAGGTGAATGGCAAAGATAAATGGTTTGAACCAGATAGGAATTTATTGAAGGTAGGTGGTTCAAGGAAGAGAAGAGGGTAGAGTAGAGAGAAAGGGGTAGAAGAGAAATAACTAAAACAAAATTTATTTGAAAAAAAAAATACCGTAATGAAATCTTATTCCTTGTAAGCTAACAAAATACAAACTAAAATTAAAACGAAAATCTCGCATTAATATTGTTAGTTTGAGTAGTACATTTCTCACAGCATACTTACTGTTGTATCTCCATCCAACTGAGTGGTTGGCCAACATTCTCATACCCTGTCCCCTTAGCCAGACACAGTCCACACTCTGCCTGTTGGTGTGAATGAGGACTTTAAGTAGCTCGTATCTACTGACCTATCTGGGATGATGACTGAAAAATGTCATTGTCCAAACTGAAAAGTGAATGCAAAGTGAAACAAACGGGGTTTGCTTACTCAGCATCTAATCATGCATGTGTTATGATGTGTGGTCAATATACCCAGCAGCGAGTCTATTAAAGCCAATCTTGAGACACATACTGCTTCCCAGATACCAAGTATTCAAAAACAGATCATTTTCACAAAAATTACCCTTTCAAAATGTGTTGTTGTTATTATTATTATTATTATTATTATTATTATTATTATTATTATTAAGTTTGTTGGAGTGTAGAACCATAACATAAAACCACCACTAGAAAGACATGAATAGATCCTGGTGGAATATATCAGGGTAATTGTTACCCCTTTATCTGTAGGAAATTAAATGAACTATTCAGAAATTTGAACTGATGAAGATTGAGTTGTTTTACAGCAGACAAAAAGTGATTGTTACTAAAATGAAGAAACCTATTGGGAAAATCACTAGTAGAAGCAACATGAGCAGAAGACAGAAGCTGACTTCTACAGGAGAAGCAGGTAGGTAGTACTCTCTTTATAGTGATTTAATTGTTTCCTTGGAGAAACTGAAAGATGGGCCTCTCAGCCAAATCTTTTGGTGGATAATTTTTCTGGATATTTTACTAGTCTTTCCAGTGTGCCCTAACAAATTATCACAGACTCTGTGGCTTTCATGTCCCAGATTTGCTTTCTTTAGAGTTCATGAGTATCAAAGTCCAAGCGGAGAGGGCCTGCAGCAATGGTTTCTCGCCTGCTGACTCTGTCAATGGCACAGTGCGGCCATGTTCTAAGTGTTCAGTTGGCTTTTTCTGTACAGGTGAGTCACTGTGAATGAAAATTCTGAAAAGAAGAGATTTGCACAGAGACTGATTAGCTGCTAAGACTGCATTACTCTGGAGAGATTTAAATGAAATCCTGCAGGTCTAGAGGTTAATTACCGCATATTAGGCCAGTTCTAACCCTCCAAAATAGTCAGTCATTCCTAGTCTAACCCTGTGTCACAATAAACATCTTGTGACTGATAGATATGGAACTTTTGGAATATACTAACTTAGCAGAACACTAACTTTCATCAATTCAAATTCTATGAAGGCATTCAGATATCTTGGGCCTAAAAATGGCTCCTCCACCCCTCTGTACTTGTCTATTGGATGCAACCACTAATATGTCTTAAACTTTATGTATTTATTAGTTTCTTTGTTCCATAAAACTTTGTGAAACTGGTGGAAAGTGGATTTGGAGATAACCCGAGATCTACATTCTTGAGCCACGGTCACTCAGAATGACCCCAAATTCTTTTATTTTCCTTAAGGCAAGACAAGAGATTTTTGGATTGGCATAACTCACACATATTCTAACAAGATAACCAATCATATTCAATAGGACATTACATGTGCAATCTCATTTAGTATTATTTATTTTCTTCCAGGCCCAGTCTCCAAATGTATTCCCATAAGTGTTTAAGACACCAATTTAGAAGGATTTGTTTGTTGATTTTTGGGTGTTCATTTTGCTAGAGAAAAACTCATACTTTGGTATATAACTGTTGGAATGTCCCTGCAACAATGAGTTAGTGAATATAGAGATTTAGGAAAGTGGACAAACACTTGGGTATGTGTAATGGTCTCTAGTTACATTAGCAGTTACTCTAATTCACAAATATGTAAATGTAATTATTGTGTATAACAATTATCAAGAACATCAGCTGGATGTTTTGCCATTACTTGGTAATGGATAACTAATTAGTATGGTTTTTCCTGGAGCCAGTGTACTGCTTGTGCATGGGGCTTTGATCCTGAAAATATTTCTATTTTAGTCCTGTTCACTTTAAAAGTGAAATAAGAGGACCAGTTATTACATCCTGACAATTAGAAGAGTCTACTGATTTTATTATCACCAAATTCCTTCTTGTGATTTCTGACAGATGGAAATGTTAAATAGTTTCCAATTTTTCCATTTGGTTTTTTGAACATTTCCTTCTATCCAACATGCTAGGAACAAAAAGGCACATTATTACTACTCCGAAGCTATTAAAGAAACAAAAGTAGGATTGTTTCTTTTGTATGAAATCGTTTGCTTTGAATGGGTGAGGTACCACAAGCATTTGCCCACCCCCAAACTTAAAAACTTGTATAAGAAGGATTATGAATTCAATATTACCCAGGGCCACATAACACCTCAACTTGAATACAAAACAATAATTTGCCTTAAGAGACAAAAATTGATTAGTTAACTGATACCAAATAAATACACACAAAATAATTAACATTATAGAGACTGAGCAGATTATCCTTATGCATGATAGCTTTGAATACACACAAAATAATTAACATTATAGAGACTGAGCAAATTGTCCTTATGTATTCAGGAACATACATGTATATACTTGTATGTGTATGTATTTAGTATCAATCAATGCAAAGAAAAAAAAAAAAACAGACCATGAATTTAAAAGAGAAAATGTATGGTTACCTGAGAGGAAGTCATGCAATTGTATTTTATTCAATTAATTAATTTAGAAATGATAGACCAGCTACAGTTTTCATATTTTTATTTTATATTTTATTTTGCTTAATTTTATAAATATTTACTTAGTTTGTCATTACTTCGACATAGTAAGCTAAAATGTTGAAATCTACATTAGTATAATTGGCTTCTCAAACATGAGGTTTCATTCAGGTGAAAACAGTCAAGATCCATTTTCACTGTCATTTTAAAAGGTATTGAATTATTATCTTTTCTTTCCTGCGTTAGTTCATTGATTGCATTTTAAAACAGGCCCTGGGTAGCCAAGTTTGGTCATCAAATCACTACATAGTCAAGTCTGACCTTGGACTGCCTGCCCTCGTCCCTGTACAGCAGAAAAGCTAAGATGCTAGGCCTGTCCCAAACACAGTTTACATATGCCTTATCCCCGGTGACTCTGTTGTGCAATAGCATAGTTTATTCCTTCTGCTTTACAGTTCCTAGCCACCAGTATCCCTCACCCATCTTTCCTCTTCCAATTTCTTCTGACTTTGTTATTCATCATCTTTCCTAAGATCAGTCTTCTTATATTTCACAAATAAGTAATTTTCCATTTAATTTTACTGTATAGATCAATACCATACTGATTGAAGCTAGTGAATTATAAAAACGGATATAATTTCATCTTTTAGACACTTGTAAAAATAGTATTAGTATCAGAATTAAAAGAAAAAACTGAGTGGGTTTCCCTAGGGCCTTTAAAGGAAAATGAGACTTAAAGGAAAAATAGTACTTAGTTCTCTACTGAAAATGTGTGATACATTTAAAAAATTTGTAGCAAAACATGTTAAACTTGATTTTTGTGAAATAAGAATAGTTTAATTATTACATTAAAAATACTTTATGCAAATTCTCAATCTTGAAATCGAATAGAGAAATATACTCTAAATGTTTTTACTTATTTGTTAGATTAATTTTTTGGTGAGGCTATAAAGTTTTGTTCATATTCATAGTATTTAAATCACAGTTTTAAATTTTGAATTATTAAATAAGTTTAATAATTGAATTTCCAAAAAATTAGACAACTCATTTTTTTTGTCCTTTAACAACATAACTATGTATAACAAAACAAACACAAAATAATGAATCAATGAAACATCAACATAGATTTTTGTGTCATTTGATCTTTACATCCAAATTTTGGAAGTAAACTAATTAACACATTCAGTATTTCAAAACTTAACTGAATTTGAAGGTTGCTGATTTAGCTTAGTGTTAGACTACTTCCCTACCAATAACTGGGTTTGATTCTCAGCTCCAAACCAAAAAACAAACAAACAAAGCAAAGCAAAACAAACAAACGTAAATCTATACTATGTTCTACTGATGATTTAAATGAAAAAGGGGATGTAAAGTATTCCAAGTTGTGGACAGAAATATACTTTTCCCGATGAACCATAGGGCTCTTAAACTGTTATTTGACTGATCGTTCTGAAAAGCATTGTTGAAGTTGCCTATGTATTAATAGCACAGTTATGTCCATTATTAGCATGTAGAAGATATATATATATATATATATAATTGAATTGCCTTGAGTAGTAAATTCCACCACTGAAATTAAAGCAGGACTTACAACATACTGATTATTCAAAGCCTAAGTCATGATAAAGGAGGTTATCTCCACAATTCCATTTAAGATCTAATTCCTGTTAATTGTGAAAAGTTAATGCTATCATAAAAGTGCTTATGTATGGAAAACTATTATAAGTATTTCTTTGTCCAAGTAATATTGTTATGAGCCATTAATATGTTTATTCTTCACAATGGACGTTATCATTAAAGTAGTAATTATTGTCTATTTTTATATGGAAAAACATGACAACATGCAGGGGTTTCTCCTCATGGTTATCCTATCATACCTTGATGGAGGGCAACATCAGAGACCCAAGGATCTTTAGTACCTGTTGTATTTCTTCATTAAGATATTTAAGGGAAGTTGTGTTCATGCATAAGTGCATTTCAGGACTTAAACGGCTAAAGCAGTAGCGTTTGACCAGTATTGAGCAAATACTGAGACTCAAAAATTATAGGACATG
The DNA here is from genome assembly GCF_900095145.1 of Mus pahari. NCBI lineage: Eukaryota > Metazoa > Chordata > Mammalia > Rodentia > Muridae > Mus > Mus pahari. The sequence continues at coordinate 63,180,105 of NC_034600.1, forward strand.
ATTCAAATTCGAAAATATATTTTAATGCTGAGAAGAGGAACAGAGAGCCATGCAGTACATCAAAGCAGAAGGCAGTGTTCTCCTAGGAGGACCTATAAACACAGGGGAAAGTACACTGCCTTCTGCTTTCGAGCAGTTTAAGGAACATCATCATGGGTTAAGTTATTATTGTTTTCTCTCTCTCGCCTGAATGTCCTAGTCAGTTGAAGAACTGTCTTTAGATAAGTAATGGGACTCACAAGACATTTTAAATAATGTATTTATTAACAAATTGAGAGTATTTGATCATGTTGTATTTGACGATATTCACATAGTTTTCATTAACAACATATTAAAATTATATATAATATATAATTAATATATAATATATAACAAAGAACACTGTCAATTGAAAAACATGGGAAATGATCTTTACCAACCCTACATCTGGTAGAGGGATAATATCTAATATACACAAAGAACTCAAGAAGTTAGGCTCAAGAGAAACAAATAACCTGTTAGAAATGGAGCACAGAGCTAAACAAAGAATTCTCAACCTAGGAATATCGAATGGCTGAGAAGCACCTAAAGAATACTCAACATCCTTAGTCATCAGGGAAATGCAAATCCAAACAACCCTGTGATTTCACCTCACACCACTCAGAATGGCTAAGATCAAAAATTCAGGTGACAGCAGATGCTGGCGAGGATGTGGAGAAAGAGGAAAACTCCTCCATTGCTGGTAGGATTACAAACTGGTACAACCACTCTGGAAACTAGTTTGGCAGTTCCTCAGAAAATTGGACATACTACTACCTGAGGACCCAGAAATACCACTCCTGGGCATATACCCAGAAGATACTCCAACATATAACAAGGACACATGCATCACTCTGCTCATATCAGACTTATTTATAATAGCCAGAAGCTTGAAAGAGCCCAGATGCCCCTTAACAGAAAAATTGATACAAAAAATACAGTACATTTACAGCATGGAATATTACTCAGCTATTAAAAACAATAAATTCATGAAATTCTTAGGCAAATGTTTGAAACTAGAAAATATCATCCTGAGTCAGGTAACCCAATCACATAAGAACACATATGGTATACACTCAATGATAAGTGGATATTAGCCCAGAAGATCAGAATACCCAAGATACAATTCACAGAACCAATGAAGCTCAAGAAGAAGAAAGACCAAAGCGTGGATACTTCGGTCCTTCTGATAAGGGAGGCAGGGGAGAAATACACCTAGAAGGAGTTACAGAGACAGAGACTGAGGGAAAGCTCATCCAGAGACTGTTCCACCTGGGGATCCATCCCAAATACAGTCACCAAACCCAGACTCTATTGTGGATACCAACAAGTGCTTGCTGACAGGAGCCTGATATAGCTGTCTCCTGAGAGGCTCTGCCAGTGCCTGACAAATATAGCGGTGGATGCTCTCAGCTATTCATTGGACTGAGCACAGGGTCCCCAATGGAGGAGCTAGAGAAAGGACCCAAGGAGCTGAACAGGTTTGCAGCCCCATAGTAGGAGCAACAATATGAACCAAACAGTAACCCCAGTACTATCAAGGACTAAACCACCAACCAAAGAGTAAACATGGAGGGACCCATGTCTCCAGCTGCATATAAAGCAGAGGATGGCCTTGTTGGTCATCAATGGGAGGAGAGGCCCTTGGTCCTGTGAAGGCTCTATGGCTCAGTGTAGGGGATTGCCAGGGCCAGGAAGCAGGAGTGGGTGGTTGTTGAGCAGGGGGAGGGGATTGGGGATTTGAGGAAGGTAAACCAGGAAAAGGGATAATGTTTGAAATCTAAACAAAGAAAATATCTTAAAAAAAAAAAAAAAAAGACTTCCTTGACTAAATGAGCCGGGACTATAAATCTGGCCTAGACAGGCCATAAGGTCATATTGATATTACTTTCTAAGTGGTTATAATATTAACTTTATTTCTTTTGTTTTTATTTATTTATGTATTTTAAGATTTGTTTTATTTATTTATATTCCAAATGTTGCCCCTGCTCTCATTTTTCCCTCCCAGATCTCTTCACCTCTTTGCCTGTGGGAGGGTGCTCCCTTCAAATAGCTATCCATCCCAACATACCTATGCCCCACACCCTCACCCAGCCTGTGCATCCCCCTTCTTGGGGCATCTAGACTCTACAGGATTAGGTGCAACCTCTCCTACTGAGGCCAAACAAGAAAGTTCTCAATCTTATATCTAATGTCTTATTACAAGAACTTTTAATCATTCCATAATGCCTAGAGTAAATGTTTGTGCATATTTACCAATGAGATCTGTGTTTCCAAGTTTCTCATACTTTCTTCAGTTGTAGAACAATATATTATAGAAGAGAATGTTTAAAATGTATTCTCTTAAGTAAATAGTGTTCACCTAAGATTATTAAGACATCCACTCAGCCACAAAACATTTGACCTAAAGATTGTCCTGCCTGCATAGTGTGCTAGAATAGACTTCATCCAGTAACTCATGTGAACAGAAAAAAAAAAGAAAAAGAGCCATATCAAAACATTAGGTGGAACTTGGGAAATCTTGCAGAGGACAGGGCAGAAGTATTATTGAAGGAACTTGAGGGACTTCCCAAGAGTATCCTGTCCACACAATCAACTCACCAGGAGATCTTCAAATATCAGGGATTCTATAAGGGTCAGACCTAGGTTTTCTACATATATGCTATGACTAGTAGTTTGTGTTCCTGTGAGACTCTAAAAAGTGGGAGCAGGAGCTTTTGCTGACTCCCTTGTCTACTTGTAGGACTATTTCTCCCTATTGAGATGCCTTGTCCAACCTTGAGGTGATACTGTGTGCCTGGTCTCATTGTAGCTTTTTTTATGTCTTGTCTGGTTGATGCCCTTGAAAGGCTTGCTCTTTCAGGATTTGGAGGGCAGAGAACTTAGGGGGAAAGAAAGGAGGGAAAACCTGCAGTCATGATGTAATATATACAAAAAGAATAAGAAATAATATTAAAAACTATAAAAAGGTCTGGGAGTACAAAATATATGTCTATACATAAAAATGAGCAAATATCACTTAATAGAACAGTTTAAGCATCATAGGCAGCTCTGACTAGAGAGTTGGGATGGTGCTTTAAATAAGTATTGCTCCCTTCTTTCCCACCATCAGCTCAGGCATTTGAACATTTGATCCTTATTTGGTGGTGTTCCTTAGGGTTGTTAAGATTTATGGTCTTGCAGTAAAATATTGGAGTGGTGTTTTTGTGCATCATGAAAAGGTTATCCCATGTATAATTTACTTGCTGGTTCCTATAGTGGCAGAGTTATTTATCAGAGGCTGACTCTTCCATACTGCTATCTTTACGAAGCACCACTGTTATGTAAATATTTTTCTCAGTCAAGTTCTGATTGTTCAACCACCCCTATTCACAATTTTGAACCCAAAACTATTCCTGTCTAAAGGATATTCGGGAACAACAAAAAAATAAATATAGCACAGACTGAAGGATAGACCATCCAGTGGCTTGCCCAACTTGGCATCCATCTCATTGACAGGCACCAAACCAGACGCTATTACTAATACTATGTTGTAATTGCAGACAGAAGCCTAGCATGGCTGTCCTCTGAAAGGCTCTACCAGTAACTGACTGAGACAGATGCAGGTACTTAAGCCAAGCATGGACTGGATCCCTATGGGAAGGATTGAAGGAGATGAAGGGGATGGCAACTCCATAGGAAGGTCAACAGTTTTACTAACCTGGACCTCTCATAGGTTCCAGAGGCTAAACCACAAACCAAAAAGCATATATGGGCTGGTTCATCATCTCCAACACATATGTAGCAGAGGACTGCCTAGTCTGGCTCCTATATTTTTCAATTACATATTACTCATAATTAAGTGGAACAGATAGAAATAAATATTCCCAAATAGTAAGTGAAATATCAAAATACTGTGAGGATTTATGGCTAAAGTGTGCATGAGTTTGTGCCTGTGGTCATGCACACACATGCAATTTTTACTCAGAATAAGAGGAGAAGAAATCCACTTGGTATAGAATGAGGAATTATAAGAAATGTACCACACAGAGAGAAATTTCAGTTATTTATGCCCCTTGAAGCCTATGTTCATTGTAATATTTTCTATGGGTAAAATTAAAATTATCAAAAATTATAAAATTTGTTAAATTTTAGTTTTTAACCAGTCATTTGATACAATATACATAAGTATGGAAGGGAGCTGAAAATATATGTAGGACATTTAAAAACAAATATTTTCTATTTATTACTGGTTAGGGTGTCTTAATGGTAATTTGAAATTTTATTCAGGCATTACATGCTTAATACACTTTGAATATGATTTTATTTTTCTTTTTATTCCCTGAGGTAAAAATGTTATTTACATATTTTTCTTTCCACTTAAGCGCTGAAGGTCCTTTGAGTAGGCATTTCATGGAAATTGATTTTCTAAAGACTACATGAACCTTGCTACGTTAAAAGAACAACAACAACAAAAAACTGTGCAAATGAAAATAAATACTGACTTTCTTCTCTTTTTTTGTAACATAGGCAATAGTCTCTTGTAGGAAGCGTCATATTTTTAATGAGGTTGTATTAAAGACACTCATTTTTATTTATCATGAGTGTATAACACATAACAATTCTTTCCCTGGTGTGGGAAGACATAAACATTATGCTCTACTTAGAGTGTTATTAGTTTTAATATTGTAAGCATAAACTCCAGGATCTGACAAACTAAATGTGAAAAATTAACCTAATGAGATTTTAATAAATAATTTTAAATGATTTTGTAGAGAGTTGGGTCCACAATCATATGAAGAGTTTTAATCTTGACTGAAATTGAGTGAATATATTTAATAGTAACAATAATTTAAAAAATGTGGTTGTAATATATAAATATAAGACTTCAATAGTCTAATTGAAAAATAGCCATGTATAAAAAATGATAATTCATAATATTGATATATTATTTAGGTTGATAAGTACATTGGATGTGGTTTGTATGGTGGCAGGATAGAAATACTTCCTTTGAGAATTAAAGCTGGTATTTGTTGAATGTTCCCTGGGTCACTGAGTCTTCTGTGATACACCAAGTAACTTAAATGCTGGATTTTGCCCTTACCATAATAGTAAAGTATCATAATGCTACCTTTTAACTAAATAAACCAGTGCAAACACAAATACTCTCTTACTGAGTTTCCTAAATAATGAATGAAATGACAACAGATTTTCCAAAATATTACTATTTTGAGTGAATATGATTAAATCTATTGCATGAAATTCTCTAAGAATTAACAGAAAACTTATTTTTAAACTTACATTTTAAAATGGAGAACATTGTACAATACTGAAAACTGATTTATATACTGCTAGCAAATTCCTGGAAATATAGCTCAGGAATTAGACCTGTATTTCAATACTACAAAATTAAAACTCATGATTTGAAATGAAAAATGACCCTATGAAGGATTTGCTAACTCTTGTGGACTTGATGACACAATTTTAAGTATATTTAATTGCCTCCTACCTATACTAGTTCTGTCCTGTTGGGTTATACTCATGAGTCCTTTGTAGAAATTTGGAGACACCTTTCTGACTATCATACTTACTTGTGGATACATGCACAAATGAGAAGAGCAAACTTCTTTCAGGTTTCCTCAAACACAAATAAACTGACTCATTCTCATAGTTGAAGAAATATTGAAAGATAATTATTTCCAACTTATACCTCCTGGTTTACCCAAGTTGAAATGTTTCCTGCAGGATACATAGAGTTCCAACATGACTAATAAACAGTAGCAAAATACAGAAATGTTAAAAATGTCCATATAAAGTCCATCACTAATGGTTTATCTGCTTAGTTAAAAACATGTCTGGGGACATATTTGATGAGATCAGCCACAGCATAAATTATTGAATTAACAAGGGATGGAATTATTCAGGGAACTGCATGAAATGATAATGAAATATTTGAGAAGCTTTAATGATTAAATATTCCCCAAGGAAAACTTCTGCTGAGCAATCATTAAATGTATTCTCTAACATCTCTGAAGAATTTTTTTTTAATATTTTGTCAGAGATTCAAATGTGAATAGTATGCTTTCTATAACTGTGTGTAATGATACCTATAAAGAGGAATTTAGGACTGAAAAATATCGGTGGCATTTTGGGGTTCTTTTAAAGAACAACTTTTCTGTTTTTAATTCTTGAATAAAGCCTATGCTACTTTATATTCAAGTACCAGTTAAATCCAAACATAAATGGAACAGTGCATGCTCTAGACCCGTTGGAGATTATATTAACTTATTTTTGTAATATTTTCTATTCATGATTCAAAGAGGGAAACTGAGTCATAGTTTTATAGTATGCATAGAGATGTTGGTGGGCAAGCTCGGGTGAAAGTAGGTAGAATTAATATCCTTCACAATAATTATAACTCATTGTGCTCAATGATCTTCAAAACGTCCAAGCATTTTTCTACTTTACCAAAAAAAAAAAAAAAAAAAGATAAAATGTTAAAAACCCACAAGATTATATCTGAGTTCTGCATTCTGTGTAATGACTAATAAAACTGCTTACATTTTAAATTATTCTCTGTCACATTGTTACCACTTAACCTGAGAGGAACATACTCATTTGCATTCCAAGGGCAGTCTGAGATTTGAATTAAACATAAGTGTACACAAGAAAGGCATCCCGTGATGTTTTCCAGGAAGTCAGCTTCTAAGCACATATTAACTAATACATTTTCTTGGCAGATAAATGGCAAACTGAAATGCACTCTACTCTAGAGAGAAGAAATGAAGCTGAGAGCCAAGACATCAACATCCTTGTCTTAGCTACAGCCACGACTTGCGTGACCTTGGATGAATTTTTATTTCATATTTCTGAACTGTATTTTTAAAAAAATATTTCTCAATGGAGAAATTCATTGGCTAACCCTTCTTGCTTTCATTATCAGAATGATTTCTAAAGGGTAATAAAAAATTGAACTTTCTCCATAAAGATCACATTTCTAAATCAACCTTATTTAATTAAACCTTTTGGCTAGTTTTAGATGTAAAGATCATTTCATGCTGTTTATTTTGCTTGTCATCTAAGGCATGATGGTGAAAACAGAATGAGGGGCTTACTGGCAAATATGAGGCCATAGAATGTGAGCCTGGGCTGTAACATTATAGAGACAGTGGCAGATTTACTTCTGTGAGGATTCTTGGTACCCTATCACTTAGCATTTGTCATCACAAATACATGAGGATTGTGGCTTTTATTAGCATTCAAACAATTCTTCAGAACCTGAAAGAGATGAAGCTTAGATGTAGGTTGACACTGTGCCTATTTATTCCATATCTAACCTTATTACGATTTCTTTTTCACTCTTTTTTAAACGTGATAGCTTCTGACTGTATCCACAAAGGTCACTTTAAACAAATTGTATCTTATTGTGAATGGGTCTTCTAAGAGCCTACTGGAGTCGCATGTTTCATAAAATATGAATAATTTTCAAGTTATGCAAAGATTAGAACTTATTTACAGTTTTAGATACAAACCAAGAAGCGCTCTTATTTTAAAAAAATCTACCTTTACCAATATTCTCTCCCCTGAAACAGCCACATTACTAACTTAAATCTGATGTAAACTCCTTCCCAAACATAAGCTGAGCCTAGACAAATGTCACAAATGTCATTTGGATGCCTCCTGTTATCATGTTGCTGTGGGACTATAACTGCTTTTCAAACTCTAAGGTCTAGCATACTGCTCTCCTACTCCTTCATCCGTGCCACATTTTATTTATTTTACTAAAAGTCTAGTTATTTTTATATTGCTGTGATAAAACCCCATCTCCAAAGCAACTTCCATATTCCTACAACATACAACATTGTGAGGTTCTTTATAGCAACCATCCAGTCTCAGAAACAAAGTTCTTTTTACATGACACTGTTTAGGCAAGGAAGCATGGCAGCAAGCTGCAAACATGGAGACAAGTACAGGAAGTCTACATGTCACTTATGCTAAAACAAGCATGAAGCAGAGAGAGCAAACCAGAAGTAGTATTATATTCAGTGAGGTCATATCTTTTAAACCTCCCCAAACATATGTAGTCAGAAGCTATCTGAGACTAGGGGAGATATTGTCCTTCAAAGCACTAAAATGAGCAACTCTCTGAGGACAGTGCTTAATATTGCTATGTATTTTCCCCATTCCATTGCTTAGCATGCTCTGTGCCAGCAGACTTTTGACATAACTACAAATCCTAACACATAATATAACAAATCGTACTGGAAGGTTAATGTGTAGTAGGCAGGTAACATAACAAATGTAAATAGCTGTGACACAAGTGAAATTTCAATCTTGAAATTTCATTTATACACACATATCTGTACACATATGCATACATATACACACACACACACACACACACACACACATATATATATATATATATATATATATATATATATATATATATATATATATACATAAACATACATACAAATTGACTTTTTCATTAGCCTATATTAATTATGTAAAAATGTAGTGTTTCACATGAACTTCCATGCATATTTATTTTTAACTAGTACTGACTTAATAAAATAGTAGCCAATATTCTACAGAATGATGAAATTAGTTTCACTCTTAGATAAAAGTTATTCAAAAGCTTCAAACTTTTGCTTTGGTGTAAGAATAACATATCTTAATTAATAATTTTTTTCATTTGCATTATTTTTTACATTTCTGTAGTTTATTTGCTGATACAACATAATTTAGACCTCTTGTCATCTTATTGTCAGAAGTAAAATTAATTATTAAAAATTTACTTCATGAATAGCTGACATTCTTCATAATAGCTCTCCCAAGAGAATGCATTCTCAACAGAATCTTTCTTAGAAAAGATAAATAGTAATAACAGAACATAGAAAAATATCTCTATGTTGTTATATATTTTGTTATGCTCTAATCATATGCTGAAATTTTAGTTAAAATTAAATGAAACCATCGTGATAAAGTAAATAAAGAAAGAATAGCCAGCTAACAATGATAAGTTTCCATAGACAAAATCTAAAGTAGCCAGTGGAGAAATATTAACTAAAATTGAAACAAGAAAAGAAAATATAATGACAAAACAATGTGACTTTCAAACAGAATAAAATGAAATACAGAAGAGAATAAAGCCAAGATGGGGTTTAAATTAATGTTTGTTTGGTGGCCAATGTGAAATGGATTGGTTTTCCCAAGTCTAACTTTTAATAGAAAATCATATATTTCCAAGACACTATAAAATTTCAGTTAAAGAAATCTTTACACAATAAAGATATTACAGGTTGTTTTTCAGTAGGGCCAGCCTATAGCTAAAAATTTCTTTGTGATATTTTCCTTAACAAGGAAAAAAGGTGAAAATAAAAACTACAGGTTATTCAATTTAAAATTTTAACTAATGACAATGTACAAAATATGTTCATGAAATTAGCTATAATTTTGTCATGAAAATTTTAAATTTATTGATTTATTTTTGTTTGTGTTTTTGTTGCTACAGGAATATAGCTGATGTAAAACTCACTGGCTAGATAGACTATATTGGCTGGAAAATTTAGATCCACCTCTTTTGAAATTGAAGTGCTAGGATTAAAGTTGTGGATGCCATATTGTACTCATAAAAAAAATCATCGATTGTCTATATTTGGATGACTTGGTCAGAAAAATAATTTAAACACAAGGGAATTGCTATACTTTATCTGTTATTAATGTTTTTTATTAGTGGATGATTATAAAGCTAATAAATCCAGAAAACTGGATATTTAACATACATTATTAGAACATTAGTTATGGTATTTTTGTAATATAGAATAAGGGTTATTTGTTTCTTAAGGAATATACACAAACTATTCCTATGATTATAAGTCAATTTTAACGTTGTTTTAGTGCATTTATGCTGTTGTTTTTCTCTATCATATTTCAGATTTATAAACATGAATCAAGTTTTAGTTTCACTGTTTTAACATATACATTAAAATTTTAATGTTATAATATTATATTTGTATCAAGAGAATATAATTTTTCCATGAATGTGAAATGTTTCATTTTTAAAATTCATAGACAATATAATTTTCATTTTATTGAAATTTATTTGGTACTTAACACTGCTTCCTTCTCATAAATCTTATAATATTGTTTGTGATATGATAGCTACACAGCAAAATATGTTTTAAAGTATTATGAAATTATATTTATCCAATATATGTAGCATTTAATTTTTTCAAATAAATAACCAATAATTAAAAATGTGTCATATTCATAATAGTGATAATATAATTTACTATAGCATTGTATTTAGAAGTACAGTCAAACTCCACTTTTCTAACTATTTACATATTAATTTACAAGAATGCTAATTTTTTTGCCAGTGAAGTCAACCTAGGAAACATCACCACCAGTTCCAACAAGTTTAAGTGCAAACTCTCCCACTAATCTGTACTATAACTCCAAAGGAATGGTTTTATATTAGAAATATTTTCACACGTGCTACATTTCAACACGCGTTTTCATGTTTATGATCAATAAACACTAGTGATTGCAGCCAATTTAGCAAAATGATCTCCCCATTTCACCAGAACTTTGTTGACCTCATGAGTGACTTTTATTGCGCAATTTATTATATAGCACAATTTAATGTTTTATTTCTGAATTTCTTTATTTAATTTTTAAAATTTTAACCTATTATTTATTCATTCATTTATTTACACTCCCATTTTTATTCCTGCCCCCCAGCCCACCCTCTGTCTGTTCCCCATCCCATACCTCCTCCCAGATCTCCTGTCTCCATGAGGATGTCCCCACCACTTACTCCCCACCCCACCAGAACTCTAAACTCCCTGGGGCCTCCAGTCTCTTGAGGGTTAGGTGCATCTTCTCTGACTGAACCTAGACCCAGCAGTTATTTGCTGTATGTGTGTTGGGGGCCTTATATCAGCTGGTGTATGTTACCTATTTGGTGGTCCACTCTCTGAGAGATCTTGGGGATCCAGGTTAATTGAGACTGCTGGTCCTCCTACAGGATTGGCCTTCTCTTCAGCTTCTTTCAGCCTTCCCTAATTCAACAACAGGGGTCAGCAGCTTCTGTCCATTGGTTGGGTGAAAATATTTGCATCTGACTTTCAGCTGCTTGCTGTGTCTTTTGGAGGGCAGTCACGATAGAACCCATTTTTGTGAGTGCTCCATAGCCTCAGTAATAGTGTCAGGCCTTGGGGCCTTCCCTTGAGATGGGTCTCACTTTGGACCTGTTATTGGAACTTCTTTTCCTCAAGCTCCTCTTTATTTGTTTTTTTTTGTTTGTTTGTTTTTTTGTTTGTTTTTTTTTAAATCATGAAATACCCTCAGAGCTAACATTTGTGATTAAGATTTATATTAACGTGAAATACTCTGAAAAGTTGTGTTATGTTTTCTTATTTATTTATTTATTTAGAAACAATGTCTCCATGACACCCCAACTATTCTGGAACTTACTATTCAAATCAGGATGACCTTGAACTCAGAAATCTACCTGCCTCTGCCTCCCAAAAGCTAGAAAAAAAAAAGGCCTGCCCAACTGCTCCCAGCTTGTGTTATGTTTTTTAGGGACACATTTCATCATATAAGCATGAATAATTTCTGTATCTTTAGATATTTTATTCATGAATAGAACAGATCAGAGGCACAAAACATAAGAGGAATTTTGATTAATCAGAATCGACCCAAACTGAACATGATCAGAAATGAAATGCCACCAACCTTTACAGTAAACCTTTACAGTGAACCTGAATTCCCAGTGAAAATGTATATTCAGTTTTCACTGGATAGCACATTTGTAAAATTCCATTAGATTTGGTTGCATTGTTTCATGCATACTTTTTAACTTTAAATATTTTATTTATTTATTTATTTATTTATTCATTTATTTATTTATTTTTACGTATTCACTTTATATCCCGATAACTGCTCCCATCTTAGTGACCCCCTCCACAATCCTCTACATATTCCCCCTCCCCTTCTCCATTGAGCAGGTGGAGGACCCCTTGGATATTACCTAACCCTGACACTTCAAGTCTTTACAGGGATAGATGATGTTCCCTCTCTGACTGAGGCCAGATAAGGCAACCCAGGTAGAAATGCATAACCCATGTACAGCTTTGGCTCCACATAGCACCCCCTCCAGTTGTTTGGAACTCACATGAAGACCAAGCTGAAAATCTGCTATATATGTGTGGGGAGGCCTAGGCCCAGCCCATTTATTCTTTGTTTGGTGTTTCAGAGCTTCAAAGGTCCAGGTTAGTTGCATGAGTTGGTCTTCCTGTGGAGTTCCTATCCACTTTGGAAGCCCACACCTTTCTCTCAGAGGACAACATGTTTCTGTCTACAAGCATAACAGAATATCATTAATAGTGTACCAGTTCACCCTGTAACTGTTCCACATTGCACATCTCCTCCCTGCCCATCTCTACATGGATGTCCCCACCTCCCACCCCACCTGACCTCTAAACTCCCTGGGGCCTCCAGTCTCTTGAGGGTTAGGTGCATCATCTATGAATGAACACAGACCAGGAAGTCCTCTACTGTATGTGTGTTGGGGGCCTCATATCAGCTGGTGTATGCTGTCTGTTTGGTGGTCCAATGTTTGATGGATCTCAGGGAACCAGATTAATTAAGACTGCTGGTCTTCTTACAGGACCGCCCTTCTCCTCAGTTTCTTTCAGCCTTCCCTAATTCAACAACAGGGTTCAGCTGCCTCTGTACACTGGTCGGGTGTAAGTATCTGCATCCTACTCTCTCGAGTGCTTGTTGGGTCTTTCCCAGTGTTCAACTATGTTTTAGTGAACTTATTTGTGATAGCCAGATTCTGGAAGCAACCCAGATATCCCAAGACAGAATATGTGGTTTATTTACACAACAGAATACTACTCAGCTATTAAGAATGAGGACATCGTGAGTTTTACAGGCAAAGGAATGAAACTGGAAAATAACCTGAGTGAGATAACTCACACGCAAGAGAACATGTGTGATATATACTCACTAGTAAGTGGATATTAGCCAAAAAATAGTAACAAATTCCCAGGGTTTAATCAAATTCCAGAAGGCTAACAAGCTGACAGGCCCAAGTGAGGATGCCTCAGTCCCACTTGTGAGGGAGAAGAAAGCAATCAAAGGAAGGAGGAGGGAGGGAGGGACCTGTGTAGAAAAGGGGACAGAGAGGGGAAGAGGGGAATGTGATCAGGTATTTGGTGGGGGAAAAGGACTGAAGCCCCGAGGGTCAGCAGAAAGAATGGAAATAGGCAATCTCTGGAGGTAGGAGACTGGGGGAACCAGAGACCGGGGAGATGAGAGACTCTCAGGACTCAAAGGTTGAGACCTTAGATAAAATGCCCTATCGTTGGGGGAGGGAACTTGTGGAGTCCACATCCAGTAGAAAGGCAGGATATCAAAAGAAGGAATGGGGTTGTCATCCCATAGTTGAAAACTCTGACCCAGAAGTGTTCCTGTCTGAAAGAACTGCAGGAACAAAAACAGAGATAGCCTCAGGAAATAGAGGTCTAGCAAGAGGCCCCAAAATGGGATCCAGCTCAGGGTGAATCCCCAAAGCCTGACACTATTACTGTTGCTATGGTATGCTTATCAACAGGGGCCTATCATGAATACACTATTGATTTTCAGTCTTCACATATTTTTAAGTTCCCATGTTAATAGTCTCATATGTGTCTTTTTGCTCATACAGATAGATTTGTACATCAAAAGTTTTAATATACAGAATTAGATATTTTATTTTATGGTGTGCAATTATTGATTGGAGAAGATAATACTTAATGTTTTATGATATTGTCCCAATTCTGATGAGCAAAGTATAGAGTATCTAATTCTTGAATATGAGAAGCAGTTTTGTTATTTTAATTCTCATTTTTATTGGATGTGTAGGGTAATTACACATTGTACTGGCTAGCTTGT